>NC_134687.1:484973684-485331684 GCF_050947455.1 Rhinoderma darwinii
CATACAGCCCCCTCTGTAGATAACGCCATAAAGCCCCCCTTTAGATAGCGCCATACAGCCCCCTCTGTAGATAGCGCCATACAGCCCCCTCTGTAGATAGCGCCATACAGTCCCCCTATAGATAGCGCCATACAGCCCCCTCTGTAGATAACGCCATACAGCCCCCTCTGTGGATAGCGACATACAGCCCCCTCTGTAGATAGCGCCATACAGTCCCCCTGTGAATTAGTGCCATACAGCCCCCCTGTAGATAGCGCCATACAGCCCCCTCTGTAGATAGCGCCATACAGCCCCCTCTGTAGATAGCGCCATACAGCCCGCTCTGTAGATAGCGCCATACAGCCCCCCTGTAGATAACGCCATACAGCCCCCTCTGTAGATAACGTCATACAGCCCCCTCTGTAGATAACGCCATACAGTCCCCCCTGTAGATAGCGCCATACAGCCCCCTCTGTAGATAGCGCCATACAGCCCCCTCTGTAGATAGCGCCATACAGCCCCCTCTGTAGATAGCGCCATACAGCCCCCCTGTAGATAACGCCATACAGCCCCCTCTGTAGATAGCGCCATACAGTCCCCCTGTGGATAGCGCCATACAGCCCCCCTGTAGATAGCGCCATACAGCCCCCTCTGTAGATAGCGCCATACAGCCCCCTCTGTAGATAGCGCCATACAGCCCCCCTGTAGATAATGCCATACAGCCCCCTCTGTAGATAATGCCATACAACCCCCTCTGTAGATAGCGCCATACAGTCCCCCCTGTAGATAGCGCCATACAGCCCCCCTGTAGATAGCGCCATACAGCCCCCCCTGTAGATAGCGCCATACAGCCCCCTGTAGATAACGCCATACAGCCCCCTCTGTAGATAACGCCATACAGCCCCCTCTGTAGATAACGCCATACAGCCCCCTCTGTAGATAGCGCCATACAGCCCCCTCTGTAGATAGCGCCATACAGTCCCCCTATAGATAGCGCCATACAGCCCCTCTGTAGATAACGCCATACAGCCCCCTCTGTGGATAGCGCCATACAGCCCCCTCTGTAGATAGCGCCATACAGTCCCCCTGTGAATAGCGCCATACAGCCCCCCTGTAGATAGCGCCATACAGCCCCCTCTGTAGATAGCGCCATACAGCCCGCTCTGTAGATAGCGCCATACAGCCCCCCTGTAGATAACGCCATACAGCCCCCTCTGTAGATAATGTCATACAGCCCCCTCTGTAGATAACGCCATACAGTCCCCCCTGTAGATAGCGCCATACAGCCCCCTCTGTAGATAGCGCCATACAGTCCCCCCTGTAGATAGCGCCATACAGCCCCCTCTGTAGATAGCGCCATACAGCCCCCTCTGTAGATAGCGCCATACAGTCCCCCCTGTAGATAGCGCCATACAGCCCCCTCTGTAGATAGCGCCATACAGTCCCCCCTGTAGATAGCGCCATACAGCCCCCCCTGTAGATAGCGCCATACAGCCCCCCCTGTAGATAACGCCATACAGCCCCCTGAAGATAACGCCATACAGCCCCCTCTGTAGATAACGCCATACAGCCCCCTCTGTAGATAACGCCATAAAGCCCCCCTTTAGATAGCGCCATACAGCCCCCTCTGTAGATAGCGCCATACAGCTCCCCTGTAGATAGCGCCATACAGCCCCCTCTGTAGATGGCGCCATACAGCCCCCTCTGTAGATAACGCCATACAGCCCCCTCTGTAGATAACGCCATAAAGCCCCCCTTTAGATAGCGCCATACAGCCCCCTCTGTAGATAGCGCCATACAGCCCCCTCTGTAGATAGCGCCATACAGTCCCCCTATAGATAGCGCCATACAGCCCCCTCTGTAGATAACGCCATACAGCCCCCTCTGTGGATAGCGCCATACAGCCCCCTCTGTAGATAGCGCCATACAGTCCCCCTGTGAATAGTGCCATACAGCCCCCCTGTAGATAGCGCCATACAGCCCCCTCTGTAGATAGCGCCATACAGCCCCCTCTGTAGATAGCGCCATACAGCCCGCTCTGTAGATAGCGCCATACAGCCCCCCTGTAGATAACGCCATACAGCCCCCTCTGTAGATAACGTCATACAGCCCCCTCTGTAGATAACGCCATACAGTCCCCTCTGTAGATAGCGCCATACAGCCCCCTCTGTAGATAGCGCCATACAGCCCCCTCTGTAGATAGCGCCATACAGCCCCCCTGTAGATAACGCCATACAGCCCCCTCTGTAGATAGCGCCATACAGTCCCCCTGTGGATAGCGCCATACAGCCCCCCTGTAGATAGCGCCATACAGCCCCCTCTGTAGATAGCGCCATACAGCCCCCTCTGTAGATAGCGCCATACAGCCCCCCTGTAGATAATGCCATACAGCCCCCTCTGTAGATAATGCCATACAACCCCCTCTGTAGATAGCGCCATACAGTCCCCCCTGTAGATAGCGCCATACAGCCCCCCCTGTAGATAGCGCCATACAGCCCCCTGTAGATAACGCCATACAGCCCCCTCTGTAGATAACGCCATACAGCCCCCTCTGTAGATAGCGCCATACAGCCCCCTCTGTAGATAGCGCCATACAGTCCCCCTATAGATAGCGCCATACAGCCCCCTCTGTAGATAACGCCATACAGCCCCCTCTGTGGATAGCGCCATACAGCCCCCTCTGTAGATAGCGCCATACAGTCCCCCTGTGAATAGCGCCATACAGCCCCCCTGTAGATAGCGCCATACAGCCCCCTCTGTAGATAGCGCCATACAGCCCCCTCTGTAGATAGCGCCATACAGCCCGCTCTGTAGATAGCGCCATACAGCCCCCCTGTAGATAACGCCATACAGCCCCCTCTGTAGATAATGTCATACAGCCCCCTCTGTAGATAACGCCATACAGTCCCCCCTGTAGATAGCGCCATACAGCCCCCTCTGTAGATAGCGCCATACAGTCCCCCCTGTAGATAGCGCCATACAGCCCCCTCTGTAGATAGCGCCATACAGCCCCCTCTGTAGATAGCGCCATACAGCCCCCTCTGTAGATAGCGCCATACAGCCCCCCTGTAGATAGCGCCATACAGCCCCCCTGTAGATAGCACCATACAGCCCCCTCTGTAGATAGCGCCATACAGCTCCCCTGTAGATAGCGCCATACAGCCCCCTCTGTAGATGGCGCCATACAGCCCCCTCTGTAGATAGCGCCATACAGCCCCCCTGTAGATAGCGCCATACAGCCCCCCTGTAGATAGCGCCATACAGCCCCCTCTGTAGATAGCGCCATACAGCCCCCCTGTAGATAGCACCATACAGCCCCCTCTGTAGATAGCGCCATACAGCCCCCCTGTAAAGGATCTGCCAGGCACAGCGGGGTTAACTCCCAGAACTAATCAGTCAGCACCTGAGAATACATCCCTGAGACTGACTCCTGCTTCCACCATTCAGGCTGGCAGGCTTAGGAGTGGGAGAGCCTATCGTAACCTGGCCAGACTCAGCTAGCTCCCGCCCTCGGTCTATTTAAGCCTGCACTTCCTGTCCCTCGGTGCTTGTTATTGCTGGTGTTTCCCTCCTTGTGGTTTCCTGGCCCAGCTACAGCTCCTGCTATTTTTGATCCTGCTCCATACAGACCCTGGCTTACCGACTACTCTTCTGCTTTTCGTTTGGTACCTCGCACACTCCTGGCTTGACTCGGCTCGTTCACCACTCTGGTTGCTCACGGTGTTGCCGTGGGCAACGGCCCCTTTTCCTTGCTTGTGTTCCTTGTATGTTTGTCGTGTTTGTCGTGCACTTACTGAGCGCAGGGACCGCCGCCCAGTTGTACCCCGTCGCCTAGGGTGGGTCGTTGCAAGTAGGCAGGGACAGAGTGGCGGGTAGATTAGGGCTCACTTGTCCGTCTCCCTACCCCCTGCCATTACATAATAACAAGCCCATACCTAGTCTACCCCTGGTCCCTGACACCACTATGGATCCCCGTGAGACCCTGGCTCAGCAAATGCAGGGTCTCTCCCTACAGGTCCAGGCCCTGGCTCAGAGGGTCAACCAGCCTGATGCTACCCTGGTAGTTCCCCTCACCGCACCTCTTGAACCCCACCTCAAGTTGCCCGACCGGTTCTCAGGGGATCGGAGGGCTTTTTTCTCCTTTCGGGAGAGTTGTAGGCTTTACTTTAGTTTAAAGCCTCATTCCTCAGGTTCTGAGAGCCAGCGGGTGGGTATAATTATGTCCCGGCTCCAGGAAGGGCCCCAAGAGTGGGCCTTCTCCTTGGCTCCTGACGCCCCTGAACTTTCCTCTGTTGATTGTTTCTTTTCTGCTCTCGGACTTATTTATGACGAGACTGACAGGACTGCCTTTGCCGAGAGTCAGCTGGTGACCTTAAGTCAGGGTAAGAGACCTGTTGAGGAGTATTGCTCTGACTTTCGGAAGTGGTGCGTAGCTTCTCGGTGGAATGACCCTGCCTTAAGGTGCCAGTTTAGGTTGGGTCTGTCGAATGCCCTGAAAGACCTGCTAGTTAGCTATCCCTCTTCTGACTCCCTAGACCAGGTTATGGCTTTAGCGATACGACTTGACCGACGTCTCAGGGAACGACAACGTGAACGTTTATGTGTTTTCTCCTCCGACTCCCCCATGATGCCTCCCGAAGCTCCGTTGCTTCGTTCCTCCCCGAAAGATTCAGAGATACCTATGCAACTCGGGGCCTCCGTGTCCCCCCAACAACGTAGAGAATTCCGCAGGAAGAATGGTCTCTGCTTCTACTGTGGGGACGACAAGCATCAAGTGAACAACTGTCCTAAGCGTAAGGTTGCAGCCAGAGAACTTCCGCGTCTAAGTGATCATCGGGGAGGTCACTTGGGCGCACAGGTATTTCCAGTAAATATGAAACGTACTAAGATCTTGCTGAGCGTAGCCCGGCCTCCTGCGATGACACTGTAGTCCATGTGACTGCTGCAGCTTTTGATTGGCTGCAGCAGTCACATGGGATGAATCATCATCCCAGGAGGCCGGGCTACACCCAGTACAGATTACTTTTTTTTTTTCTCATTTGAGATTTTGCGGCGGAATCACAGCATTTCTGCCGCAACACATGACTTTGTTGCGGGTTTTACCTCCCATTGAATTTAATGGGGAAATCTTACAATACAAGAGCAGCGATTCTGCAGCATAAATTGACCGGCTGAAGAATTAAAAAAAATGCAGGTCAATTTATGTACAGTTTCTGTGTGGAGATTTTTTTTATCTCATCCACTTTGCTGCTACTGTATTATACTGCAGATTTTACGCAATGAAATCCGTTGCGGAGAATCCGCAGTGTTTACGCTGTGTGTATTCCTACCCTAAGAGTATATACACGTGTTGCAGCCATATTGCAGTTTTTGCTGCATTTAATTTGGTGAAAATTGCAGCAAAATATGAATGCAACGTGTGAATACATCCTAAATAAAATATGTGGTGGAGCGGGGCTTAGTTATAGTTTTCTTGTGTGTGTGTGTGGGGGGGGGGGGGTAGACTTGGCTAGAAGGCTAGAATTTTGGCATTAGGACGACATGCACATCGCATTCAATGTTTCCCTATCAGACATTTTGAAATGTTCGCAAGGTTGCGCACAACTTTTTTCTTCCCATAGGGTTATCTATGGCAGCATTATTCAGTGTATGGTGGTGTTATCTAGTCACTGTATGGCGGTATTATTCAGTGTATGGTGGTGTTATCTAGTCAAGGTATGGTGGTATTATTCAGTGTATGGTGGTATTAGGGAGGGGCTGATGGTCATTTTACTGTGAGTGTTGGGCTGATGGTCATTTTACTGTGAGTGGGGGGCTGATGGCCATTTTACTGTTTGTGGTGGGCTGATGGTCATTTTACTGTGAGTGGGGGGCTGATGGTAATTTTACTGTGAGTTGGGGGGTTGATGGTTATTTTACTGTGAGTGGTGGGCTAATGGTCATTTTACTGTGAGTGGGGGGGGGGGTTGATGGTCATTTTACTGTGAGTGGGGGCTGCTGGTCATTTTACTGTGAGTGGGGGCTGATGGCTATTTTACTGTGAGTGGGGGGCTTGATGGTTATTTTACTGTGAGTGAGGGGCTGATGGTCTTCAAGTGGTTTCCACCAATGACCCCCCATTGAAATTAATAGGAGGCAGAAAATATCTCTGGCGCTCGTTTGGAGCTTTTTTGCCTGCGTCTTTTGCATTCGCTTCAACGGCTTAAAATGTTCACACGCTGTGTTTTCAGGCGTATTTAGTGGCGTTTACGTCTCGAAAAATGCCTGGAAAAACGGAAACTGAACGCATACAAACATCTGCCCATTGAAATCAATGGGAAAAACAGCATTTAGTTCATACGGGGCGTCTTCTTAAGCCGCTGTTTTAAAAAACGGAGCGTAAAAAGACGCTGCGTAAAAAGACACTCCATAAAAAGAAGTGCATGTCACTTCTTGAGGCGGTTTTTGGAGCTGATTTTCCATTGAACACTATGAAAAATGCCTCAAAAAACGCCTCAAAAGAAGCCTGAAAAGGAGCCTCAAAAGAAGCTCCAAATTAAGGGTATGTTCACACACAGTGTTTTCAGGCGTATTTCAGGGCGTTTACACCACGAAAAACGCCTGAAAAAAATGGAAGCTGAACATCTACAAACATCTGCCTATTGAAATCAATGGAAAAAACAGCATTTAGTTCATACGGGGCGTCTTTTTACGCCGCTGTTTTAAAAAACGGAGCGTAAAAAGATGCACCGTAAAAAAAAAAGAAGTGCATGTTACTTCTTGAGGTGGTTTTTGGAGCTGATTTTCCATTGCACACTATGAAAAACGCCTCAAAAAATGCCTCAAAAGAAGCCTCAATAGAAGCTCCAAATTAAGGATATGTTCACACGCCTTATTTACGGATGTAATTAAGGCGTTTTTTGCCTGGAATTACGGCTCCAAACCGTCGGCAAACATCTGCCCATTGAATTCAATGGGTCTTACAGTGTTCTGTGCAGACGGGCTTTTTTTTTACGCGCCGTTCTCAAAAGACGATGCATAAAAAGACGCCCGCCTCAAAGAAGTGCATGTCACTTCTTGGGACGTAATTGGAGCCGTTTTTCATTGACTCCATTGAAAAACAGCTCCAATTACGTACGTAATGGACTCTACGAAAAACGCGTGCACTTGCAAAAACGTCTGAAATTCAGGAGCTGTTTTCGCCTGAAAACAGCTCCGTAATTTCAGACGTATTTTATGTTTGCGTGTGAGCATACCCTTAAAAAGCGTCATTTTCAGCTTCAAAAACGTCTAAAAATCAGAGGCTGTTTTCTCTGAAAACAGCTCCGTATTTTTGCGAAGCGCGTAAACATACCCTAAGGCTGTGTTCACACAGAGTTTTTTGCAGGAGGAAAATTCCTCCTGCAAAAACTGCTCCAGACGTTTTTTGCACAGTGGTTTGACAAAAACTTGTTAAAACACTCGTCGAGGGGGTGTGGCTTGGACATGGCACTGACCAGACGTGCTGCCTGAGAGCTCCGTTCCTGCACTTCCCTAACCCGATCATAAGCAAATCAAAAAGCAAAATTTCACTTACCTGATGGTCAGGAAATCCAAGGCCACCTCTGGGACTCCTTATTTTAAGAGGCAGATGTCTTCAGCCGGCTCCATTCAGCGATTCCTCACCGACACTGCTGCTGGAACGTCTTCCAAGATGGCGCCGATGGAGGAGAGACGAGCTGGTGCCGGGACTCCGCTTGCAGGGGGGATATCTTCGGCGGCCGTCGCTGCTGCATCAGGTACAGGCAGTACCCCCTCCTCAGCCTCTGGTCCACTGGGGCAGTTTCGTTCCCTGCTGGCGGGGGTAGAGATGTGCTCTTCTGGGGCTGTCATGGCACGTCCTGCTCTGGACTGCTCAACACGTGGTGCGGGTCATGGATCCCGGGTCTCTCCTTCTTCCTCCTCTTGTGTGTTGGGGCCTTCATTGTTGCCTACCACCTCTCCCAGGGATCAGGATCCTCCTCCCTCTCCCCATATAGTTGGTTCTGCTGTCCTGGGGGATGATTTACAGGGCCTGAGACAACAGCTATCTGCATTGCCCACTAAACAGGACATGGAGCGTTATGTAAACCGACTGGAGACGACCTATAAATCAGAGATACAATCTCTCACCACTAATCTCTCTCAATTGTCTGATCAAGTTCGACGCATGGAAGGTGACATCTCAACTGTTACACAGCAGCAAGTTTCTCAAGCCGACCGGCTAGCTCAACACTCCCATCAGATTCATGCGCTT
Source organism: Rhinoderma darwinii (assembly GCF_050947455.1). NCBI lineage: Eukaryota > Metazoa > Chordata > Amphibia > Anura > Rhinodermatidae > Rhinoderma > Rhinoderma darwinii. The sequence continues at coordinate 484,981,918 of NC_134687.1, forward strand.
TTTTACCTGGCTGAGGATCATGAAAATTGTAATGGCCGTAACAATATTCGGCTTAGGGGCATCCCTGAGGATATTTCTCCGGGGCAACTTATACCCGCATTACAGTCCCTGTTTAACTCCTTGCTGGAGCGCCCTGCTGATGACCCGCTGGAGCGCCCTGCTGATGACCCGCTGGAGCGCCCTGCTGATGACCCGCTGGAGCTGGACAGAGCTCACAGGAATCTTGGTCCTCGTAACCCGGATCCTGATAGGCCTAGAGATGTGCTATGCCGTGTCCATTTTTTCTCTCTCAAGGAGCAGATCATGAGGAAGGCCTGGGATAAAGGCGAAGTTTTGTTGAATGGGGTCAAGATCCAGCTGCTGTCTGATTTGTCCAGGATGACTTTGGACAAACGCCGAGTGCTGCGTCCTTTGCTGGATGTTCTGAGAGAACATGAGATCTCCTATTCCTGGGGTCACCCCTTTCAGCTGCAGGTTCGCCAGGATGGGGCGATGTTGAGTGTTCGAGACCCAGGGGATGTTCCAGATTTCTGCGCTGCTCTCCGTGTGCCTAGAGGTTCCCTTCCTGATTGGCCTTATGTTCCCATTCCGCCGCCGCTTCCATGATCACGCAGGCGTGGTCGCTCTCCTATGGGGCGTTCTGGTGGTCGTCAGGCTGATCCGATGTGATACCGATCAGATGTCTCCTTTGCGGCCTACTGTCGGATTTGAATTTTCATTTTAATTGTTATTGCATCCATCATATGCGGCGATTGTCTGATATGTTCAATGTGAAATTGCCGTTTGTGTTCGTTCTTTTGCTCTAGGTGGATGTTGCTGGAGAACAGGTTGGCCACTTGCTGGTGGTCAATTGCTGCTGTTGAGCTACCAGCGTTGCCTCAACGTGAATGTTATATTACTATTTCCGTTATTGCTATTTGCCTGTATATACATTTATGCTGACAATGAATGTATTCAGGGGAGTTTCTTCTCTGATGGGGTTTCTTTATGTTCCTGATAATGCTGTCTGCCATTGCTTAATTATCTTGGGATATTATGCCAAATACCTTGGTTTCTTTTCCTCTTTTGTTATGTTTTACTAGCCATGTGATATTTTTTACTGGGTTGGGGGGTGCGGGGCGCTGGCTAGACCTTGTCCTGACACTTCTCCTCTTAGGGACTCACTGGTTGTATCCGGTGTATATTGGATTGTTTCTCCTTGATTAGATCAAGGAGTGGGTGATTGTTTCACCCGTTTATTTGTCTTTGTTGTCGTGTCTCCCTCCCTTGTCTGTCTTGTCCTTTTCGACACTGCTTTAGCGCATTTATTAGTTTGCTCCTTCTGAGTGAGGTGGTGATGGCACAGTTGAAGGTTTGTACCTTTAATGCTAGGGGGCTTAATGTCCCGGAAAAATGCTCGCAGATATTGTATAACATGCACAAAGAGCGGGTACATATCTTGTTCCTACAGGAGACTCACTTTCAGGTGGGCCATACACCACAGTTTACGAATCGATATTATCCGGTCTGGTTCCACAGTGCCAACCCGGAATCCAAGTCCAAGGGCGCTAGTATATGTATTGATAAGTCACTTTCTCATAAAACCATGGATGTCCTTGTTGACCCGGGTGGTCGGTATATTTTTCTCAAATTGTCCATTCGGAATAAGATCTCCACTTTTGCTAATTTGTACCTCCCCAATCAGGATCAGGCTCGAGTGGGCCGATTGTTTTTGAGGAAATTAGAGGAGTTCACAGTGGGCGTTTTAATTGTAGGGGGTGATTTTAACTTAACATTCGATTCCAGACTTGACACCTCCTCGGGCAGGTCCGCTGTTCCCAAGTCGCACTTGGGGGCATTGAAGACTGTGATGCATTCCATGCAATTGATTGACGTGTGGAGGATTCTGCACCCTCAGGTAAGAGAGTATACTTTCTTCTCCCCACTGCACAATATGTAAAGTAGGCTAGACGCTTTTCTGGTTAGCCACCATTTGCTTACCTGTCATCCTACTTCTGAGGTGGGCCCTATGGTTTGGTCGGATCATGCCCCTGTATTTCTGACACTTACATTTCCTAATTCGGTTCCCAATTTCCAGTCTTGGAAAATCAATGATAATTTACTGCGTGATGCAGTGTGCGTGTCGGCCCTTAAGGACTCGCTCACCAGCTTTTTTGAGGTTCATGCGCATGAATCTACTCCCATGCCGCTCCAGTGGGAGGCGCTGAAGTGTGTAGTTAGAGGAGTCCTGATACAACATGGGGCACGATTGAAGCGGGAAAAAGGGGTAGCTATTGCGCGTCTCCTTACTCAGATACGGGATTTGGAATCTTGTCATAAGCGCGTTCCTTCCTCACAGATTTTTGCGGAACTTACTACAGCGAGAGAATCATTACGTTCTCTAATAGATCAGTCACACGCTCGGTTCAGGGATCGGATGCGGAAGCATTCTTACGAATTTGTTGACAAATGTGGCAGGTCTTTGGCACGGGTACTGCATCCCCACACACAAGCGTCATTCATCCCTAAAATTGTATCTTCCTCGGGTGGTGAGGTTCATGACCCGGTTGGCATTACGGATTGCTTCAGACAATATTATTTGGCCTTGTATAATCTCAAAGGCCAATTTCATGATATGCAGGCTGATGCGTTACGGGATAAAATTGACCATTATGTTCATAATACTGCGTTGTCGTCCTTGGAGGATGGGGAGGCTTTGGGACTCGAGGAAGATTTTTTGGAATCGGAAGTGGAGCGTGCAATTGGAGACTCTCCCTTGGGCAAGAGCCCAGGACCTGATGGGTTTAATAATAAATTCTATAAGACATTTAAAGATCAACTGGCTCCTTTTTTGATGAAAGTCTTTAACTCTGTGTCTTCCTCCTGTCCCTTTGCGCCTCAGTCCCTCGAGGCTCACATTACCCTTCTACCAAAGCCGGGCAAGGATCCGACTTCGTGCGCGAACTTCAGGCCCATATCGCTGATTAATGTAGATGTCAAGCTTTTCGCTAAATTGCTTGCCTCTCGCCTGTCGCCGTTATTGCCTGGCTTGATCATGGATGATCAGGTGGGGTTTGTACGCGGTCGGGAAGCGCGGGATAATACTAACAAGACCCTTCTTTTAACGTCATATTGCCAAACCCGTAAGATACCGATGTGTTTACTCTCGGTAGATGCCTAAGGCTGGGTTCACACAACCTATTTTCAGACGTAAACGAGGCGTATTATGCCTCGTTTTACGTCTGAAAATAGGGCTACAATACGTCAATAACATCTGCCCATTCATTTGAATGGGTTTGCAGACGTACTGTGCAGACGACCTGTCATTTACGCGTCGTCGTTTGACGAGTTCTTGGTCACTACGTGTGCACATACCCTAAAAGGCTTTTGACAGGGTGCACTGGGTGTTCCTCCGCAGTGTCCTGACGCAGGTTGGCCTTGGTACCACTATGGTGGATAGGATTATGGCATTATACCATGGGCCTACAGCTCGTGTTCGAGTTAATGGTCTATTATCTGACTCATTGTCTATTACTAATGGCACAAGACAGGGGTGCCCACTCTCGCCTCTATTGTATTTTTTGGTCATGGAACACCTGGCCGTGGCACTGCGGAGCAACCCTAATGTTAATGGCGTATGTGTTGGCGTACAACATCACAAACTGGCACTATATGCCGATGATCTCCTTGTGTACATTATGACTCCCATGATTTCCTTGCCATCTTAGACGGGGGAGTTTGAGCGCTTTGGTCATTTAAGTAATTTTAAAGTCAATTACTCTAAATCGGAGGCCCTGAATATATCTCTGGATGCTCCTCTGGCTGCCCATCTCGCTCGGGTTATCCCGTTTAAGTGGCAATCTAAATCCTTAAAATACTTGGGGCTGCAGATCCCCACACAACAGTCGGATTTGTTTGCCTTGAATTACACGCCCATTCTGAAGCGTATCTTGAGGGAATTGGTGGCGTACAGCAGGAACCGCATGTCGTGGTTTGGGCGTATTAACGCGGTTAAAATGGATATATTGCCCAAATTCCTATACATCTTCCAGACCGTCCCTATTGTTGTACCAGCGGGTTTCTTCCAGACCTTACATAGGGCCATAACTAAATTTGTATGGGGCTCCTCTAAGCCTCGCATTCGTTTTGCTGTCCTTAGTCGGCCGAAAGTCTGCCGGATTTTAAACACTACCATCAAGCTGCGATACTTATGAGAGTGGTGGATTCGTTCCACTCGGAAACGGGTAAGAAATGGGTGCGCATTGAGAAGGCTATGTCTTCCCTCGCATTGTCCTCTCTGCTTTGGTTGTCGGTCCTCCAGCGACCAACGTCTTCTCTGCCTTTCCTCACACGTCAGTTTCTTTTGGTTTGGGAACAGATCATTGGTACTTCGAACCTTGTTCACCGTCCGGGTCCTCTGAGTCCTCTCTTTGATAACCCTTCCTTCCCTCCGGTGGTGGGTGTGGATACATTCCTCTGTTGGGAGAGAGGAGAGGGTGGATATTTGGCTGAAACCCTTACACCTGATGGTGCAATATTGTCGATGACTGCTGTCTCTGAGGCCTGCCCGGGGAGACGATCAATATGGTGGTCCTATTTTCAATTATGTTCATATCTTTCTTCCATGGGTGATTGTCTTGGGTTGCTACAGGATAAGACTCCTCTGGAACACTATTTGTCATTGGAAACTGCTCCTTCTCATGTGTTGTCCTATTTACATGGGATCCTTCTGCCTAGGTATTCTTACTCTCAGTTGTCATTCACTACAGCATGGGATGAGGAAATGGGGGTTCGACATTCTGAGGAGGAATGGGGAACTTCTTTCTTTCTAGCTCACAAATTACAAACTTCTTGTTTTGCTCAGGAGAAGAATTATAAGATACTCACCAGATTGTATCGTTGTCCTGACTTGTTGCATAGGATATTTCCTGATGTACCTGCTGATTGTTGGAGGTGTGGGGAGGCTCCTGGAACTATGTTGCACATTTGGTGGGACTGTCCCAAGATTCGTCCCTTCTGGGGAAACATTTTTGATCTGGGGAACAAGCTTTTTAGCACTGAGGTTCCGACCTCGGCTTCTATTGGACTACTTTCCATGGTTCCTGGATCACTCCCACACCTCAAAGAGGGTGTCTTTAGGCATTTTCTGACTGCAGCGAGAACGGTTATCCCTCGACACTGGAAGTCTAGCACGGTGCCTTTTTTGCAGGAATGTGTAACGGAGTTGAACGGGATTATGAGGATGGAGGAGTTGATGTCCGTTGATCGGGGCAAATCTGCACTCTTTGTCCAAACTTGGGCAGTATGGTCTGGATTCCGTGGTGGTGCTGATCTGCCTCTCTGGTTGGATGGCCTCTTCTGAACTGCTTATATAGCTAAACTTGGTGTGTGTTGACCGTCTGTGTTTCCCTTTGTTGTCTTGTGTCTGTGTGAATTTACGTTTAAGGGTATGTGCACACACACTAATTACGTCCGTAATTGACGGACGTATTTCGGCCGCAAGTACCGAACCGAACACAGTGCAGGGAGCCGGGCTCCTAGCATCATAGTTATGTATGATGCAGGACATCTGTCCCGTACTGAAAACATGATTACAGTACGGGACAGTTGTCCTGCAGCGAGGCAGGGACTCCTAGCATCGTACATAACTATGATGCTAGGAGCCCGGCTCCCTGCACTGTGTTCGGTCCGGTACTTGCGGCCGAAATACGTCCGTCAATTACGGACGTAATTAGTGTGTGTGCACATACCCTAAATATGCACTTATACGTGCCAATTCCTACCTAATTGTGGGGACTGGTTTCCCTGAATATTGCACTACTTCTGCTGTGAACATGGTGCTGTTTCTTGCTAAACCTTGCCGGTTGGGAGGCTACCTCCTACTGATGTTCATATGTTTTTGTAATATTTCTACGATGTGAAGTTAATATATTGCACTGCGTGCAAAATTTCTTGCAAATTCGTGAAACTTTGTATATGCTCTGTTATATTTTCGAAATAAAAATCTTTGATAAAGAAGAAAAAACAAACACTCGTCGAGCCGTTTTTTCCCCGTTTCTGACTGATTGAAATGGGGTTTTGGAGGCGGAAACCGCCTCAAGATTGGTCATGTCGCTTTTTACAGCGACGCGTTTTTTCCGCTCGCGGTAAAAAAAACTCGTCTGCCTCCCATTGAAATCAATGGGAGGCATTTTCGGGCGGCTTTTGATGAGCTTTGCGGAGCGGTTTCCGCGCCAAAAAACTTGTTAAAAAACTCAGTGTGAACAGGGCCTTAAGGTATGTTCACACCCTTAGTTAAAAACATCTGAAAATTGGGAGCTGTTTTCAAGGGAAAACAGCTCTTGATTTTCAGACACTTTTTAAGCCACTCACGATTTTCGCTGCGTTTTTCACGGCCGTTTTTGGAGCTTTTTTCAATAGAGTCTATGAAAAACAGCTCCAAAAACGTCCCAAGAAGTGTCCTGCTCTTCTTTTTTGCGGCCATTTTTTTACGCGGCCGATTTACAAAACGGCCGCGTAAAAAAAACGGCCCATCGGAGTATAAGGCCATTTTTCCCATTGATTTCAATAGGCAGATGTTTGGAGGCGTTCTGCTTCCGATTTTTCGGTCGTTTTTCTGGCGTTTATGGCCGAAAATATTTTCGGCCGTGTAAACATACCCTAAGATTGTAGTTCTTTAGAGAGACACAGAAAACAGCTAAAAATAAAGTTTTTGGCAGGGGTAATTATTTTTTCCCAGGGGTGCCTCAAGTCCGAAAAGGTTGGGAAACTGTACTAGGGCTACAGAGGCGCCTGCAGCCTATGAGGCACAAGGACAAGATCCCTGCGCTGTTCGGCGTGATGACATCACTGGATTACGACGGCCTACGCAAGAATTCTGTCATCAGCATTGTGGAGCAGCTCCATTCGTCGTGGGGAATGGGGCCTAGGTAAGTAAAAATGTTTTAGTTTGGGGGGGCACCACTCTACAAAGGAGAGGTGGGGCTGTATGGCACGGTCTACAAGGAGGTGGGGGCAGTATGGCACTGTCTACAAGGGGGAGGTGGGGAGCTGTATGGCACTGTCTACAAGGGGGAGGTGGGGGGCTGTATGGCACTGTCTACAAGGGGGAGGTGGGGGCTGTGTGGCACGGTCTACAAGGAGGTGGGGGCTGTATGGCACTGTTTAGGAGGTGGGGGGGCTGCATGGCACTGTCTACAAGTCGGTGGGGGGCTGTATGGCACTCTACAATGGGGAGGTGGGGGGCTGTATGACACGGTCTACAAGGGGCAGGTGGGGGCTGTATGACTGTCTACAAGGGGCAGGTGGTGGATTACAGCACTGTCTACAGGGAGGGTGTATGGCACAATCTACAGGGGGCACTTTCTACAAGGGGGGGCTGCGGGGGGCATTATACTGTGGAGACCACTAAGCGGACATTATACGGTGTAGGGGCACTACAGGGACAATATAATGTGTGTGGCAATTAGGGGGCATAATACTGTGTGGGCACAATTAGAGGACAAAATACGGTTTCCTTGAAGGGGTTATAATATATTATATTATTAAATGTTATTATGGGGCACTAAAGAGGCATTACTGTGGGGGGGAGGGGAATTTTTTTATGATGGCGTGGGGCGCCATTTACCCTAAGGCCGGCCCTGGTTCCATTAGCCCGACGAAGGCCAAAAGTGAGTCATTTTGAGCTCTGTCGGGCTGGTATATACTTTTTCTTTGAAGGATGGAATAGCGTAGTAGACTACATCGCCTATCGGTGACGAATGCCACTGTATGGCATCCGTCACTACCTACCATTAACATGTACGTTGGGAGCTTTTTCTTGACGTATATGTTAAGCGTAGGCAAAAAAAACGTGACGTTCACAAGGCTTAACTGCCCCCATAATAGTATTCTTATGTGTATAGTCATGTATTGAGCCTAAAAAAAAAAGTCTCCCTATATTAGTGACTAAAATGACAATGGTAGAAAGTTTAAAATATTTAAAATTGCAATACAATGTTGAACCAACTAAATTGTAGAAGCCATCCACAAATTCTTTTTATCTCCGTATTGGGTTGAAGCTTTGTGAGCGAAGGCTAAGTTCACATCTCATTTTTACTCTACGTCTGACGTGCAGGTTCTGACATGAAAAGTGTCAAACCATGTACCACAGCGTGCACATTGATTTCTATGGTCAGGACGGATGCCCTAATTGTGTCGTTTGTGCATACGTTTTATGTGCTTACGTTTTATGTGCTTACGTTCTATCCTTATTTCCCTTATGTCCTGAAAAGCGCAGTCTGCTACGCTACTCAGTAATTTTCTAAAACGTATACCGCAAGTACACGTTTTTATTTGTATTTTAGTCAATGGCGACATATGGACGACGTATGCAATCTTAAACCCTACGTTTGTAGACGTAAAACGTATACATTTTTGTCACCATATATGGGAAATTGTTCAGATTATGAGATAAACCAGTGCCTCCCCCTGCCAAGACCCTCAGTACTGGCGCCAGAAAACACTGCAGCCACTACCTACTTCTACTTTCATAGTTTGACTTTACAAAGTTTGATTTAGCTCAAGAACAAAAAAAAAGTCTACGTTTTTGGAAGAATGGACAAATGTATAAAAACGTATACGTCGTATACTACAAAAAAAACGTACGCGTATACAAATGCATATATTTTTGAAACTTTAAAAACGTATACGTCGTCTTATACCACTAACGTGTGCACAAAACGAGATGTGGACCAGGCCTAAGTTACACTTACTACACTTACTATTTTATTGAATTTTTAGTAATTTTGGGGAGGGAGGAAAGATAGAAGAAACAAAACCCAAAAACGTTTATTTAGTCCATGTTGTCATGGAGATGCCAAATATAATTAGGTTATGTTATAAAATTGATAAGAAATAATTAGTATTTGTCATCTTCTAAAACTTCTGTTTAATTTTACAATGCACGGACATATTTACGTATGCCAGCTTATTGTGCCTGTGCAAAGAAATATGTTGGGGCATATCACAGGTATTTTAAAGACACCATCTTGGGCTATCTCCAAAGCTATGCCTCTTCCGTTTATGGAGGGTTTTAACATTGCGCCAGAATTAGGTTTTCTGCCAGGATCCAAGTTTTCAGAAATGTGGTGGAAGTATGGCTTTTCTATTAGAGCCACGTTCACACCAGTGATTGTATAGACATAGTGGAAATACCCGTATGATCTCCCTGATGTAATAGTACATCAAAGTGTGTGAAATACCTCAGCAAAAAGAACAGCTTGAAGTGGCAGCAGAAGTGAAAACCGGGATGAAGAAACTCAGAAGTGCCATTCACAGGAATTTGGGGGGAGGTTGATAATCGGAGTTTTTTTTTTAAATATAAAACATAGACATTTATTTGAACACAATAAGGCAAAAAATAAAATAAAATTGGTGTTACCCAAAGCAACCAATCATTTACCAGCTCTAATTTTTCTATTAAATCTTGGCACATACCTTAGAAAAAGTAGCTGGTTGCATTGTATCTGCAATACATAGGATAAGACCATAGAAATGATTGTATGCCTCCTACTCCGAGGCGCAGCCAGGTTCTCCTGCAAGCGGGGCAACGCTGTGGCTGGGGATTCCGCTTCCAGAGGGAGCGTCGGTGCCCCGCTACCTTCCCTCCTAGTTGCGTCCGGGGCACAAGCTACTCTGTCCAGTTAGGAAGCATAAGCGATTGGGAATTATTTGCACCTAAGCAGGTGAAATTTAAAGTGACAACATGTGCACTGGAGAAGCATCCGCAAGACAACCCCCAAAAAGGGAATGGTTTTGCAGGTTGCGGCCAAAAACAATTCCTCTCTCTTTATCCTGACGGATTCTTCTCTAGTTTTGTTAGTTTCCTAGTCACTACTGGTATCATGAGGCTGTACCTGCGGCCTATTTAGGTTGCACAGGTAGTGCAGCACCTCCAGGATGGCACATTCATACGTGTCATCACAAGGTTTGCGGTCTCTCCCAACAGTCTCAAGAGCTTGGAGCAAATACCAAGACGTGGGTCGTTACACAAGGAGAGCTGGACAGGGCCATAGAAGTGCATCACCCCATCAGCAGGACCAGTATCTTCCCCTTTGTGCGAGGGACACTGCTAAAGCCCTACAAAATGGCCTCCAGAGGGCTACTGATGTTTTTGTCAGAAGCAGACTCCATAAGGGTGGCATGGACCTCCTCTGGTGAGACCTGTGCTCACCACCCAGCACAACCTCTGTGTAATTACCAACAGTACCCTTACTGCTGTTAGCTACTGGGATGAAATCATCAGAGCCAGTCAGACCGAACACTGGTGCAGCGGACCCTGGGTTCTTCCTGTGCAGGACAATGCCCAGCCTCATGTGGCCCAAGTGTGTAGGCAGGTCATGGATGACTAAAGAATTGATGCCATTGACTTGCCCTCACATTCCCCAGACCTGCATCCAATTGAGAATCTCTGTAATACTATGAATAAGTGCTTCAGACACCACTTAGCACCACATTATACGTTAGACAAGAAGACTGTATGGGAAAAGAGGAGGGGGGGGGGGGGGGTGGAATCCTCCAGCTCACCGTTTGTAGACTTTATCCAAATAGCGCTCGGATCCCCGCACGGCCAGCAGTCAAACAGTAGAGACAAGGAAGAGACTGATCCAGCGCTTGTGCTTAAATACAAGGAATCTAAGTTCCAATTTTATTGAAAATCGAGTTAAAACTATAAATTCAAAGTACTGAAGGGTGTTTCGTAATTATATTTCACCTACGCGTTTCAGACACGTGCAGTGTCCTTCATCACGGCATATGTACATATGCCATGATGCACACTGCACGTGTCTGAAACGCGTAGGTGAAATATAATTACGATACACCCTTCAGTACTTTGAATTTATAGTTTTAACTCGATTTTCAATAAAATTGGAACTTAGATTCCTTGTATTTACGCACAAGCGCTGGATCAGTCTCTTCCTCGTCTCTCACATTATACGTTGCCATGATTAAATTCACACAAATTGGATCAGCCTGTGATTTACATTTTTTTTAACTTGGATTTTCAGGGTAATTTGGAATCCGGCCCTCAGTTGAAGATTTTGGTTTCCATTGACTGTTGATACATCATTTTGTTCTCAACAAATTACACACTAAATCCGTAAATATTTTCAACTTTGATCTTTCGTTCATCAAGATTCGATGTATGACTGAAGTGTTCCCTTAATTTTTTTTTGAGCTGTGTAGGTGGGTTTCAATGAAGAAAACCCTTTATTAAAAAGAAAAATAATCCAAAACATTACTCCAGAAAGTTGTGCACTGTAAAATCTCTCAAACCAGAAATGCGCTTCAACTTTAATTACTCATCTGTATTTTGGAAATCCTGTCTTCTCAAACAGTGGAAACTTAACACCATAAAATGAACACATTCTAAAAGCAAAAATTCAGTCAGTCAATAATAGACACTGCTTATTAGATAGGGATTTATTTTAAAAATACTCTTGTCAACCACCTAGCATCACTAACAAAATGTGTTTGTAATATATGACAATGTCCCGATTGTCAGGCTCTCGGAGCCCTTACATACAGCTTTTGAAAAGTCAGGTAAAAGATTTGCGAAAGTCTGTAAGTCACCCAGCAACCCAAATCAAAAAGTATTCCTTTCATGCTGGTTTATTCATCTGCATGTAGGGCTGAGGTATGCATTTTATTATTACATACATGTTTGTCTGTATGCATATGTGTATGTACATAATTATATACTATACAAATATACATACGCACATCTAGATTTATATAAATATACACCAGCACGCGGATGGTGACAGGGTTGCATAAATAAGCATACAAAATATTGTAATATCTTTAGCAAAATGGAGCTGGCCACTTCAGATCCTGAAGAATGGTGAAGATGTCTTCTGCCATAGAAAGCATAGGAACACTGGTTTGATGCCCCTGGACGCTTGGTCAAGTTCTAGTTGCTTGCTTTGTTGACAGTAGGATTGCACTAGATCTAGCTTCAAGGTTGTAATAGTTTATGCATAATTACTTAAGATTGTAACAGTGGCGCAGGAGCCACATACACTCTTTGAAATGGCTACTAAAAGGGTGTCCTAGAGTACCAAGTATGGGGTATGAAAAGAAGCCGCTGTATGTCTTATTCCCACAGTTGGCTGCCATTCTCAACCCTATGTTCCAGCTGCTGTGCATATAAGCTATTCAATGGTCTGGGCATTGACCGAAACTAAAAAAGAAAACTTTTAAAGTGTAACTAAACCTTCAAACTTTTGACATGTCATAGTGACATGTCAGAAGTTTTGGTCAGTGGGGGTCCAAGCACTGAGACCCCCACTGATCGCTAGACCGAAGCGGCAGAAGCGCTCGGGTGAGTGCCGAGCCACTTAGTTTCTGAACGGCTCTTTTCGGAAAGCTGAGCAGCGGGTGTACAGGACCATAGACATTCTATGGAGTCTGTACACCGCTACATCAGCTTTCTGAGAAAAGCCAATCAGAAACCAAGCAGCTCAGGGCTCATCCGAGCGCTTCTGCAGCTTTTTCCTAGCTATTGGTGGGGGCCTCAGTGCTCAGACCGCCATTGATCAAAACTTCTAACATGTCACGGACATGTCAGAAGTTTGTTGAAGGCTTAGTTACCCTTTAAGCTCTTGAAACACAATTTCTTATAATTTAAAACACCTACTAGAAAGGGAAGGGAAATTTTGCAAAAAACATACCATTTATGTTTAGGGAAGGAAAGATGTGTCGTAAAAGATAAATAGAAGGCAGAAAGATTCCATAAAGCATTCGAAAACAAAACACAAAATATATATATATATATAAATAAAATTTTATCTAAATGACTGGGAAAAAGAACTGATGGGCTTGTGTCAATTACTATTGCTGAATGTACAGTTTCCATGGTTGCATGAAGGGCAAAAGGCATGAAAAAGTTAATTGCTGAAAGTTCATGAACATGTATAAAAAGTGGTCAGGTGCAGGTTGTGGCTCCTGCTTTATGTACAATAATTTAAATCAGTTGTATAAATTTAATTCAAACAACGTAAAAAAAAATCTAATAAAAAAATAATAAATCAGATTGTTGAAGTCCTTCATGCATTTTCTTGGGAAGTTCTGGATTAGGATGACTGCCAGAAACTCAATTTATCTAAAGATATACAGTTCTTATTCACATTTTAGAGTTTCAGTTTCTTAATTGTTTCGAGTCTTTTCCGCAGGAGGTCACCAATCTCTTGCAACGAGTGCACATAGCTGTTCTGCACCTTGTCTGATGACAGCTTTGTAAACTTCTTTTCTTCCTGAAAAAAAAAAAAAATCTGTAAGCAGCCGACAAAACCTACAAAGTGCATGTACAACCCCAATGACAATGAGGGTAGTCTCCAAAAGGGAAAGACTTCTGTTTTAGAGGGGCCGGCAGTTGACACGTCATGTTTCAGCTTTACACACATGAATAGTCTGTGGCTATTTCAGAATAGAAATTTTAGGTTACATGTCAATAGATCAACTGCATGACCAGCGTAGGGACAGAAAGGTAGAATTTTAAGATCACTAGTCATATTTAACATTCCATCAGTCGAGGAAAAATGCTTCTGGAAATACCCGACAACATAAAAAAAAAAAAAAAAGTATAATAATGTAACCCCTAGGTAACCAGCCTGTTTTAGGCCTTAAAGGGAAGGTGTCACTTTTTTTTTTATATATAATATTGCTTTTAGTATGTCATTAAAATACATTTTACTTATTTGTGTTTTTGTGTTATAATGTGGTGACAGAGTCTCTTTAAGTACAAGTGCCCTATCTCCTATATAAGGAGATGGGCGCTGTAATGTAGGTGACAGTAATGCTTTTTATTTAAAAAAAACGATCTTTTTTCACAACGTTAGGAGCGATTTAAGTTTATGCTAATGAGCTTTCTTAATGCCCAAGTGGGCGTACTTTTACTTTCGACCAAGTGGGCGTTGGGCAGAGGAGTGCATGACGCTGACCAATCGGCATCATGCACTCCTCTCCATTCATTTACACTGCACTAGCGATATAGTTATATCGCTATGTGCAGCCTCATACACAAGCCCTAACATTACTACAGTGTCCTGATAATGAATACACATGAAATCCAGCCTGGACGTCATGTGTATTCAGAATCCTGACACTTCTGACTCTGTTCTGTGAGATTCCAGCAACGGATACGAAATCTCGCGAGATCTCGGAGCTAAACGAGATTTGGTTTCACTTGCCGGAATCTCACAAAAAAAAAAGAGTCAGAAGTGTCAGGATTCTGAGTACACATGACGTCCAGGCTGGATGGTCATGTGTATTCATTATCAGGACACTGTAGTAATGTTAGGGCTTGTGTATGAGGCTGCACATAGTGATATATCTATATCGCTAGTGCAGTGTAAATGAATGGAGAGGAGTGCATGATGCCGATTGGTCAGCGTCATGCACTCCTCTGTACAACGCCCACTTGGTCGAAAGTAAAAGTACGCCCACTTGGGCATTAAGAAAGCTCATTAGCATAAACTTAAATCGCTCCTAACTTTGTGAAAAAAGATCGTTTTTTTAAATAAAAAGCACTGCTGTCACCTACATTACAGCGCCGATCTCCTTATGTAGGAGATAGGGCACTTATAATGTGGTGAGAGTCTCTAACTTTTTTCTCTCTTTTACTTCTCTATGGGGGCTGCCATTTTTTTTTCCATCTCTGTATGTGGAATACGGCACATACATCCCCATAGTGAATGCGAACGGGAGACGTTCCATTCACTATAGCGTACGCCGTCTGTGTGAGAATGGCGCATGCCACACAGACCAAACGGAAGGTCTTTGGTAGAGGACATCCGGCGCCATTTTCATGTGGACCGGAAGCCGCGGCCGGCCAGTAAGATGACGACTTCCGGTCGCGGCTTCGGCCATATGTTGAAGGCAGCGAAGACGCAAGGAATAGGAGCGGAGGCGGCAGGAGCAGGTAAGTTATGTTTGTGTTATACTGTCTGATTACCACTGTATCTAATCCTCCTACACTGTGCATTCGCTCAGAAAATGAGGGCACACAGTGTAGGAGGTTTGAACATTCAACCCCCTAGTTTCTCCTGGCACTAGCCAAGATAAGGGAGGGGGGATTGTGTGAGGACACTAGAGCGAGTGTGTCTACTCCAAATTTGCTGCATAAAGCAATGAGGTTGCTTTACCACATGCCAATGCTGAAATTTTGGGAATTGCTCCCTCTAGTGACCAGAACATGGAAATGTTATTAATTAGAATCTAATTTATAATATTTCCTGACTTGTGAAAAAATAAAAAAAAATAAAAACAATGTGTAATCATTTATATACTAACTGTTTAACTGAAAAAAAACAAAACATTTCTAGCGACACATTCCCTTTAAACGATCAAGCTAATTTTTTTTTCCGTTTTTCCATAGTCTCCTTCAAGAGTTATAACTTTTCTATTTTTCCATCGACATAGCTGTATGAGGACTTTTTTTTTTCTGCGGGATGATTTGTGTTTTTCAAATGGCACCATTTCAGAGTACATATTTTTTTATTAGCTACTTTTGGGGACGGGACGAGGTTTGGCAATGCAGTCATGGCTCTATGAGTTTATGCCGTTCATTGGGCGGCGTTTATAACCGGTTACCTTCATTCTATAGGTCGGTACAATTACGGCGATACCAAATATCTATAGGTTTTTTATGTTTTACTACTTGCGCACAATAAAAACTTTGGAACTAAAAGATTTAGTTTTGCATCGTCGCATTCAAAAAGGCATCTGTCCAAGGTAGCCATATGAGAGCTTGTTTATTTTTGCATGACGAGATGTAGTTTTCATTAGTACCATTTTGGGGTACATAGGACTTCTTGATTAACTTATTTTTTTGTGAGGCAATGGCAAAAATAGCAATTCTGCCATTGTTTTTTTCTTTTACGGTGTTCATCTTGTGGTTTAAATAACATGTTAACGTTCTCGTTCGTGTAATTAGAATTGCAGCGATACAATATATATGTCATTTTTTTCCCAAATAAAGCCACTTTTTATGGAATAAAATGTTTAATATATATTTATTTTTGTAAAGGTGAAACAATTACTTAACTTTGCGATCACATACATAATGCTTTGGTATACTTAATATACTAAAGCATTATTGCCTGCCAGTGTAAAACTGAGAGGCAATCTATTAGGCCGTGACTCTGGCGTCCCACGATCGCATTTGCAGGCCGCTAATGGGTGACAGAGGGAGCCCCCTCCCTCGTAAACTACTTAGATGCCGCAGCATCTTAGGAATTAAATGGAAGTGATCGATGTAAATGTCGATCACGACTGTTAAAACAGAAGCCCGGCAGTCATAAAACAGTCAAACCTAAAGGCATGAAAAGGAGGCGGCCTAGATTAAGTCACATTAGTGACCGCCGTGAAAAGGCATATTGGTGGTCAGTAACGGGTTAATTGTAAATATCATCAAGAGGAGATTCATAGAGTACTAGTACAATGAGAGAGTGGGTCGGCACTGTATGGGTTAATAGTCCTTCAGGCAGAAACTGCCTAGGAAATCCAGCAGGTCAAGTAATGCAAAACATAAAGGGGTGATCATCTCAGGATACAAAAAGTCCAAACAGTATCTCCAAGTAGAGGGAGAGACTGGCACTTGCCCAATGACGTTTTCTTTGAGGCCGGATTCACACCAGCATGTTCTGTCCGTGATATACAGTCCGCATGTTGGCCGCATTTCCCGGACCGAACACACTGCAGGGAGCCGGGCTCCTACCATCATAGTTATGTATGACGCTAGGTGTCCCTGCCCTTCCCGCGGAACTGTCCTGTACTGAAAACTTGATTACATTACAGGACAGATTACCCGCAGCGAGGCAGGGACTCCTAGCGTCATAGATAACTATGATGTTAGGAGCCCGGGTCCCTGCAGTGTGTTCGGTCCAGGAAATACTGCCGACATACGGTCCGTATATCACGGACAGAACACGCTCGTGTGAATCCGGCCTTACTGGTTTTTGCCCACTTTTTCTACTAAGAAATAAAGACGAAGAGAAAAAAAGTAATTAGGCGAGTGCCACTCTTTCCCTCTACTTGGAGATTCATACAGTGTTACATACATCGTCATAAGAATGATAGAATTAGTGTAATTAGAGGATAAAGATGTAAGGACCGTAGCATGGAAAACACAAACAACTTTCACAGATTATTCACCAATTCTAGGATAATCCTTCAAAACGGCATTAAACATTATAGGATCACTTCTAGCAAATACAAACTGATCTGACTACTGGGATTATATGGAAAACAAAACGGTAAAACCGTAGGTCCAACTTGGTTATAAATAGGACTACGTTCACATCTGCGTTGGGGCTTTGCATCCATAGTTCCATGGACCCTCTGTGTTTCTACAAAACCAAACTTAGATCCCCATAGAATGGAGTGCTGATCCAAGTTCAGTCATGTAGAACGTATTAGTGGTCGGAACGTTTAGTAGTCCTAAAGTGAAAACTGGCTTACATGAAGTTAAACCAAAGAAAACATTAACCCTTTCACGGCCAAGAATGTCAAACAATTGCAGAGATTAGATAATAAGGGATAGATGGTATCATATTAAAGACCATAAACTTTGTTCTCAAATTATACCAAGATCTAAGCTACTGTAGGTGATTCATTTGGGGCGCAGCACTAATATAAAGTGGAAAAGTTTTCCTTTCGTGTTCTGTTTGTGTGTGGGGGAGGGAGGTGGTTGCTGCAAGTGACAGCAGGAAGAAAGGGGACACACTGCACGTAACCCGGCTACTTCTCGACTCAGTGACTTGAATGTTTACGGCAACTGGATCATAAAGATTTCTGATCTCCTTAGTTATGATGATTTTGTGAAGATATATGCACGTAAACATGTGCAGAGTTAATACATGCCACTTATGCCTATGTTGAACTTTTATTTTTAGGCCGGGTCATGACTAGGAGGAATTGCTGTGCAGATTCTGCACCACATATCCGCAGCAACTTACAGTACAATACATGGGCTTTCAAAACCACATCCACATGTACCACAAAAAATTGTGCATGCTAATCAGAGCATGTTGCAGATTTTCAAATCGGCAGCATGCACAATCTGTTGTGAAAATTCAGCACATTTTGACCCTTTGTAATGCATGGGGTGAAATCCGCATGCAAAACAAGATTTGTTCTGAAAATGATCTGCCCGTCTGGACCCGGCCTAAGGAGCTGCAGTGGCATCTGATTTTTTGCTTGGGTCAGATATTTAGCCACAAAGATGGATATTTACAAAGCATTACACCTTGTTGCAAAATTGCATATAGGTGCCCATAAGTGTGGGATGCTGGGTGGCATGTTCCCAATGTGCCAAGTGTCTTTCAGAAAATATATGGATATGGGCGTATAATATGTTTTTTTATTTTATAATTCGGGTTATATTTATGTAGGACAAAGAAGTGACCGTTATTTGTATTTACCAAGTGAATCCAAGCAGACAATGAAAATGTACCACCCACCTCTGTAAAATTGATATTATTCAGGGAGAGATCTTCAACTTTCAGTGCTACCAAAGAGGTCTCCAAATCACTTATAAAGTCTGTCACATTTGTTAACAAAATTTGCAGCCCGGTAATGTAGTCCTGGAAGCCAGTGAATACTGGAGGCTGTAAAAGCAAGAATTAGTAAAAAGGTTTCAGAAGTTAGTGATTGTCATAAAATAATAAAGAGCCTATAAGATGCTCAAACTAATGCACTTAAGAGGATGCTATTGCAGTTGCTGAACAGCTACCCATATGGCAATGACATCGCTTACCGGCCTTATTAACCTTCGGGCATCACCAGGAATCACCATAATTAGCATATGGCCAAACACTATTAGAGGTAGCACTTGTTTAAGCACATCACCATAAGCATATTATAGGTGCGCCTTCATAAAAGGGGTCAGTTTGACAGATCCTTTAAATGGACACGAAAGTTAAAATGGCTATGATCTATATTTCCATCTGAAGGGAGGACAAAAGCGCCAATTTTTTTTTTATGCAATGCTAAAGCAAAGAGGGTAAAAATGTCATACTATTTTACCTAAACCAGAAGACTGTATACCGGTTTTACTGTACGCTCGCACACTAACCACCAGAAAGGTCACCAGGAAGTTTTATACACTTACAGTGGCACAGCTATCCTTTTTCTTCTTCTTCTTTTTTTGAAGATTTGATTTGAACGGCCTAAGGACACCAGCAAAATAGCCAAATACCCATAGAACGACTGAAACTGCCTAATAGAAAAAGAAAAAAACAAGAGCTTTATGTGCAGTGGGCCTTTATAGATCAAGAAGGTCAACGACAACGGTCATCTGTCTTCAATTACCCAAATGCAGAAGCGGTTACTTTAATGGATTAACTGATTAAGTGGGTAAACATTACAAAGCAAAATTTCCCCTAATACCTGTTGTTGATGCTTGCATTTCTTAGTCCGTCCCTTAGGGCAACCTAGAAAGTCAGGCTTTTATGTCGTAATCCTCCATTATAAGGGCAAATGAGAAGCCATGAGGAGATTGTTAAAAACTACTAAATGTAGTGGTTGGAAAGTTAACTAAAGTACAGAAAATTGTGTTCAGACACTGGCTTTCTATATGCAAGCATGTGGTGCACCACAACACTTCTGTTCACTGAATTTCTCAAGACATACTAGGAGTTGTAGTTGCCGTGGCAGGAATCTCAAACTGTTATGCGAGTGCTGAAAGTACCTCAAAATAAAATGGAAAGACTACCTGTAGGGTAGAGAAACATTCCTCCCAGCCCATGAGTCCGCAACTAAAAAACACATGTAAGGCCACATTCAGACAGCCATAATATCGCTCCATACGGGAGTCATATTTACAGGACTGGATAACATCAGAACAAACCAGGGATACCTTTTTAAAAAAACAAAACCCCTTTGGGTTAGGTTTCCGTGCTTAGCATGTGAATTGGATTCCAAAGGACAGTGTTTACCCATTTTTCCTACATCCGGTCCTCCTCTTTAAAAATATACAAGGCGGAGTCAAAAATTATGCGCACTCTTGCTGTAGAATTTATTTTAAATCAACTTTCAGAAGACAAATACATAATTTTATACATAATCTCCCTGCTTTTCAATACACTTTGTCGATCTCTTAACAAGCTTTCTTATTCCCACTTTAAAAAATGTTTTAGGCTGAGCTGCGAGCCACGAATGCACCGCTGTCTTCACCTCTTCATCAGACGTGAATCTTCATCCTCTTAGGGCTTCTTTCAGGGGACCAGACAGATTAGTCTATCCAATAGAATCCGTTCACGTGCACGCTCAATGTTGGCATCAGTTGTGGATGGGCGTCCGGCTCCTTCTCCATGGCTGACATTTGTGAGGCCTTCCTTGAACTTCTCTATCCATTCATACACACTTCACAACAAAAAACATTTTCTCCCTATACTGTGCTCAAAGTCTTCGATAAATATTGGCACCAGACACACCGTCAGACCACAAAAAACAAATCACTGCATGCTGCTTTTCTTTCATGTAAACGTGGCACAGCCATTGTTTCTTGCACTGCAGTCACAAATAAACAGACATAACACATTCAAACCTGCACAGCAGTGACTGGGTTGACAGCAACCCCATACGGAAAGTGCTGATAAAACATAAGTTTTAATATAACCCGAGTGCAGATAATTTATGACTCACCCTCGTAGTTCAGATTCTTCACCACCTGCACAGCAGAAGTAGTCTAATAATGGAATTATATAAATTGGGAAATGTATTCCAAATAGGAACATATTTATAGACTAACCTCAACAAAGAAGACCAAGTTCTCGATAATATGGGGTGAGACCTTACAGTGACCCTCTTGGATGACTAGCAGGTCTCCTTTACATTGGCGGAAAAGATCTAGAAAACAAAGTACACTAGAATAAGTAGAATATTGAAATGTCAAACCCCAGCAACAACACAGGATGTACTTGGCAAATACCTTGCAAATGGCTTAGAGAAGATTTGAATCTCTTTCCAATTTTTTCTTGGACTTCACAACTATCATCTGTAATTAAAAAATAAATAAAAATAAAGTTGTCTTCAGTGGACCAGATATACAAACAGAAGATGCCAGAGTATTATGCTCTTGAAGGGGTTGTCCAGATTAACAAAAACATGACTGCTTTCATCCAGAAACAGTGCCACACCTGTCCACAGTTTGAGTAAGGAGTTGCACCTCCGCTCTATTGAAGTGAATGGAGCTTTGCTGCAATACCAAAAACAACCTGTGGATAGGTGTGGCACTGTTTTTGGAAGAAAGCAGTCATAATTTTCTACAATTGGACAACCCCCTTTAAGCATTAAAGTGGACCTATCTTCATCAGGGAGGTGATCAAATTTTGCCTCCTGCCTTAGGGGCTTAGCGAAGATGGATTGAGAACCGTGGGAGCTGTATAAATCCGTATGTGGTGGCTGCAGAAAACCAGAATTATATAATTTAAGATCACTTCCTGGGAATAGGAGACCAAAATAGAAAACCATCTCTCAAATAGTACTCAAATAAAAAAAATTGGACAGTTATACTCACTGTAAATAATTTTTCTCGTTAAATTGGGGGACACCGCACCCTGGAAATAGGCTTTGCCACTAGGAGGCTGACACTAGGTAAGAAAAGTCTTGGTTCCACCCAGACAGGCCATACCCTTCCCACAGACACTGGCTAAATCAGTTTGTACAAAAGCAATAGAAGAAAAATTAAAAAGAAAAAAAAAAAAAGGGCAGGATCTGGTGTTCCCCAATAGATTAATTGAGAAAAAGATTTTTTTAAAAAAGGAGTACAAAAATCTAATTCTCATTAATAGCATTGATGGAGACAGCACCATGAAATGTCCCAGAGCAAAGAAAATAAACAAAAATAAAAAAAATCATGCAACCCACCTAATGCCCAGTTGCCTGCAGTACCTCTCGCACCAGACGGTCATCAGTAGAGGCCAAAGAACAACTCTGGTAAAATTAGGTGAAGGTGTGCACCGAAGCCCAGGTAGAAATCTGGCAGACTTGAGCAACTTGACTCCTGAACGACCAGGAGGCATCATCAGCCCTTGCAGAATGGGCAGTGACCCAAAGGGGTAGAACTTTCCCCTTGCACTGACAGGCTTATGAAATCACAGATTGGATGCAACACACAATGGTGGCCTTTGGACGCTGACAATCCCTTGCTTGCCTCTTCAGAAAGACAAAAGGAGAATCAGAGCGCCGAAACGAATCAGTCGCTGCCAGATAGAGCAGCCAATTTTAAAACCCTTCTTATGGAGGTGATGGCCAACGGGAATGCAAATTTCCAGGAAAGGTTACGAAGCAAGACTTCAAAAGGAGACGCCTGAAGAGCCCCAAATTAAGATCTCAAAGCTCAGTGGACTGTCTGAATGGAGGGACCGAATGAGCCTTTCCTTGCAAAAAAGTTTTCACCTGAAAACATATAGCCAAACATGGCTGAAAAACAATGGACTAAGCATAGACCTGACCCTTAAGGGAAAATAAGCCAAGTCTCTTTGTTCAAGGCCTGATTGAAGGAAGGACAAAGGAACATGCGTGGCTGGAAATTACACTGTTCACACCATCAGAAAAAAAGCCTTCTGCTTACGGTGAAACACCGTGACTGAACGAGATTTTTTGAACTTCAACATTGCCCAGACAATCAGAACCTTGGCTTCAACAGCTATGCCGTTAAACACATCTGGGGTAAAGTGGAGTGGATTATGAGTCCTGGGGAAAGAAGGTCTGGTTGAAGTTGCCATGGTGCGTCCGCGAGTAGGTTAACTACTTTGGAGTACAAGGCCTGACAAGCCAGGTCTAGCACCACCAGAATCGCTGGAACACCTTGGCTCTTCATTCTCCTGAGCACTCTTGGTAAGAGTGGAAGGGGAAGAAAGATACAGGAGAGAGAACTCATCCTACGAAGTGACCAGAGAATCTACCGTGACATCCCTGGGATCCGGTACTCTGGCCATGTAGGTTGGAACCTTGTGGTTGAGACGAGATGTGAAAAGATCCACATCTGGGGTACCTTAATTCATGCAAAGCTGATGGACTACTTCTGATGGATCCAGTCTTTCCTGACAAAGTCGGCAGCCCAATTCTCCACTATTAGTATGTAGATGGATGACAGCTCTGGTACGTTACACTCTGCTCATAGTAGGATCTGAGAGGACTCTAACAGTGTCACCCAACTCCTGGTGATGCCTTGGTAGTTAAAATAGGCAATTGCTATGGAGTTGTCGGCCTGGATTCTGACAGGGCAAAACCGGAAGACTCCAATGGGAGAGGGCTAGGTAGATTGGCCTCAATTCTGGAAGGTGTTTTTTCTGGACAACACCTTCACCAAGACGCCACCCAGGTGAGGAATGACCGTGACTACCCTGGCACGGATAAGCACTGTGAGAGAGTCACTAGAAACTTGGTGGAGACCCGAGGAGCCATGGCAAGCCCAAAGGGGAGGGCAACAAACTGGAAATGTTGAGATTGTATCGCAAAGCGAAGGAAACGCTGGTTAGTCCTCCTTGGGATAGATATGCATCGAAAATATTGATGGAAGAGATGAACTCTCCTTGTTCCAGTGATGCGACCACCAACCTCAGGTATTCCATGCAAAACCTCAGAATGCTAACAAAAGCAGTCTTCAAATCCAGGATTGGACGGATTGATCAGTATTTTTGGGACTGTGAAAAGATTAGAGTAGAACCCCATAAAACATTCCGACTGAAGAACTGAGACGCTAACTCCCTGTGGAAGAAGGGAACAGACAGCCCGGGAAAAAGCAGAAGAGCAATCCAAAGCACGGGGCGAAGTCGACAGAACCACCCCCCCCCCCAACAAAATAAACAACCTGGGCAAGGGTCGAGATTTCATTTCATGCCGAACCAAGTAGTCGTCCACATGAACGAGCAATGTCTCCTAAAAGAAAAGTCCCCCCCCCCACTCTGACAACTGAAACAAGTGGGGAGACCTCTACAGGCTGAAGAGGTCTGGGCAAAGAAAGGTTTCTGGGAATTGGGGTGCTGTTGCCAAGCTGGTCTAGGATTTAAAAAGGAGTGCTAGGGCGGTTAGTCCTCTTGTCTAGTCTCTGCGAAGAGAACTACCTCGAGGAGGAAGAGTTACGAAAGGGCCGAAACCCCTGAGAATAGAGAAGGCTACGGACGGATCGGAGGAAGAATAGAATGCTTACCGCCAGTAGCCTCAGAAATATATTTTAGTCCAGACATTTCCCAAGAAGTTTGTCAGCAACAAAGGGAAGGCCAATCAAAGCTTTTTTGGCAGCCTGATCATCCGCCAAATGTCAATTAAATTAGCCAACGCACAGGCATTGAAGCAGGCTGGCTCAAGGGAAGCCTCAAATAAATATTTTGAAGCGTGAATAACCGGAGAAGCAAATTCCACCATGTCCTGCTGCGGTGCTCCTTCCAGAATACCGCTGTGCAGCGGTTTTCCCCAAACTGAGCAGGCTTCACTCACCCCAATCAAATGCAAAAGCTGGGCGCGAAACAGAACCTATAGCCATAAAAGCTGACTTGGTTAGGGAACTCAACTTTATTTTTTCAAGAGGGCCACTGGGCATTGCCGCATCTGATGGTGGGATGGTGATGCTTTTTGACAGCCGTGAGATAGGCGGATCTACAGAAGGAGAAACACGCCATTTTGAGATCAAGTCCTCCTGGAAAGGAAACTATTATGGCTTTGTGAAAGACAGCCAGTGGCCTGTCTGGATGTTTTAATTAGTTGCATAAAATCTCCTTAAACTCGCTATGGTTTGGCAAGTATAGAATTTGGCACCATCTGCACTGTAAGGGTGCCTCTTCCTGGGAAAGAGCGTTGAGGTCATCTTCACATCAAAGGTGTCCCTGACGGCAAGTATTAACACCTGTTCTGATTCAGAATCCAAAATCGGAGTATACACTGGGGGAGAGAGACGGATTTTGATAACTATTAGGGGACCCTTAGAGGGAACCTGATGAGGAGCCAGACTTGTCCCTGGCACTTCTATATCTCTTATGGGATCTACCACGAGAGGTAGACTGTAATCATCCAAGTAAAGTGAAGGAGTAACACCCAGCACATCACTGAGTGAGATGTACAGTCTTTCTCAGCGCTTTCTTTTGCATAGGGTGTATAGAACCCCTCTTCTTTATAAGAAGGGATAGAAAGGGGATTCCTGTTGCTATTGCTGTGGGGAACATGGCGCTGATCTTTTGCATGTTATGTGGAGTTGTTCAGAGCTTGGGGAGTTTGAGGAAGGTAGTGTGTCTCATAGGTCAGGTGTATAAATGTACAATTCCCTTGGATCCGATTGTGTCCTGGGATACACTTCTGAATTGCCTGTGACAGAGGGGCAGAGACTGGCGGTTCTGAGACTTTTGTATCAGGCTCGTAAGCGGATAGCTGCGTATTGGAAGGGTACTGATCCCCCTGAGCTTGTAGAATTTAAATCCAGGGTCAATATTCTGCTGCGGCTCGAAAAATTTGTATATATTAAGCAGGGCAAGTATAAGAGGTTTGAGGACCTATGGGCTCCTTAGTTGGATACACCGGATTTGGCCTCAGCTGTGCTGCTCTTGGGCAGATTGCCTCGCTGATCTGATCTCTCGATTGGGGACATTGTGAGTTCTTGCTAGTCTCTGGCCCTCCTCTGATTATGATGTATATGATGATATGTGAATATAATGTGTATGGTATTCTTCAAATGTTCTTTTATACTGCCTAAAAAAGTGATTTGATGTTGATATGATATTGACTGTTCAGTGTGATGGACCTCTATTGTTCTTTTCATGTAACAAGTGCTAATATGTGTCATACAGTATTATTTTCTAACTGTTGATTCTCCTTTTGAGCAAGGGGTGGATTAGGGGAAGGGTGTTCCGGGGTGTTTTCATGTATGGAAATTGTGAAAATGTTAATAAAAAATTATTTGATAAAAACAAAAAAACAAACTGAAGGCGTAACATTAAGTTCGGCCACTATCTTGAAAGGCAAAGGCTCCATTAGACTCAACCATGGTTTAGGAGAGTCTGGAAATGTAACCCAAGGCCTGAGCAAAGAACTCCACCCAATCCGGGTTGTGCCACATTTTGGAGGGGGTAGCCTCCCGGACAGGTCTGGATTGCAGACATTGTGGGCCAAAAGGGGTTCGCTGGCTAAATGTAAACTGTTTATTTCATCTGCCACAGGCATTCTAAGTAACTATGCCCACCTGTGCCAGCTGCCTGATGGAATCCTTCCGAGATGAAGACCGGTCACAAGGTTGAGGGCAACAAAAAACATAAAACACACAACCACAGTGTCACAGAAAAAAAACTAGGGAAGCTGCACTTGTATATTAAAAAATATATAAATAAGCGGCCCCGAATTCATCCCTAATGCTGGCCTAGCAGACTCTCGCTGCTATGAACCACTTGAACTATAAATGGTGAAGAAAAATAGCTCCTGAAGAGAGCTGAAAGACCACGGTTATATGGAGATGCTGAGAAACGGCGCCGACACCCGGAGTCTGTCTGGAGCAACACCGGGGAAAGAGGAAGGACAGCACTTTCAGAAGCCTACGCTTTTGGAAACGGATGTCCTGCTCCTTTGCTTGCCTCCTCAAGACAACTCACTCCAAGCATCCAATGAAGTGGCTCCACCCGGTCGAAAGACCGGCCGGCCTCAAATGAACACCAGGGGACGTAACAAGATCCGTCCTCTGTAAATTGTAGCCTAGTGCTGAAGCAAGCCAGGGACTGGAGTAGAGGACCTAGACTATAGCGCTCAGAGGTTGAGCGGCATGGAGGTCACACTGTGGCACTCATTCCCTTATGGCTAGAGTGAATCTGGAGAAGGTGCAGAATAGGTCAGTATATTGCTTTATTATATGTATAGAATTTTTTTTAAATATGCTTATAATAGAAACCGGATATAAATAGGTCAATTTGTAATACATTTATTATAAAATATGCTCATATCACCTGATCTTTGAGATAGGCGTATCTTTGGATGTTCTGAGTGAAGTTTTTATAAAGAGAAAATTAATGATAAAGTATGTGGGTAATGCCAGGAAGAGCCTGAAGTCCTGTGGAAAATTAACCCGAAGAGGCGTTGAGAGACAACACATATTACAAAGTATAGAAGAACTAGTGGACACTAGAGGACAGGCTTTTTTTTTACTTTTGACTACTTAAAGATTGTCATATGCCTGTTAAACAGAACACACCCAAAAGGTGGAACTTACATGAACAAGGGGTTTTCCAGAATATAAATTGTGGTTTAGGGAAGTAATGTTAAAATAAATAAAAAACAAAACAAATATACTGCGTGAAAAATTTCTAAGGCGAGTATACTGAAAAGTTTGTCTTAAAAACCTCCTTAAAGTGTACCTAACTATTCAGGTGACTTTTCAGAAGTCGTCGTCATATGTGTGTACATGTGGAATAAAACTATTTCTGGCTATTCTATGACTCATATGTGGCATTATTTAGCGGTTTTCCCCTCTGCAGCGTCTATTCTCAGTGGTATCAAAGCCACTCAAAACGGCTATCATGTCTTCTATAGGCCGGGTTCGCACGTAACTTAAACACTGCAGATTATCCGCAACGGATTTAGTTGTGGAAAATCCGCAGCATAATACAGTAGCAGCAGAGTGGATGAGGTTTGAACAAATATCATTTACACAGCGTGGAAAAAGTGCTCAGAACTTGACCTGCACTGCGGTTTTTTAATCCGCAGCTTGTCAATTGTATTTGCGTAATCCCGGCTTTTTTCTTGGGAAGGTAAAACCCTCAACAAATAGAGACTATTGTAATTTTTGCGGCGGAAAAGTTACAATTTCGCCGCAAAAAAAATCAAAACTAAGAACAAACAATAATAATAAAAATAATCTTATACCAACCCAGAATTCTGTGCTACTTCGTCCAGGCTGGCCTCCTGGGATATCCCATGTGACAGCTACAGCCAATCACCGGCTGCAGCAGTCACATAGGATGAAATGTTATCCCAGGAGGCCGGGCTGCAGGACGACAGAGGGACGCGTTTCCATGGCTACGGGTAAGTATGAAGCGTATGTGCAGTTTTCCGCAGCAGACATTCGGGTCGAGAAACTGCACCACAATTTGTTGCGTTTTTTTTTACCGGAATTCCCTGCGGCCACCAGAACGGATACACTGTGTGCTTTTGCGCAGCGTATCTGGCTGGTGTGAACATATCCATACACTGTACACATAGGAGAATCCTGCTCTCCTATCTCGGTCTATCACATATATAGAGGCAGCAGCATGGAGGAGATTATACAGCAATACAGACCACTGAAGTGGAGAATCCAGCACTGCGATGACAAAAATCTTATTATGTCTGTGTGTTTCTCTCTGCCCCTACTTACCCCTCCATAGACTTACACGCAACGCAGCGTGTATTTTAGTCTCCCTCTCCCCTCCTTCCTAGAATGTTATACCCAGGTAGTGAAGAGACACCCACCCACTTGCTGCTGTCCGTCTCCTCTGCTATGTAACCAGGGATGGACAATGCTCGACAACGGGGTGGACAGCAGATTACAGGAAGGGAGACACCCAGTGGCAGTAACCTCACGCAGAATTTGCATGGATAAAACAACTCAATTTTAACAGTAAGTAAATTACATAGTTGTTTTATATAAGGCCTCATGCACACGACCATATTTTTGCGGCCGCAGTTTATCCGCATTTTTGCAGACCCATTCTTTCCTATGACCCCATGTACATGACCGTGATTACACGGATCGGTGCGGGGGCTGCAATTGTGGACCACAAAAACTCAGAACAAGTGCAGATTCACCAATACTGGTGAATTGTTGTGGGTCTGTGAGTCTGCATGACACACGGATGCACAACATGTTTTTTTTGCGGTCTGATGGACCGCTACGGACCCGTGGATTTGCGGACCGGAAAACCAATGCGTTGTGTAACGAGACCTAAGGTATACTATTAGATTAGCATAAGTTGTTTGGTTAGTGTCCGTTTAAGGGTATGTTCACATGGCGTTTCAGACAAAAAAAAAATATGAGCCTGACTTCAGGAGAGCCTCTAAGTCAAGGAGAGTTTTGGTTTTTGAAGCATATTTTGAGGAGCATGTTTAGAAGTTTTTTTTGTTTTTTTAGTGTCGATGGAACATCAGCTCCTAAAACACCTCAAGAAGTTACATGCCACTTTTTACATGTGTTTTTTTTCTTTTTTAATTCTGCATCATAAAAACACACCTCAAACTACACTATTTCCTATTGAAATCAATGGGAAATGGTTTGCAGGTATATATCAAGTTACTTTGGAGCGTAATACAAGCGTTTAACGCTCAAAAAACACCTAAAAATTAGGCTTCGTTCACATCTGCGTTGGGGTCCCGTTCTGACGTTTTGTCGGAGGTTTCCGTCAGACCGGCAACCTGAGCAGACAAACTGACAGTCGTTTTGCCGGAAGCAATAGCGTAGTCGACTACGCTATTGCTTCTGGCAAAACGATGGGTCCGGTGCACAACAGACATAAATGGGAACCATGGGCACCGGATCAGTCACCATTAAAATCAATGGTTTCCATCAGTGTCAGTTTGTGTCTGCTCAGAGTCCCGTTCTGACGGAAACTTACTACGGAACGTCAGCCCGGGACCTCCAACGCAGATGTGAACGAAGTCGTAGCTGGGTGAACATACCATAAGCAGCACAGGTCTGCAAACCACAACTACTGAGATTGGGACACAGCACTACTTGAAGAGGCAACAAAAACGCGGCAAAAAAAGTGTGTTGTGCAAAAAAAAAAAAAAAAAAAAATTAAAAAAGCTGAATTTTTCAGGCAGAATTATCTTCCTGCAAAAAAAAAAAAAAAACAAAAACAAAAAAATAAACTCAGTGTGAACTAGGCCTAAAAGGCTATGTACACCTTTGATTTTTTTTATTTAAAAAAAAAAATAATTGTGTGAATTTAACTTTTTGGGATACAGCGGCTTTGTATTCTGCATACAGAGCAGCTGTATCATTCGCCAAGACCTGAATCCAACAGGTCCACGGGACTGACTGCTTCAGGGAGAGCGGGTCCTGCATGTCTCTGACACACAGACTCCACCTGTAATCGATCACATCCAAATTATGATCCAAGTTATGAACCAGTCAGTGCCGCAGACCTGACAGATACAGGATTCAGCGCTAGATACAGCTATTTTGTATTATGTCCACAGAGCAGCTGTATCTCAAAGTAAAAATCATCTTTAAATAAGTATTTTGAAAATTGAACCAGAGTCATTTTTATTTAAAAAAATATATATCTATGATTTTAACCCCTTGACCAGGCCATTTTGCGCGTTAAGGATTATTTTTTGTTTTTTCACGGTCGCATTCCAAGAATCGTAACTTTTTTTATATTCCGTCGACATAGCCGTATACGGGCTTGTTTTTTGTGGGACGAGTTGCATTTTGTAATTGCGCCATTTTTAGATGCTTATAATATATCGATTAACTTTTATTAACTTTATTTTAGGAGAGAATTGAAAATAAGCAGCTATTCCAGCATTGATTTTCACGTTATAAATTTACGCAGTTTACTATGCAGTGTAAATAACATGTTAACTTTATTCTATGGGTCGGCACGATTACGGGGATTACAAATATGTAAAGGTTTTATATGTTTTCCTACGTTTGCACAATAAAAACCCTTTTAGAAAATAAAAATTACTTGTTTTTCCATCGCCGCGTTCTAAGAGCTGGAACTTTTTTATCTTTCTGTCAATGTGGCCGTATGGGGGCTTGATTTTTGCGGGCCAAGGTGTGGTTTTTATTAGTACTATTTTGGGGTACATAGGACTTCTAGATTAACTTATTTCATTTTAAATGGGGGGAATAGGAGAAAAGAGAACTTTGCCATTGCTTTTTGTGGTTTTTTTTGGACGCCGTTCATCCAGCGGTTTAATTAATGTGTTCATTTTATTATTCAAGTCGTTACGATCGCGGGGATACCATATATGTGGGTGTTATTTGTTTTGACACTTACTAAATAAAACCACTTTTTGGTTTAGACTTTTTATTCACAAACTTTATTTAAAGAGGCTCTGTCACCAGATTTTGCAACCCCTATCTCGTATTGCAGCAGATCGGCGCTGCAATGTAGATTACAGTAACGTTTTTATTTTTTTTTAAACGAGCATTTTTGGCCAAGTTATGACCATTTTTATATTTATGCAAATGAGCCTTTCTTATGTACAACTGGGCGTGTTTAAAGTTAAGTACAACTGGGCGTGTATTGTGTGTGTACATCTGGGCGTTTTTACTTGTTTTACTAGCTGGGCGTTGTGAATAATAGTGTATGATTCTGACGAATCAGCATCATCCACTTCTCTTCGTTACCACCCAGCTTCTGGCAGTGCACAGACACACAGCATGTCCTCGAGAGATCACGCTGTGACGTCACTCACTTCCTCTCACAGGAACTTCATCGCGTCGGATGAGCGAGGACACACTGTGTGTCTGTGCACTGCCAGAAGCTGGGTGGTAACGAAGAGAATTTATATATATATTAATAATAAAAGGACTGATAAGGGAAAAAGGGGGATTTTTACTTTTAAAACTTTTACTTTATTATTTTTAAACAATTCTTTTTTATTTTATTACTTTGTCCCACTAGGGGACTTGAGGGCAGGAGGCTCTGATCGCTATTCTAATAAACTGCACTACATGCGTAGAGCAGTGTATTAGAGCTATCAGCTACTCACTGACAGCAAGCATAGTGGGTCGGACGCCATTGTTAGGCGTCCGGTTGCCATAGCCACCATCGCCGCCCGCTATCATGTAGCGGGCCGTCAATGATGGTTTAACCCCTAAGAAGCCGCGATCGCTATTGAATGCGGCTTTTAAGGGGTTAATCAGCGGGGACACAGCAATCGGTCCCCGCTATAGGAGCTGCGGCAACCGCTGTACAAGACAGCAGCTGTCACAGCTCCTGTATGTGTCGGGAAGACAGCCGAAATGGCCGTTACTCCCGTGACGTACTATTCCGTCGTGGAGCGCGAACGGGATGGTTTCCATGACTGAATAGTAAGTCACTGAGTGTTAAGGGGTTAAACGATATCTTTGGAACCGCTTTGAATATATCACAACTATTTTTACTTTGCTTTCTTAAAAAAACGTAAGACCTTCATTTTCTATATTCGTTTAATTAATTCAGTGTTTTAAATTTTTATTATGAGCAGACAAAATCACTAAAAATTAAAGAAAAAACACTTTTTTGTAATTTTTTTATATCTATCGAACCACATACACTGTAGAGCTCTGTAACAATTAGTCCTCTTCTCTCTCGGTCACCCTGGATCGCTGTGAGGGGAGAGTGACGAGGGCTATATACACACACGACCGTGAAAAAAAAAACGTCAGACAACAACGAATCAACGGTCAGTTTTTCATGGCTGTTTTGCATCAATGTGTCTCAAAATTTGAATCCATTTCCTGGCCGTCTGACTGTTTTTAACTGCCATTTGCCATCTGTTTTTCATGGATGAATTTTTTGTTAGATTTTTTTTTTGTCCCAACTCCCTGAAAACACATCAGTGCCCATGTAGATAGTGACGCAATACCACTGTGCCACATTGCCCACATAGATAGTGCCAGTAACCATATAGTGCCACAGTTCTCCCTGTAGATAATGCCCACATAGTGCCACACATTGCCCATGTAGATAGCGCCATTGTCCCCTGTAGATAGTGCTAATATAATGCCATATTACCCATGTAGATAGTGCCACACACCCTGTATATAGCACCCCCCTGTAGATCGCACTACACCCCCTATAAATAGCGCCACCCCCGTAGAGAGCAACAGCGCCACCCCGTAGAGAGCAACATACCCTCCCGTAGAGAGCAACAGCGCCACCCCCCGTAGAGAGCAACATACCCCCCCCCCCACGTAGATCGCAAAACTGTCCAAATGGACAGTGACGTCAAGGGCTCTGTCTAGAAGCGGAATCCCTGGCCACTACGATCTGACACGGGGAATCCGCTCCTACAGTCAGTTCAGGTGGCAATATTTAGTGGGGGGTGCAACGCTATCTACAGCGGGGGGTGGCACTATTTACAGCAGGGATGGAAAGACGGCGGGGTTTCCCTCTAGGAGGGGAATCCATGCCAAGAGCGCTGGCCGGGGATTCCATTGCGGACATGTCAGAAGTTTTGATCGGTGGGGGTCCGAGCACGGACACCGCCATCAATCGCTAAAACAAAGCAGCAGAAGCACTCGGGTGAGCCACTTCATTTCTGATCGACTTTTCACGGAAATCCGATCAGAAACCAAGAGTGGGGGGGGGGGGGGGGCGCAGTGTTCGGACCCTCTCCGATCAAAACGGACACGTCACTATTACATGTCAGAAGTTTTTTGAAAGTTTAGTTGCCCTTCAAAGAAAGCAGTATAGAGTAATAAGCTAATGCCAATTAGAAAACCCCTTCTCAGAATGATTGGGTCTCACCCATCAGCTCATTGAAGTGGGTCTGGGCTCTAACCCACAATGCTAGGCCAATATTACCAGGGGTAGTTGTGGCAAATGAATTGACAACTTTCTAGTCTGGCTCAGAGGAGGCGGGTGTCCAAAGTGGGGAAGTCCCCATCTATCGGGTCTATATTCCCTAATAGGGCATATGGCAAGGAGTTGTCCCATTCTTTAAAGAGGTAACACGGAACAGGCTTTAATCATCTATCCACAGAATAAAACTGTCTGATCATTGGGGGCCCCACCGATCACTAGAACAGGGGTCCTGAGCCCTTTGAATGTGAGAATATTGACTAACGGCGGATGAGCATACACTCCAATCAAAGTTTATGGAACGGACGGAGACAGCGGAGTACAGTCAGTCCCATAAACTTTGAATGGAGCGTCCGGGCGGCTCCATGCAAGCTTCTCCACACTGCGGGGGCTGGGGGTGCTGTGAAGAGAAACTAAATGCTTGCGACCCCCATTCTAGTGATCAGTGGGGATCACAGAGGTAGGGCCCCTAGCATTTAGACACTTATCTATCCTGGGAATACCCCATCAAGAAACAAATGTATGCACTGCAAACATAATTTAAAATAATTCTTACCTAAACCACATGTGTCCAACTCATAAATATCATTCACCAGCTGGAAAGCCCCTTCCTGACACTGACAGCTGCCACTACCTAAGAACCCTGTGAGC
The DNA here is from genome assembly GCF_050947455.1 of Rhinoderma darwinii. Taxonomy (NCBI): domain Eukaryota; kingdom Metazoa; phylum Chordata; class Amphibia; order Anura; family Rhinodermatidae; genus Rhinoderma; species Rhinoderma darwinii. Next base: position 485,016,066 of record NC_134687.1, read on the forward strand.
CGAGATGATGGAGGTCCAAGAAAAGGATACTTTAAAAAAAAGAAATATGCATCAGTATTTTAATGGTATAGATTATAGTAATTTTAAGTTTTAATGTCAAATAAACAAAATTTGTACCTTAATCATCTTTTCACTAAATTGTTTTGCTGAATCCAATGCCTCTTCGTACTGGCGTAACAAAGCTCGGACAGTATCAATCTTCGATGAAACTCCATTCTCAGTAGCCTTCTCCGAATTCTTGGGTTCATTTTTATGATTAAGAGTAGTCAGTCCACTAACCAACCTTAAGGTCAGTGATCGGATGAGCAGCCAAATCCGCTCTTCCTCCAGTGACAACTGCCTATGTTCTTCTGACACATCTCTAAAGAAATGAGATGGATAAAACTACATTAATCTGCTAAACACAAACATGGCAAACATAAAATTGTATATTAGCAACATTTAAGCCTAAATGTGCTGTAGAAAAAGAGATGAACCGCACATCCTCATTGATCTAAAGCTGCTAAGCAAAATAGCCACTGGGACCACAGTAGCTTTCCTACTTTTACTGGTTGTGGTGCTGTGTGGTGGTATCGGCTGCGGTGAAGCTGTGTGTGTGTGGTGGGGCCCAGAGACAAGGCGGCATGGCCTGGCAGCAAGGGTGCTCTAACATTTTCCATGTGTTTTTCCTTGCTATAATCACATATTTGATAGCCAATGGAATGTGTTGGGGAGACGGAGCCGCACTCCTATAAGCCCAAACGCCAGACACACAGCAGTCAATCAATCAATCAATCACTGCTTAGAGGACAGGGGTAGGCAGGTAGTGAGCACTCTCCACATGAATACAGCCAAGGTGGGACTAGGAGTCTGGTGTATTTCTTAATAGTTCTGATTAGGCTGGGATTCCACAGGGCATTTTTGCTGCTTTTTGGTACCTCAGCAAAAAAAAATAAAAAAATAAAAAAAAAAATTTCATGCAGTTTTTCAATTGCGTTAGTAAACATTGTGTATTCTAGAGGTGTTTCAACATTAACCCATTCCCCATCGCCCACTGTCTTGACGGCTGGTGGTACAGATGCGGAATCTACAGTGATGTCTTTTGGCGTCGCTGTAGAAAAGGCTTATGAGCGCTGCAGTGACCTCATTCTCTAAGCAGTTCTTAGTAAAGCCTGCTGAATACAGCTGGGATGGAGGAAACTCCGACCCCAGCTGTTTAACCCTCTGAACGGCACGGTCCGTTACTGTGGCATGAACAAAAGAAGACTCCTCTCAGAGACTGAGGAAGCCATTTGCAGTCGGCCCTGGGGACCTAGAAAGAAACCCAGAGCCGTCTGTTCTGTAAGCCTGCTGTTAGGGCACTATGTGTTGCCCTACGGTTGGGTTCCCACAGTGCAGATTTGCTGCAGAGTTTGTATACGTTTTGTTTGTTTTTTGTCAAAATCAGGGACGGAACCTAAACAGAAGAAATATATAAAGAAAGGCCTTATAGGTCTGCTCTCCTGGATCCAATTCTGGTTGTGGCTAACAAAATGCAGCCAAAATTTGCAGCAAATAGCCTGTGGCAAAGTGACAGTGTAATGTATTAGAATACAGGGGTATACTAATACATCTATACTGTAAAAGCCAATGTCTGTCATCTATAGGCATCCAGACACCTGAATCGTTTGACCCTCAAATTAGGCACATAGGAATATAGTGTATCCGGGAAGGTTTACGTAAAGGTCCGGACCTTGCCGTTGTTCTGTGTTATCAGCCATTATCACAGGATCAAGAGCAGATACTAGAAAAGCGAACGCAGAAATTCGCATTTATAGTATAGATGTTTTTATCTGGCAGTAGCAGGTAGATAATCCTAGATGGGAAGGTGCAGTGGGGCGGTTGCCCATAGCAAACAATCCGATTGCTACTTTCATTTTCAAATAGGCCATGGAAAGATGAAAGCTGTAATTTCAATGGTTGCTATGGGCAACTGTCTAATTTTTATTTTCCACCAGTTTAGATAAATCATCCCCCATTGTCTCTTATGCCTTTTGAGCACAAAGTTTTCAGCCAAGTCTTGAAGGGGAACGGCAACTGCCAGTTGATTTTCCTGACTTCTGTGGGATACTTTGAACCCACTATAAAATCTCGAAAATAAAAGCAAGTCCAGTGGAGGCTTAACGCCATACTGGCCATGAGATTTTGATTTCACATTTCTAAAGTGTATTATACTTGGCTTCTACGCTAGCCACTACACCTTCAGGATCTGAACTTAGCAAACTAAACTCAACTAACCGTTAACTTTAAATTTCCAAAATGCCACCAAAGAAAACTCCATCAATTAGCAGGACGTCTACAATGGCCAGGTGGAAAGCTCCATCACGAGCTGCAGAGACTCCTCAGCAAACTCTTGCCCGACTGCAAGCGGATCAAATGAGTCATACTGCTGCTCAAGCTGCTGAGACTCTTCAGAAAACTCAGGCCTGGCTTTCTCAGCAACAGATCAGATAGGTGGCTCTCAGAAGCACCGAGACTCCTGCCCAAACCCAGGCCAGCAAGCGGATAGAGCACATCGTGTTGTCCAGCGTGCTAATGAGTGGGCTTCCATGCATGATGCTGCTTCCAATTAGGATCCAACCATAGTCTATGACCAACATAGATTGGTTGCGATTGGAAAAATGGAAATTCCATGCACTTTCTGTGGTGACTTAAAAAGTTTCCCAAGGAGGTACCAAGTATGTGCTGCTCTGGAGGCAAGGTACAGATACCAAACTTGCCAACTCTTCCGGAGCCACTGAAGAGAATTTCTTAGCAAAATCCAAAGTTATAACAACTGCTTTTACATGAGTTCATTCGGAGCAAATGAAGTCAGAGAAAGTGGTTTCATGTCCTATCACATTTCATTGGATCTCTTTTGCCAGTAGAGAATCGAGAACATGCATTCCTGCAGATCTACTTCATGCGTGATGATCAGGTAGACGCTAATGCCCGCTATGGAAATTTCCCAGCTTCCAAAAAGGACACAATACTTAAAATTACAGGAGATGCTACATCAGCATAATCCTCATGCCAATCCGTTTAAGGCTTCCCTTACATCTGCGCCAGGGTCCCGTTCCGACGTTCTGTCTGAGTTTTTTCATCGGAACGGGACCCTGACTGACACAAATTTCCATCACCCTTGAGTTCAATGGTGACGGATCCGGCCCCAATGGTTTCCGTTTGTCTCAGTTTTGCAAGGGCTCCATCATTTTGACGGAATCAATAGCGTAGTTGATCACGCTATTGATTCCATCAAAACTACAGAACCCTTGCACAACTGAGACAAATGGAAACCATTGGGGCCGGGTCCGTCACCATTGAAATTAATGGGGATGGTGAAACGGAAACCTTTTGTTTCCGTTTGTGTCAGTCAATCAGGGTCACGTTCCGATGGAAAGCTCAGACGGAACAGGACCCTGGTGCAGATGTGAACGAAGCCTTAAAGAGGCTCTGTCACCACATTATAAGTGCCCTATCTCCTATATAAGGAGATCGGCGCTGTAATGTAGGTGACAGTAATGGTTATTTCGAAAAACGATTTTAAACCACTTTATGAGCGATTTTTAGCTTTATGCTAATGAGTTTCTTAATCCCCAAGTGGGCGTGTTTTACTTTAGACCAAGTGGGCGTTGTACAGAGGAGTGTATGACGCTGACCAATCAGCATCATGCACTCCTCTCCATTCATTTACACTGCACTAGCGATATAGCTATATCGCTATGTGCAGATACATAAACACTAACATTACTGCAGTGTCCTGATAATGAATATACATAACTACCAGCCTGGACGTGATGTTTATTCAGAATCCTGACACTTCTGAATCTTTTCTGTGAGATTCCAGCAAGGCAAGCGTAATCGCGCGAGATTACGATGTAACCTGTCATTCCAAACGAGATTACGCTCCAACCATTAATGAAGTCGCTATTATTTCTCGCATGGACAATTTTATGTTGCGTGCTCCAGAGTTGGATCAGGTAAAAACCTTTGTGTATGCACTTGACAATTAACCCCTTAGTGACCAGCCTATTTTAGGCCTTAACCCCTTCCCACTATTGGGCGCAACAGTACGTCCAGATTCAAAGTGAGTTCCCGCACAAGGGTGTACAGTCACGCCCTGTAGATAAAGCTGGCACAGGAGCTGTGCGCGCTTCATCTTCAGCGGCTGTCAGCTGTCATACACAGCTGACATCCCGTTGCAACGGAGGCGATGGTAGTTACCGCCGATCGCCGCCGTTTAACCCCTTCAATGCGGCTGTCAATAGCGTCCGCCGCATTGAAGTGGTTGACAGAGGGAGGGGGCTCCCTCTGTACCCCCCGCCATGGATGGCGATGGTTGCTATGGCAACCAGGAAGCCGTTGCTAGGCTTCCTGGTTGCCCAGGTAGCCGTTGCTAGGCTTCCTGGTTGCCCAGGTACGGAAGCCTATTAGGTCCTGCCCGAGGCAGTACGTGAAGTCGTGAAGTTTTGGAGGCTGCCAGGAGGCATCCCATAAGCAAAAGACATTACTTTCAAAAAACATGCCCACTTATGGAAAACATATGTTGATGATGTCTTTTGCTTATGGGATGGCCCTCCTGACAGCCTCAAACTTCACGACTTTTCTTAATGTCTGGCCCGAATTGCAATTCACTCTCAGCCAAAACATGTCAGAAATACGCTTCCTAGACACATTAGTTAAAAAGGACGAATATGGCAAACTTCGCACAGACCTATATTCCAAGGAGACTGACAAAAATGGCCTACTCCACCTGCCATCCATTGACTACGAAAAACGCTTTACCGAGATCTCAATAGACACGGGTCTCTCGCATTGTTGATAATCCCTCTCTACGCAATCATAGAATTGAGACCATGACGGCCAAATTCCTTGAAAGAGGCTACCCTGAAAAGGTTTTACAGACAGCACAATTACCGAACACCCCACGACCAAGGGAGAAACCTAAACGCATTCCTTTTATACATGTATACCACCGGCCCGCATACAGAATTCACCACATCATTAGGAAACATTGGCCCTTACTCAGGGAAGCATACCCCTCATTGAAGAATTCAAATCCCCTTTCTTACAATGCTCTAAAAAACCTTCGAGATAAAATTGTTAGAGCGGACGTCGGCTCATCTAAGAGACCATCTAGACAAACATTTCTCAAGACACCCAAAATGGGAACCTTTCCTTGCAGATCATGTCTACGATGCTCACACATTATCAGGGGATACAAAATTCACCATGCTCTCTGGCCAAGGCATCCCAGTGCATGACTACTTCACTTGTAACACCAACTACGTCATCTACATGATCAAATGTCCCTGTGGCCTAGCATATGTAGGGGAAACCACCCAAAGTATCAAAGATAGGATTAGCCAACACAAGACAAATATACGCTGTGGGAAAACGCTACTACCCATATCTGCACACTTTTCAAAATGTCAACATAACATTTCACAACTGCTGTTTCAAGTGATTGAACACGTTCCAGCACCTAGAAGAGGAGGTGATAGAATCAAACACCTTAAAACGTGGGGAAGCGTTCTGGATACATAAACTCCAGACTCTGGAACCTACAGGTCTTAACAGGGAATATGAACTTAGTAGTTTCCTTTAAGTACATCCACTAGATAATGTCTATTCTCATTTGCCATCTAATTTCTGTCTTATAACAGCAATTTTGACTACATTCCTTTACTGACACTATGTAAATTTAACATATCATGAACTAATAGATATTCTTTTCCTATCATAGACTCGCTGAGCCTCTCTGTACCGCGAGGACTGCTTTTCTGATTATCTGACCTATACGCAACCTACACTGTATCCTTTGAATAGTAGGGCATACCAGAGTAAGTTCTACCCCCCCCCCCCCAACACACACACACTATTCATCAGAGTTACGTCCCCCCTATTGATTATCTTATTTATTTATTTTTCCTATTTCTTAGTATCCTATTCATGCCATTCCTACTATTTATCCCATTCTTATAACTTTACATTGTATATTCCCCTAATAGTAAGGTTACCAATATCATCTTTCTCTGCATCGCCGTTTCTTCACCTGAATGGCGATGCCTTAGATTGCATTTCCCATCTCCCTGACAACGTCGCCTCTGTGCGTCCCCTTGCATCACTACAGTGGAACGCACGGCCATCTTGCCGCGCTCTCCATTGCGCATGCGCCGACGCCCACTATGACGTCAACATACGCCGGAGCGACCAATGTCTCTGCTTTCCCCAAGATATAAAGCAGGCCTCCAACAGGGATTACTAGAGCGGCATTATAGATCCAGCGCCAGCCATATCATTAAACCAGTCCCAAGCACGACTCAAGGAAAATAAATACATAAAAGATAACTGATAACATACCTAAGTATTTTGTTCCCATGCTCACGCCTATTCAGCCTTGTGCCCCGTTGCTGACCCTATATCTCACAAACGTGTATCTGCTGCTTTGAGAGATTCTCTGTGATACCTTATATCAAAATTGTACACCTGCTTCCTCAACTGCTACTTAGATACCATCTAGACATGGGCCTCATCACCCATCGTATGTAACTTTACTGTGTGTTAGGCCCCATGCACACGACCGTGCCCGCAATCACGACCCGCGATTGCGGGCACGGCCGGCCACTGACTGACAGCCGCATTTTCGGGCCGTGCTCCCATACAAAGTATGGGAGCACTGCCCGCAAAATGCAAAAGAACGGACATGTTCCATAATTCCCGGAACATTTCCACGGCACTTACACCCTTCCGTAGTGCTACGGAAAGGTGTCAGTGTTCAATGAAAGTGAATGGCTCCGTTTCTGCGGACCGCAATTGCGGTCCGCAAAAACGGAGGTTTTTTGCTGTCGTGTGCATGGGGCCTAATTCCTTGATATATTGATACGCTGTGCCATCTTATTTTAGATAGGTCCACCTGTTTCCTCAAACTGCTACGTATAGACGGTCCGGATGTATGCCATTAACTGCAGTCGGAAGACACATATTATATGTACAGATGTATTTATACATACAAAACATTTTTCTACAGGGTTACCTCCCAGCTACTTGATGCTCTACACTCTCATGATGCTAGACACTGTTCCTTTTTTTATATTACCCAATGTTGTAAACATCTTTTTTGTATATATTTTCTACGATGCATTTCACTGTAAATCTGAATATTATACATCCTGTATTTGCTTATGGAATCTCTATATTATACTAAATCACCTGTATATGTTTCTTTAGTGCCCGACGAATGGCTCCCGACCGAAACGTTGCACATGTAGCCACTGGCATTACGAAAAAAAAGTCAAAATAAATTCACTTTACCTTTCCAAGGGTGTGCCGAATACAATTCTTTCTATGGCTTTACATAAACCAACGCGGATAAAAAAAAAAAAACATAGCAAAAACGTCCTGTGAAACCCCAGCCTTAGCCAAACAGAACAATATTTTTGTGTGTGCGCCATTTAGGCTAATAGGAGAGCAGAGCTGTCCTCACACTATGCTGTCCTATGTGAGGGAAGTAAAGTCTGATTACAGATCCGCTTTAATGAATTTGTGTCAATCTTCTATATTTGATTGTCAAAACTAAAAGCGCAAACCCAACACAACTTTTCACAATATATTCACCTGTCCTTTGAATCCCAGTTAAAAAGAACAGTCAGGTCCCTGTTGTCTCGAAGTTCTTTCCATGGTATGTCATCCTCATCTGGGTTCAGACTCATGGACTTTATATTTTCTTCTAGGCTAGTGGAACTGAAAGAATGATGGTCAGCAACTAAGCAGTAATTTATTGAACGACTGATATAAAACGAACACATAATACCAACTTCAAAATAAAAGGAGGGAAGGAAAGTAAAAAAAAATAATTCTGTTCCATATATTTGAATGGGGTTGTTTTTTGCAGCAGGTGCATGGATTTTTACAAACCCAATTCAGATATATAGAACAGTAGCAAAAATTTCTGCAAAAAAATCTGACACGTGTGCACGTACTGTTAAAACGTACCAACTATGAAGTTGTTCAAATATAATATAATGTACAATATATAAAATATAGTAGGACTTCTAAAGTAAGGCATCTTAGACACCCTAATTATATTAAACAATTTTGGCACCTACTGAACTCCAACTTCTGATAGGGGGTGGACAGCAAAATTTAAAAAAATGCTCCCCAGCATTTTTCATACAATATGCACACTTTATTTCGGCACCCTCAATCAAGACTGTGGTTATTGAATACACCAGGCCAGTCATTACGTTGGGGTTATTAGGAAAGCTAATAAAAATTCCCCTTATTCAAAGAGGTTTGTCTTTGTGGAACATCCTGTTTCATGGTTCGCTGCAAACAGTTAAAAGGGTTTTGGTTGTTTTTGTATCTTTTTTGTTCGTAGTCATACTTTCTAGCCGTATGACAGAGAAAACACTATTACGTTAAATAGAAATCCTTACATGTTAGCGTCAAGTAAGAGGTCCAGTAACATTCGTTCTGTGCGAACTTGTGCAAAATGAAGTGAATTGTTCAACCGGTTTCTAAATGCAATGAATTCTGGGATTTTTTCAAAGGCTCCATATTTGTAGGCTTGTATAATATATTCTGAGGTCTGATACAAAAACAAAAGAAAATTCATGGTTCAGAAATGTGAGCAATAGAAATTCTGTTTATAATACAGTGCAATAATATTGCAACCCATTGACACCTGATGATCCTTGCGGGGCAGGGGGGGCTGAGCGGACAGAGTGAGCCTCCTCCTCTGCTAACCACTTAGATGCCTCGGTCCGCATTCACCACACCATTTAAGTGGTTGATCGACCAGGATCGGAGTTCTCTCTCTCAGGTCCCAGCAGTTAGAGCGAGGTGTCGGTAATTTAAAATACAGCCGACACCAGCAAGTCAGCCCTTGAAGCTCCTGTGCCCGAGCCATTACTATGACATACATTTAAAGTCATATTGCAGGAACTGTATATTTCCCATGGTGTTAATCTAAGTCACAATGCAGAAGGGGTTGAAGAAAAAATTGCACTTTTGTACTCTCTGTAATACCCTTTCTCGCTGAATTCATTAGGAGACATAGCACCAAGGGTATAAGCCCTTGCCACTAGGAGGCAGACATCAGGTAAGAAAAAAGTCGGGTCAAGTGAAGATTATGTCCCCCTAGGACAAACTTCACTTGACACAAATGAAGTAGATGTTCCCTGACAATATTTATTTTATGACTAAAACAAGACTCGTCAACTTGAACATAATGACCGGGTGCACAGAGCAAAACGGATAGTAAGAAAATAGACACCACATACTTCACGATAAAGTTAAAACCGTCAACTACGGTGCATTCGGATATTCCAGTCAATTGTGCAGATTATGTCCCTCTGCGTTCAAATATTCTAGTCAGTTGTGAAGATTGTCCCCTACGTCCGGATATTCCAGTCAATTGTGCAGATTATGTCCCTCTGCGTTCGGATATTCTAGTCAGTTGTGAAAATTGTCCCCTAAGTTCTGATATTCCAGTCAGTTCTACAGCTTGTTTTTCAGAGGTTTCCAAATACCAGAGGTAAGTACTGTAATGTGTAGCCACTTTTTCAGAGAGATGTGCGACTTTTCAAAGAAAGAGTCCTTTCTGATGGATACCCATGATGACGCACCGTTCTTGTAAATACACTTCCAAGAATATCCATCAGAACATTGGGGACGAGCGATCCAACGCAGAGGTTGATGGCAGTTTTCTCAGTCCAGATTTTTTGCAAGTAAATAGTGCAGTCTCATGAATTCGAGGGCATCGGTTTTATTCTTCCAAGCTATTATAGGCTGGAGTGTCTTCTCAAAGAATTGTCGAACCATTTTAATTTAAGGGCAACGAAAAATAGCAATTAACGGGGGAGATTTATGAAGCTGCCTTATAGTAAGGATGTCCTTTGTTGACCATAGCAACCAATCAGGGCTCAGCTTTCATTTCATTTTACCCGAGCTCAATAGATGGAAGCTGTGGGGTTACTATGGGCAAAGAAGAACAATCTGACTATAAGACAGCTTGATAAATCTCCCCCAATGTCACGGAGGAAGCAGGGGGACATAATCCTTACTTGATCCGAAAAGTCTTACCCTTTCCACATACAGTAGGTAAATCAGTTTGTACAGAAGAAGTAGGAGTAAACAAACACGTCCACGGTCCCTGGAGAAAACTAACCAAACAGCCAATACACCGAGGAACAAACAAAAGAGGGTGGGATCAGTGGCCCCAATTATTTTAAAGAGAAGGACTTTACGATGAGTACAAAAATTTTAATATTATGGTTAATATCATGAGGGCACACAGCACAATGGGACGTCCTAAAATAGCCCTAGAGGGTGGGGAGAAAAAGGAAAAAAACGCAGCCAAGCGACCTGCCTAACGCACAGCTGCCTGCAGCACTTTGCGACCCATTCTGGAATCGGGAGGCCAAGGAACGAATCTGGTAAAATTGTGTGAAGGTGTGCTCCAAAGTCCAGGTACCAGGTAGAATGGACAGTAACCCGACAGGGAGAAACTTTACCCTTGGACAGATAGCTAGGAGCTGGTGTAGAATTACACCAGCTTCTAGCGTAATTATAGTAAATGTGTCGAGCCGTGGGTGGCCACGCCACCTCCACCTAAACCAAACCCAATTTTTCATAAAGCGAGAGCAGTTGAAACTTCTTAAAAGTCCTAATTTTTACAACTTTTGGGACGTTTGCGCCATTTCTACCTCAGAAAACAGGGGCAGAAGTGTTAACTTACCCTAAGCCCTTATTCACACGACAGGGTTTCCCGGCCGGGTGACGGCCGTTCATAAAACGGCTACAGTAGGAACAATAGACCCCTAATGGGGCTATTCACACTACCGATTTCTTGAAGGCCCGGGAAGCCTGGCCATCAAAAAATTGTGCCTGGCCATCAAAAAATTGTACATGCCCTATTTCCGGCCGTTTACTCGGCCGCCCGGCATGTATCCCGAGTGATGGCCGTTTCTTCGGTCGCTCGCCCTCCTCCTCCTAGTGCAGAGTGCATGTGAGGAAGAGGAGGCCGTCACTGACTTCTCCTGGAGAGGAATCCCCAGCCACATGGTCGAGAGGAACTTCCGTTTTATATATATATATATATATATATATATATATATATATATATATATATAAAATAAAAAAACGAAGTTTTTATCGACCCGGTCGTGTGAATAAGCCCTTAATGTTTGCTAAAAAAGGATGGACAGATCAGAGACATGATTCTTGAGAGGATAAGAAAAGTCCCTATTCAAAGATCTCACTTCAAGGACGATAGGATATTAGATGTGGAAAATACCATGTGATGGAGACTGCGCTGTTCAGACCAGCAGAAATAAGCATTCCACGTATAGAGGTAGACCTTAGCCGATTGAGGTTTCCTAACCTTAAAGGTGTTATGTGGGGACAAAAAATTAGCAGCAGTGTACTCAGCGCAGTATGCGAGTACACTCGTCAATATACATTTCGGTCCATCACGCGGGTCCTGAGATCTTCATAGCCATGGACAGGAAGTGTAGTTGCACAGCCCTCCTTGGTGATGATATGACTCTTCGTCAGGTAACCGACCTTGCTGAACTCCATGTACAAGCAGCACAGCGAGTACATAGAGTACAGCAGGGCCAGTCATATGACATCAAGGAAGGCTGTACATCTAGACTTCTGTTCCAGCGGCAGCGCTATAGCATTCTATAAAAAAAAAAAACAACTCAGAATCAGGAGGGGGAGGTTGTGGGGACCAGAACTTATATTAGCAAGTGTACTCACATACTGCAGCGAGTAATTCTCAATGGGCGGAGCTAGCAGGTAGCCTCTGACGCTGACCTATTAGCGTGAGGCGGTTTACTCCAGACACTCCTAGGCCAGCATCATGGCATGAATCTCACGTGAGGACGCTGGCCTAGGAGTCTAACAACTTTGTAAGAGCTAGTGACAGGTCTTCCTTAAACATTGTTTGGATAACTGGTTCAGAGACCACAAAGCTCTCAAAACCTAGGCTTCAACAGCCACGACGTTAAACGCTGTTGAAGCCGAGGTAAAGTGGGCTGAAATAGCGGACCTTGGGAAAGGAGTTCGGGTCGAGGTGGAAAATGCCAAAGGTACGTCCACGACTAGGTTGACCAGTTCGGCATAGCAGTCCCGGAGAGGAAATCCGGCACCTCCCCTCTTGAGCACTCTCGGCAACAGTGGAAGGGAAGAAAAGCGGTATTAAGAAAGCAACCACCACTCTCTAGGATCTAGACTTTTCAAATGTCCACTCCCAGTACGTGGACCGCAGACAGCGCTAGCACATGACACTGCGCCCAAAGGAGGATCCAAAAGGATTCCAACCGTGCCGCCCAGCTCCTGGTATTGCCTTGGTGGTTCATATAGACTACTGCCGTGGAGTTGTCAGTCTGAATTCTGACCGGGCAACATTATAGAGGAGGAGTCTAAAAAGGGAGAGGTCCAGGAAGATTGCCCTTAATTCCTAAAGACTAAGCTAGTCTAGAAAGGAAAGTGTGTTTGCATAGGTTTTCAACAGCCAGCGATCTGTCAGGATGTTTTCATTCTTTGGATAGAATCGGTTAACCCTCTATGGTTTGGGAAAAAGCCTTTGGCGCCAGATGGGTGCCACTTCCACTTTACATTTGGTGTCCCAGACAGCACTTATCAGACACTGCATGGCAGCTGTCAACTGTGATCCCTGATTAAAAGCCAAAACCAGAAGAAGAAAAAAAAAAAAAAAGAGGCTGATGCGGTCTGGAGGGAGATTCTCCATTATTGCCCCTAAAAGGGGACGCTTGGAAATAACCTGTAAAGGAGTAGGACTTGTCCTTGACACTTCTCTGCGTCTTGTATGACCTACTACGAGTGGCGAACTGCACTTTATCCAAGGGAGAGGATGGGGGGGGGGGCCATTCATTTCGGCCGCTATTTGTAAAGACAAATGCTTCTAAGACTCGACCATTGTTTGGGAGAGTCTGGAAATGTCTCCTAAGCCCCGAGCAAAGGAATTCTCTCAATCAGGTGAGTCACATCCTGGATTGCAGACGCTGTCGGCAGAATATAGTAGGCTGGCCACATGCAAACTTATGTATAATACGTAGCCATGCTCACTTGTACCAGCTGTCTGGTCGAATTCTCCCCAGATGAAGACGTCAAAATGGAGAGGGGAACAGACAACTAAAAGTATCAGAGGTAAAAGTGACCCCTGGTGAAGTTGCATCTAATAAAAGAAATAAAATAAGGGACCCCTAAAAAAAAAATAAAAAAAAAAAATTACAGAAAACAGACAAGGCCTATTCCCGTGGTGCCGTGTTCCCCAGAAGCATTACATAAAGCCCATACACCTTGCATGTTAAAAGATGTGTAGGAAAATATTAAAGTTAAAGATTTAAAGCCTGCATCATCTCTGCTTTAGTGGCCTCATGAAAACACTATCATGTGCACTAGAATGTAAGCCAGTGATCAGGTCTCATCTTCAACCAAATTACTGACCCCATCCTAAATTCCAACTTATGTGGCCATTAATGAGGATTAGCGATTTGGACAATATCCCTATTGCAAGGTCGAACTGAGAGCACACAAAAGGAGGTGCAGGCTTGGGGGTCAGGAGAAGGAGGTACTGCAAGCTTCAGGCCCTTTATTTCAGTCAATTGTATCATGAGAGAGGAAACGTGTAGTAAATAAAACATTTCACATATCTTTAATGTCACAACGGAAGATTCAGTTCACACAACATACTTACATCTTTCTGGTTAGAATGGAAAAATCTAAGAGCTGCGTTGCATGACTGTGATGCAGCAGTGTAGTGACCCAAGGATGCTGCAAAACGAGTCAGCAGATAGCTGCAAATAAAGAACGCGTGTTAACTTTTAATCACGGAGGTGCACACCATAGCTTTCATTAGATACAATAAAACAAATTAAAAAGACATCATGATGCAAAAGTGATCTACGTAAGATTTGTGCGCCCAGGAGAGCATCTTGAATTATTTGTTTAGGTTTGAGAAGAAGTCATCATGTAATTGCCCATCTTAAAGTAGAGCAGTCATTTACAATCTCTTCTGAAAGCAGCTGAATATTTGAGAAAATGTCCTCTTCTAAAACCCTTAGCACAAACAACTATGGATGAGAGGTCCACTTTCCAGTCTAGTATTGCACGAATATATGAAAAAGAAAGGAGAAATTCTACATTGGACAACTTACCCAATTGTGTCGTGCTGTATATGTTTAGCATCAAGGCTGCTATACAGCTCCATTGCTGGCTCAAATGCACCCAGTGAACAATATATGCGAATAAGCAGAAGTTTAAACTGGGCATTTGAAGCGCTGTTACTTAAACCTTCTTCCAAAAGGGCAAGACATTGCCATACAGCCCAGTCCTCACCTGTACAGACACAATTGGAGGAGAAAAAAAAATAAATAAATAAACCTTTACTGGTTCCAAATTTAAGATAACCTGCACTTAGCATTTTGTCTGATCATGAAAACATTGTTACATTACATAAAATGCTCCCTATGGCCTGAAAATAGACAGAAAGAGGTTAGACTTGCCATCATTCCACAGATCCAGCAGCATATGTGCTCCTATTAAACAGTAGTAGTCAGAAAATTGCAACTCGGTCTTCAGACATGATGCTCCTATAGATAAATAGTAAACCAATTAGGCACGTACATATAAACAGGGCTCAGTATAGGGTTATTGCATGATAAAGCTCCCGTAAGTTATGAAATATTACCAGGGAAAAAAAAGTCACATATTATTGACATTAAAAAGCTATTAGAGGAAAGGCGTAACGAAAGGTTTTAATTTCATGTTTTTTTATATATTTAAATATTAGAAATAATTTAGGGGACCTAACAAATTAATGATATTAATACTTCCACATTTTTCCGTGGGCTGCCATTTTTATTAGCATCTGTGTGTGTCTCTTTTCATGACACATACAGGGCTAAGAAGAGTAGGGATGGTAGCAGACCCTATCCTAGTGGCGTAACTTAACTGCGCATGTTCTGCTGACTCTCGGCACCCCTGCCGATCAGTTGTTTAAAGAGGCTCTGTCACCAGATTTTGCAACCCCTATCTGCTATTGCAGCAGATAGGCGCTGCAATGTAGATTACAGTAACGTTTTTATTTTTAAAAAACGAGCATTTTTGGCCAAGTTATGACCATTTTTGTAGTTATGCAAATGAGGCTTGCAAAAGTCCAAGTGGGTGTGTTTACAGTAAAAGTACAACTAGGCGTGTATTATGTGCGTACATCGGGGCGTTTTTAATACTTTTACTAGCTGGGCGCTCTGATGAGAAGTAACATCCTCTTCTCTTCAGAACGCCCAGCTTGTGACAGTGCAGATCTGTGACGTCACTCACAGGTCCTGCATCGTGACGGCCACATCGGCAGCAGAGGCTACAGTTGATTCTGCAGCAGCATCAGCGTTTGCAGGTAAGATCGACTTACCTGCAAACGGTGATGCTGCTGCAGAATCAACTGTAGCCTCTGGTGCCGATGTGGCCGTCACGATGCAGGACCTGTGAGTGACGTCACAGATCTGCACTGTCAGAAGCTGGGCGTTCTGAAGAGAAGAGGATGTTACTTCTCTTCACAGCGCCCAGCTAGTAAAAGTATTAAAAATGCCCCGATGTACGCACATAATACACGCCCACTTGGACTTTTACTTTTAAACACACCCACTTGGACTTTTGCAAGCCTCATTTGCATAACTACAAAAATGGTCATAACTTGGCCAAAAATGCTCGTTTTTTTAAAATAAAAACGTTACTGTAATCTACATTGCAGCGCCTATCTGCTGCAATAGCAGATAGGGGTTGCAAAATCTGGTGACAGAGCCTCTTTAAAGAGGTTTGGCACTCATTTTTTTTTTCTTTTTCGTACTTGCAAGGGCAGTTACATTTATAAAATCCCGGATAATCCTTTTAATTGTCGCTGCAGAATTTACGTTGTCCATTAACGTTGGACATTATCTGCATTTGTCTATGAGTTCCAAATTAATGAATGCTCTCTCAATGGTGGATCTGAGAGAGGCCGGCTGGAGAGAGACCATGACACGCAGCTTCAGTGTTCAAACAGTCTCTGCCCACAGGGGGCGATCCATCTTTATTTATAAGAAATGAGAGTAGGTGGTAACCTTATACTTGCAAAGCATGAGCATTCTAAATATGGTAATGTCCCAAAACTCCACATATATCTTTAGCCATAAGAAATACAATGTCAGCACGTTTTCCCACGTTGCCTTTGTAACAGCTGAAATGCAAAGCCATAAACTAAACGACTTGAAATAGAATAGCCATCCCCCCATGTAGGCTCTTGTGTCAGCAGAGCTTTGAGCTCCAGTGACAACTGTCTATAGCACTTTTAGGTTCACACATACAAAGATAATTAAAATATTTTTGACATAATAAATCTCAATAACAATGGCATTATACTTACCGAAATGTAGACCGTGTCTATATCTTCCAATAACTTCTCTAATTGCATGCTGCTTCTGTGTCTTTTCCATCTTGTAGCTGAGGCCAAGCAGCCTGGAGAGCTGAACCACACAAAGATGTCTCTGCATAGCCTTGATGTCTGCTGGCAATGCAACATCGCCCTCTGCTGGGCGACTGAGAGGCAATGATCCCAGCAATCTGTTTATAACCTACATTATATGGAGGTTGTTAACAAGGTTTAGTGCCTTATACATAAAGCTTATTTATCATGCAGACTACTGCATTACCTGCCTAATCATTTTTGGGGCTCTGAAACCACATACAAATACAATCGCTATACTTTTGTAATCACTTATTACCGAGTCATAGTAAATATCTTCAGTTATTGGTCAATATGATGATGCTGCGGGCAGCATGAATTAGTGACAGGAACATGCATCTCAGGAAATTAGGTTTTTAAAAACGGTTGCCACATTTAAGACAAATAGTACCTTATACAATGCAATTTGCTATGGATGGTCTGTATAATTTATACAAGAACAGGGAAAGATAAACCAGTTGCATGGAGTGGGAAGGAAGCTACCCATCGGCACATCTCCCCAAGCCCAAAAAAATTATACACTGGGTCACAGTTAGGGCTTGTCCACACCTAACAGAACTTCTGCGCATTTTCCGTCCGGAATTAGGGGGCGAAAAATACAGCAGCAGTGGGGGAGATTTAACAAATCTCATTCACACGCTGCGTAAGATTTACAACCAGAAATTGACCTGCAGCGCGTATCTTTCATACTGCAGCATGTCCATTCCTGCTGCGGAAAGTGGACTGAATTGCTGCGTTTTTCAGGAGGAGATGTCACCAACTCCAAACATCGAGAAAAACGCAACAAAATCGGCACCATTTTCTGCAGTAAAAAAACTGCAGGAAACGGTGCGGTTTTTCCACAGCAGAATTTCTGCAGAACTCCGTTACGTGTGGACAAGCCCTTATTGTAGAAGGTAGATCTAAAAAAATAAATGCAGAATTGGTTGTTTAAAAAAAAAAAAAAAACTGCCTATGGTGCACATCCCTGTCACTAATTCAGCCTGGCCTAAACTAGGAAAACAATTATTCAACATACTCCAATAAATTGACAGTGTTTTTTGTTACTTACACTTGAGTGCTGGCTAGAAGAAAGAAGATCCACAAAAACCTTAAGATCAGTGAAACAACAAGGCTTGTCCCCGAACTTTATAAAATACTCAAACATCAGATCCTCTGGCTCTCCTAAAAAAATACAAAAAAATAAATGAATGGACTGAATGCTCAGCCCCTGATCTAAAATATCCTACCTGCAAATAGAGCAGCGTGTTGAATGTGACAGGTTCCCCCCTTTAACCTCTTCGCGCCACAGCTATTTTTCAGTTTTTTTTATTTTTATCCCCCCCCCCCCCCATTCCAAAAGCCATAACTTTATTTTTCCGTCGTCGATATAACCCTATGAGCATTTTATTATTGCAGGACGAGTTGTAGTTTTTCCTGGACCATTTAGTGTACTATATAATGTACTACGCATTGTGGGGTGGGGAAAAAAAAAAAAGTGATTCCTCCATTGTTTTATGATATAGATATATATATATATATATATATATATATACATACACACACACACACACACACACACACACACACACACACACACTAGGAGTATGAGGAAAAGATGTGATCTGATTTAATATTTAACTTTTATTGATATGCATTAATATGTGAAAAATTGATGAAAATAAAATAAAAAATCCGTTGGTGCAAAAGGTATGTGTGAGTGACCCCCAAACTCACATACCTGAGGCCATGTAATTGTTGATGAATTATGATATCAAAAGTGTTCAGACAAAAACCACATGTAATGGTATGCTTGCAAAATGGCAAGCATATGGTCTCAAATTGCGTGGATGCAAAAATGAGAACAATGGTAGCTTGTAGCACTACAAAACGGCTCCACAGCGGTGAAGTCTGAACATGAGCCTACACACTGCGCCCTTACGTTAAATCCCCTGTGTACCAGGGCTAAAGCACCAACCACAGCCAAGTTCGTATTGCAGTGATGTGCTGAAGAGCATGGGTGTTGATACATTAGTATCGTGGCTGTGTAATATTTATATAAACTGTAAGTCAATTGCAATATGGTAGGAATTGTAAGGGCCGATGGTGGTACACCTGCAGAGTGTGATCGTGCAGTGGATCAGAGCGATTGTACCACCGCACGGCCGTGCATGACTGCCGTAGGTGATCTAACAGTCAGCGAACAGCTGCAGTCTCACGCCGCCGCTTCTGTGTATCAGAGCAGCAGCGAGGGGAACAGCAGTTAGACTCTGCTGTGCCCGCGTCCAGCTGTCAAAGAGGACGCGGCACAAACAGCGTGAATAAGTGTAGCTCCACTGTAGGTGGACTTGGGCTCAACGTACAGCCCTGACCCGTAGGTAAACGGGGTAGGCAGTGGTAGAGGAGCCGCACGGCAAGTGCACCAGAGGTCAGAATAAGCCGTGGCGGCTGGATAGTAAACACACCCAGCCGTTCGTATTGGCAGCAGAGTGTGCTACGCTAACAGCACTGTTATGCTGCAAGCTATCAGCCGGCTGGTCTCAGCCACTCATTGAACAATGAAAGATTCTCAAACAATAGGCCTGTTTGTGGCAACTAAGCCATGTATTGCACCAAGGAATTTGTTAAAATGATAGAGCACCCGACGCGCGTTTCGCCAGCATTCTGGCTTCTTCTAGGGGTGGGGGACCGCCATTAAATCGTCCTATAAATAGGGCAGAAGATGATTGACAAACAGGCCAGCCAATCCTGAGCCTGGAAGGGAATGCAACACAAAAGTTGAATAAATAGCAATTTGAGATGAGAGCCAAAAATCATATGAGCTCACATCCCATTAAACAATAACAGCCATATCAAATACCCAATGGGAATAATGTGAATTATGAAAGGGCCAATAAGATTGCACTAAAAGAAAAGAAAAAGACAAATTGAAAAAAAGAGAAATAAAATAATTAATTAAATGGATTAAATAACTAAAATTATTATTATGAAAAGGATATTAACACAAATTTATAAGCGTATATTTCTCAGGTTGTCAAAGGTCTTATGTGGAGCTCGCATGTTCAAAACCCAATCAAGTATCAGAGAAAACTGCAGAACCAAAAGTTCTAATTCAGTCCAAATGGACTGACTGTATTGAGATTAAAATTAATTCACATCTTTTCCCTCTTCCCCTTACTCATACTCAGTTATACTGGGTGGTGTACACCAATGTGATCTGCGATACACTGTGTGATAGGTGGTTTCCACATATTGCCTCATGCATCTTGTGTCCTGCTTGGACATACTCTGACCACAAGTCCACATAACAATTCTATTATTATTATTACTATTATTATTATCTTTACAATTGATCATGGCCAAAATTATGGACCAATTGAAATATAGAATGCAACGTCAGAAGGAAGACGTTACAAATGTCTTTTCAGGCAGTCAGGATCATAACCAGGGGACACTATCGGCCGAATTGCACATAGATGATCTTCTCAAAAAATTTAAAGGTCTCAGATTAGGCAGGTCCAATCAACATGGACTAAATCAACGCTCGAACAGTATCTGGAGCAAGGTCTAATATCTAGGGGTCTCCGCATTCCACTCTTCCCCTCATACGAACTGTCTAAACCTGGGCTAAAGGATAGATGGGAATCAGCATTATCTGAGTGCTCTAGAGCTCTCATGGGCATTCTGATTGAGGATGAGACACACATACTTAATACTGTAGAGAAGGATCTTGAAGCCCTAACTCCGAACTTAGAGAGTCATGAGAGTTCGTTACAATTTACGGAAGCATTCAAGAGAACAATGGATCATATTGATCAGGTAGAGACTAAGATCAAGAATAGAAAGAGGAAGAAATATTCACGTGATAAGGCGGATTACTCTAGGGGTGAGGTTTACGACTGGGGTAAAACTAAATCTTTGAGGCTCAATAAAGGTCAACATAATAGAGTACAAAATAACACTGAACCCAGCGACCCACATGACTTCTCCGACACTGGGACTGATGGTACTGATCTCTCGGATTCTGATGCAGATCCGCAACAGTCCCAAAGTAGATACCCTGTAAGACATAAAAATCTGTCTAAGAAATCTGATAACCATACCGAGGTCCCTTTTTTACGGGACAGAGGGAGATGGGGTTTCAGGGGCTCCCAGTCGGGGAGAGGAGGCCATCAGAGAATCCACAAGAAATAAATATTAATCTTGACAATGCACGTGAAGATTGCCTCAGAGTCATTAATCTTTCCAAACATGTACTGACTAATTCACAACTTTCAGTCCTTAAAAAAGGCTTTAATTATTGTATGACTACAAGACTGAATACATTTACAGTCATTAAGGATCTCCATCTGTTTGGACGAAAACTATACTATCAGAAGCTTTATAATAAACCAAGTACTCAGATATATGATGACCTAACTAGAACGGGGAATATGGAATCTTTATCGTATGTAGAACAGAACAATCTTAGGGACTTGGAGGAATTACTTGCTGAGAACTCAATGACAATGGAAGGGAAGGAGATAGGTTCTTTGATTTCCAATAAGTTTAAAAAGAAACTTCAACCCAGAAATCGTGTAATGCCCCCAGTAGATAGCTGTCCGGCGATCAGAGTTTTTATAGATCTAGTCACACATGACTTATTATCACTGCCTGCCATATGCCCATTTAATAATATTAGCCCAAATGAAGAAAGGGCTTTACAGGAAATGAAAAAAATGGGAGGATGTGGTTTTTAAAAACTCGGATAAAGGGGGCAATGTGGTCATATGGTCTAAGGATCAGTATCTACATGAGGCGAAGAGACAATTGTTGGATAAGGCATGCTATCGCCCATTATGGGGTGACCCCACATCACAGTTTGTCATCGATTATAACGACATGATCTTAGAGGGTTTTGAACGAGGGGCAATTACTGCTAATGAGAGGGATTTCCTCAAAGTAAAAGACCCTAGGATCTCAACATTCTATCTTCTCCCTAAGATTCACAAGAATTCCACCAACCCCCCGGGGAGGCCCATTGTATCTGGTGTGGGAAATTTAACTGAAAACTGTAATCACTGGTTGGATCAGGAGTTGCGTGAATTTGTCCACCAGTTGCCTTCCCACACCAGGGACACCATGCAGATCCTAAAGGATCTGGATGGTAGTTCCCTGGAGGCTAATGAATTGCTGGCTACCTGTGACGTGGAGTCTCTGTACACCAGCATTGACCACGACACAGGCTGCAGTGCTGTTGAGTTCTTTTTATTGAGGAAGGAGGACTATAATCCGACCCGTAGGACTTTCGTTTTACGTGCCCTTAGATTTATCCTCAAACACAATTATTTTGTGTTTGATGGACGGTTCTATCTACAAGTGCGCGGAACGGCGATGGGAGCAGCAGTGGCACCAACCTTTGCAAATCTCTACCTGGGTTGGTGGGAGGAAACATCTGTTTTCTGCCCCTCAATGGATCAATTTACAGTTAATATCAATATTTGGCGGCGTTATATTGATGACATCATGTTTATCTGGAACGGTTCCGCCAGTGATTTGGAAAATTTCATTAAAATTTTAAACACCAACAATTTCAATCTAAAATTGACCACGACGTATGATCAACATTCAATCCCCTTCCTGGACGTGAGGATCTTTGTGAATAAACATGGTATCATTGAGACTGACCTGTTCCGCAAGGACACGGCAACGAATAGCCTTCTAGATGCCACAAGTGCTCATTCTATTAACACTATCAAAGGAATTCCTAAAGGGGAATTTCTGCGCCTTAGACGGAACTGCTCGACCTTTCAGCTTTTTAAAACAAGGGCAGCTGAGTTGAAAAATAGGCTGTCAGTGAGAAATTACTATAAAAAAAGTATTAAGAGGGCATACAATTGGGCATTGAGAACAGAACGTCAAACACTGCTGGTCCCGAAGGTGAAGATAAATGTGGGACGAGAGCAACCCCGTTTCATTACAGATTTTCATGGAAGCTGGGATGAAATGCACAGCGTCCTTAACCGTCATTGGAACGTTTTGCTCAGTGACCCCACGTTGAGAAACCTTTTGGGAAACGGAGTCTCTTTGGGTTATAGAAAGGGCCAAACTATTTCAAATATGTTAGTAAGAAGCCACTTCTCCAGGACAAACAGCCCCAAGACCACTTTGAATCCCGGATTTTACCCTTGCAAAATGTGCAGGGCTTGTAGAATTTTGGTACAGAAAAGACATTTTACAGATGCACATGGAAAAATGTACAGTATCAGGTGTGACACACCAGGTGTGGTTTATTGTCTTGAATGCCCCTGTGGCCTTAAATACATTGGCAAAACAGGGAGAGAATTACCTATCCGCATCAGGGAACATATTAACTCCATCATCAATTATGATAAGAATCTAAGTGAATGCCAGTCTAGAAATAAACCATTCTGCCCTACCCCAATAGCTAGACACTTTAAAATTAAACATCATTTGAATTTGACTAGCCTCAAGGCCTGGGCTATATGCCAAATACGATTGGGTATTAGAAGGGGAGACTTAGATCTAGCACTCCTAAAAAAAGAAAGTGAATGGATTTTTAATCTCAATACAGTCAGTCCATTTGGATTGAATGAGAACTTTGGGTTCGGCAGTTTTCTCTGATACTTGATTGGGTTTTGAACATGCGAGCTCCACATAAGACCTTTGACAACCTGAGAAATATACGCTTATAAATTTGTGTTAATATCCTTTTCATAATAATAATTTTAGTTATTTAATCCATTTAATTAATTATTTTATTTCTCTTTTTTTCAATTTGTCTTTTTCTTTTCTTTTAGTGCAATCTTATTGGCCCTTTCATAATTCACATTATTCCCATTGGGTATTTGATATGGCTGTTATTGTTTAATGGGATGTGAGCTCATATGATTTTTGGCTCTCATCTCAAATTGCTATTTATTCAACTTTTGTGTTGCATTCCCTTCCAGGCTCAGGATTGGCTGGCCTGTTTGTCAATCATCTTCTGCCCTATTTATAGGACGATTTAATGGCGGTCCCCCACCCCTAGAAGAAGCCAGAATGCTGGCGAAACGCGCGTCGGGTGCTCTATCATTTTAACAAATTCCTTGGTGCAATACATGGCTTAGTTGCCACAAACAGGCCTATTGTTTGAGAATCTTTCATTGTTCAATGAGTGGCTGAGACCAGCCGGCTGATAGCTTGCAGCATAACAGTGCTGTTAGCGTAGCACACTCTGCTGCCAATACGAACGGCTGGGTGTGTTTTCTATCCAGCCGCCACGGCTTACTCTGACCTCTGGTGCACTTGCCGTGCGGCTCCTCTACCACTGCCTACCCCGTTTACCTACGGGTCAGGGCTGTACGTTGAGCCCAAGTCCACCTACAGTGGAGCTACACTCATTCACGCTGTTTGTGCCGCGTCCTCTTTGACAGCTGGACGCGGGCACAGCAGAGTCTAACGGCTGTTCCCCTCGCTGCTGCTCTGATACACAGAAGCGGCGGCGTGAGAGTGCAGCTGTTCGCTGACTGTTAGATCACCTACGGCAGTCATGCACGGCCGTGCGGTGGTACAATCGCTCTGATCCACTGCACGATCACACTCTGCAGGTGTACCACCATCGGCCCTTACAATTCCTACCATATTGCAATTGACTTACAGTTCATATAAATATTACACAGCCACGATACTAATGTATCAACACCCATGCTCTTCAGCACATCACTGCAATACGAACTTGGCTGTGGTTGGTGCTTTAGCCCTGGTACACAGGGGATTTAACGTAAGGGCGCAGTGTGTAGGCTCATGTTCAGACTTCACCGCTGTGGAGCCGTTTTGTAGTGCTACAAGCTACCATTGTTCTCATTTTTGCATCCACGCAATTTGAGACCATATGCTTGCCATTTTGCAAGCATACCATTACATGTGGTTTTTGTCTGAACACTTTTGATATCATAATTCATCAACAATTACATGGCCTCAGGTATGTGAGTTTGGGGGTCACTCACACATACCTTTTGCACCAACGGATTTATTTTATTTTATTTTCATCAATTTTTCACATATTAATGCATATCAATAAAAGTTAAATATTAAATCAGATCACATCTTTTCCCTCTTCCCCTTCCTCATACTCATAGTTATACTGGGTGGTGTACACCAATGTGATCTGCGATACACTGTGTGATAGGTGGTTTCCACATATTGCCTCACACACACACACTAGTCCTTCTCAATGAATTAGAATATCAAAAGGTTAATTTCAGTAATTTAATTCAAAAAGTGAAACTTTGTCAAGAGGCAGATGAGACACCAGACCCAACAATACAGACGAGCTGAAGGCCGCTATCAAAGCAACCTGGGCTTCCATAACGCCTCAGCAGTGCCACAGGCTGATCTCTCCATGCCACGCCGCATTGATGCAGTAATTCATGCAGAGTCGGCGCCCCTGACCAAGTATTGAGGGCATATACTGTATATACTTTTCAGTAGGCCAACATTTTGGTATTAAAAATCATTTTTGAAATTGGGCTTATAAAATATTCTAATTTTCTGAGACTACATTTTGGGTTTTTAGTAAGTTACCCATAATCATCAACATTAAAAGAAAAAAATGATGGGAATAGATTCCTCTGTGTGTAATGAATCTATAGAATATATGATTAAACCCAGAAGGAACACCCACTATATGTAAGGTCATACAATTAGTACATGATCACTGCACATGGAAAACCAAATAAGACATATAAACCGACAGACTACCCTAAACGCTAGAATGAAAAATGTCCATCGATTTGTAGAGAAAAATACAAAATCTTTATGAAGACCCAAAAACAGGTGTACATACAGTTTAAAAAAACACCCATAAAAACCACACACACAAAGTACAAAAAGAGGACAGTGTATATCATAAGGCGGGGCATATATTGTGATAACTAGGGATGCACGATGCATCGAAACTTCGATACGGTTTCGATACTCTGCACCCCTAAACGGTTCAATACTGTTATTGCAGGTATTTCGATTCTTAGCTGTGCGCCCGCACAGCTAAGTATAGTAACACATGAATGCATGAGAGCGGGGCTGCGGCTGTGTAATACAGTCACTACCGCGCTCCTGAGTCCTGATAACAAGTGCGCGGGGTCAGGATGATGAGATGCGGCCGGCGCTGAACTAATGAGCGGCGGCACTGAAGACCGAACATGGCGGGCGAACTACAAAACACCCCCATGTTCTGTCTTCAGTGCCTGCACCGCCGCTCATTAGTGCAGCGCCGGCCGCATCTCCTCAGGCTGACCGCGCGCGCACTTCCTGTCAAGAGCAGGGTAATGACTGTACTAGGGTGGATTTAATTAACGTGTAATACATCCGTGCAACCCGCGTGTTTTTCACGCGTGTCGCACGGACCTATGCTAGTCTATGGGGCAGTGCAGACTGTCCGTGATTTTTGCAAAGCGCAAGTCTGCTGTGTAAAACTCACGACAGGTCCTATATATCGGCGTTTTTCGCGCATCACGCACCCATTGAAGTCAATGTGTGCGCGAAAATCACGCGCACCACACGGAAGCAGCAGTAAAAGAATGAATGGAAACAGAAAAGCACACGCACACGCTCGTGTAAATCCCCCCCTTACACAGCCGCAGACGGAGATCCGAGAAACCTCATCTCCACCGTTATTCCTGTGAATGCTGCGATCACAGTGGACTGCAGCATTCAGGGGAAAATGAAGAGGGGGGATGCCCTTTGGATTGCGTCACAGGGAATTCCTGTGACATGATTGAGGGACATACCATATATGGGCAGACAGCCCAGGGTCTATTGAAGGACCCCAGGGCTGTCCTACCATGTTTCCCGTTAGGGGATACTTAGGTATGTCCTAACTGCCTGTGTACTACCAGTACACAGGCTAGTGTACTGTAATACAGATATATGCCAGTACATTAAAGTTTAAAAAATAAAGTAACAATATAAGAAAATGTTAACCTCTTCCACCTGCTTGCATTCTGGGCCCTAATGACCAAGCCATTTTCTAAAGTTTTTCCATTGTCAGTCAAAGAGCTATAACTTTTTTATTTTTGCGTCGACATAGTTGTATAAGGACTTGTTTCTTGCGGGACAAGTTGTACTTTTTAATAGCACCATTTTTGGGGGGGGGGGGGGATGGAAGAAAACCTGAAATTTCACCACTTTTTTTGCGCCCTAAATCTACGTTGTTTACCGTGTGGTATAAATAATACAATAACTTTATTCAACGGGTTGTTACGATTGCAAAGATACCAAATTTGTATAGATTTTGTATCTTTTACTACTTTTACACAGTAAAAACACTTTTTTTTCAAAATTATTTGTTCTTGCGTCTCCATATTTGAAGAGCCATAACTATTTTATTGTTCCGCCGATGCAGTTGTATGAGGGTTTTTTTTTTGCGGGACGACTTGTTTTTATTGGTACCATTTGAGAGTAGATGCGACTTTTTGATCACTTTATCACATTTTTTTTTAAATGAGGATGAACAGAAAACAGCAATTTTTCCATTACTTTTTATTTTATTTTTCACGGCATTCACCGTGCGGGTTAAATAATGTAACAGCTTTATAGTCGGGGTCGTTACGGACGCGGCGATACCAAATATGTGTAACTTTTTTGCTTTGTGTTGCTTTAATAGTAAAGCATTTTTTTTTCAATTTTTTTTTTAATCAACTTTATTCAACTTTTTTTACTTTTATACTAGTCCTACTAGGGGACTTCACTATGCGATCCTCTGATCGCTATTACAATACACTGCAATACTTTTGTATTGCAGTGTATTACTGCCTGTCTGTTTAAAACGGACAGGCATCTGCTAGGTCATGCCTGCGGCATAGCCTAGCAGGCGTTCACTACAGGCAGCCCTGGGGGCCTTTATTAGGCCCCCGGCTGCCATCGGAGACACTCGGCGATCTTATCGCTGGGTGTCGGTGGGGGAGAGAGGGAGCTCCCTCTCTCCAAAACCACTCAGATGCGGTGCTCGCTATTGAGCACCGCATCTGAAGGGTTAAACGGGTGAGATCGATACGAATATCGATCTCACCCGGTGGAGCAGGGACGCCCTCTGGCAGCTGAGAGCAGGGAGATTTGACAGCTCCCTGTTCTGTTTACTTTAGTCTGATGCAGCGCCGTGGAATGGCGGCACTGTAGAATAAAGCCCACTAATGAGCGCCGTGAAAAGGCTTATCGGCGGTCATTAAGGGGTTAAATAAAAAAAATAAAAATACACATACACCTTTTTTACAATAAACTTTAAAATAAGTCTCAATACATAAAATATACACATTCGGTATTGGCGCGGCCGTAATAACCTGCACAACAATTTGTTTGCGTCATTTATGATGTGTGCGCTGTAAAAAAAATAAAAACTTTTCACTTCTTAATGTAAGGCGCGAGGTGTGATGAATTTAACCTCCATGTGCCTCACATTAATAGCAATTAACCCCATCATGTACCTTACATATTAACCCATTATGACTGAGAAACATAATGGGGTTAATTACTATTAATGTGAGGCAAATGGAGGTTAAATTCATCATCACACCTCGCGCCTCACATCACAAAATGGAAGAACTTTTTTTTTTTTATTACTGTTGGCAAAGTATCGAAATCGCAATACTAAACGAAGTATCGGTATCGAAGTCCAAATTCTGGTATCGTGACATCCCTAGTGGTAACACGTCAAGATTTCCAAATATCAAAACAAACCTCGTATATACACAAACACTATGCACATCAGTTATTCCAAAAATAGATCCACGGTTACACCATTACGATGTCAATGCAAGTATTTATCAAAACGGCAATCAGATATAAACACAAGACCTCACCAGCCATAAGCAAACGTAACTGACTATACACTGTCTAACAGGGGTGTTGGAAAGTGTATAGGCAGTTATGATGGCTTTGATAAATACTTGCATTGACATCGTAATGGTGTAACCGTGGATCTATTTTTGGAATAACTGATGTGCATAGGGTTTGTGTATATACGAGGTTTGTTTTGTTATTTGGAAATATTGACCTGTGTTACCTGCCTTATGATATACACTGTCCCCTTTTTGTACAGGTGTTTTTTTTAAACTGTATGTACAACTGTTTTTGGGTTTTCATATAGATTTTGTATTTTGGTCTACAAATCGATGGATATTTTTCATTATAGCTTTTGGGGTAGTCTTTGTCGGTTTATATAGGATATAGGAGTTTCACTTTTTGAATTGAATTACTGAAATAAATTGACTTTTTAATGATATTCTAAGCACTAGTATATGTTACTACTTTTACAAGGGGAAAAAACAGTTTGTAAAAAAAATAAAATGTATTTTGGGTCACTAAATTCAGAGAGGGCATATTCGATTGAGCGGTATGAGGGCATATATTTCTTTGTGGGATGAGCTGTAGTTTTAAATGGCACCGTTTTGCGGTACATGTACGTTTTTGATCACTTTTTATGGAAGATGAAAACAAAAAACAGCGATTCTGGCTTTCACCGTGCAAGTTAAACAAAGTTATATTGTAATAGTTCAGACCCTTATGGATGCGGCAATACCAACTATGTTTATTTTTAACAATGCTTTAGGGTGAAAATTACATTTTTTAACTTAATATTTTTTTGGACATAAATAAATTTGTTGTGTTTTTTTTTTTTAACAGAGTTTTTCCATTTATATTAATCCCCCTAGGGGACTGGAACTAGCGATCATTGGATCCCTACCTCTATATACTACAATACTAATGTATATCGGGTTTCTGACAGGCTCCTATTAAGCCATGCCGGGAGTACAAAGATGGCAGACCTGGGGGCCTTCAATAGGCCCCCAGGCTGCCATGCCAACAAATCTGCACGCCGCAATCGCATCATGGGGGCCCGATGAGCTGTCAGAGGGGGTTGCCCCCCTCTTTCTAAAGCTTTTGATGCTGCGGTCGCTATTGACCACGGCATCTAAGTGGTTAAACGAGCAGTGAAGTGTCAACTGTAAAATACACCCAACACCCACACTGTATGGAGCGGGCAGGCTCAGCCCGTGAGCCCGCTCCATACTTCCCCTACCCGGCTATGACTTAAGTATACGTCATACGTTCTCACCCCTGCATCCACTCATTGGTAAGAGGAGGTGAAAACAAGAAAGGTTCTGCATCTCTCCCTCCACCCCCCCCCCCCCTGGTAACTGGAAGACTGTAGAGAGTGCTGTGCCTTGCTGAGCTTTAATAGGATACCAAGAGTTAAGCTCTAGTCCTCATATTCAAGTGCTTAAATAAAAATCCACATAAATAGATTTGGCTTTGGATTATTTAATTACCCAGCTTGTATTCATCAATACAGCCCCTCAGTCTTAGTCGACGAATCAGCTCAAGTTTGGCCAAATGTGGCCCCCGAAGTGGGCGAAGATTCTTCGAATCTGCTTCTATCTGTCCTTCTATAAACTCAACGACCTGTTCAGTAGTGTTATCCAGATTTCCTTCCAAGGACCTGCATTAAAGACAAATATGTTCACGCAACAGAAAGAAAAAAAATAGTAGCTATGCCAAAAAAACAACTATACGTCAATACAAGCAGGCTACAAACAAAATACGTTGCAATCGGATAATATAGGGTTAATAAACATATCTGACATTCAGAATGATCTCCCTCTATGTGCAGTTCACTGCATTATGGAAACACTGACATTGCTGCACTTCCATTCTTAGGCTGGATTTACACGAGCGTGTGCGTTTTGGCACTTGACAGCTCTGTGTGTCATCATATGGTGTGTGGCTGCGTGATTTTCGCGCAGCCGCCATCATTATGACACTCTTTATGTATGTTTGTAAATAGAAAAGCACGTGGTGCTTTTCCGTTTACATTCATACTTTTGACTGCTGTTGCGCGAATCACGCGCGTCCCACGGAAGTGCTTCCGTGTGGTGCGCGTGATTTTCACGCACCCATTGACTTCAATGGGTGCATGATGCGCGAAATACACACAAAGAACGGACATGTCGTGAGTTTTACGCAGCGGACTCACGCTGCGTAAAAATCACGGACTGTCTGCACGGCCCCATAGACTAATATAGGTCCGTGCGAGGCGCGTGAAAATCATGCACATTGCACGGACGTATATCACGCTCGTCTGAATAAGCCCTTATTGCGTAAGTTGGACTGCTCAGGGATTGGTTGGTATAAGCACCACCAGCTATATCATGATCATCCCTAGTTGATGAATTTCATGAATGTACTAACTTCAATGCAGTATGTTGCCTTTAACCCCTTCAGGACACAGCCTGTTTTGGCCTTGTGGACACAGATGATTTTTTCAAATCTGACGGGTCACTTTATGTGGTAATAACTCCGGAACGCTTTTACCTATCCAAGCGATTCTGAGACTGTTTTCTCGTGACATATTGTACTTTAGGTTAGTGAAAAAATTTGGTCGATAAATTCAATATTTATTTGTGAAAAACGTCAAATTTGAGCAAAAATTTCCAAAAATTTGCATTTTTCTAAATTTAAATGTATTTGCTTGTAAAACAGATAGTAATACCACACAAAATAGTTACTAGTTAACATCCCCCATATGTCTACTTTAGATTGGCATCATTTTTTTTCACGCACTTTTATTTTTCTAGGACGTTACAAGGCTTAGAACTTTAGCAGCCATTTCTCATATTGTCAAGAAAATTTTAATAGGCCATTTTTTCAGGGACCAGTTCAGTTCTGAAGTGGCTTTGAGGGCCTTATATATTAGAAAGTCCCCATAAATCACCCCATTTTGAAAACTGCACCCTTCAAAGTATTCAAAACCACATTCAGAAAGTATTTTAACCCTTTAGGCGTTTCACAGGAATTAAGGCAAAAGTAGAGGAGAAATTTACAAATTTCATTTTTGTTGCCAAAATTCATTTGTAATAAAAAAAAATCTGTAAGGCGGGATTCACACGACCGGGTCGGGTCCGAGCCCGAGTGCCGGCCGGTAAAATCGGCCATTCTGCCCGGCTGGTTTGCATAAAGTTATGCATCCGTGCCGGGCCGGGCAGATCCGGACAGTGACATCAGCGGCAGCTCCTGAAGGGGAATCCCCATGTGTTCGGGGATTCCGCTTCAGGAGTTTCCCCTGATGTCACTGCCCAGATATGGACAGAGACATCAAGCGCTCTGTCCAGGAGCGGAATCCCCGAACACACGGGGATTCCGCTCCTTCAAGGAGCTAAAGTGCGGCTAGCACATAGCAGAGCGGGGAGATACCTCCCCGCTCTGCTATAGTGGCGTCGCTGCAGTAGTAGCAGCCGCAGCAGCTGCTGCTACTAGCGGCGCCATCTAATGTGTCGCCGAGCCAGGGTGCTTTTAACAAGCAGGGGAAGGGAGCCAGCGCAGCGCTCCCTCCACCTGCTGTACACCCCGGCCCTGCAACACAGTGTGCAGCGATGCCATTCGTCAGAATGGCATCAACTCCTCCTCCTCACATGCACTCTGCGCTGTGAGGAGGAGGAGATAGAGCGCAAGCGCCGGGAAACCCGGCCA
This sequence comes from Rhinoderma darwinii, assembly GCF_050947455.1. Lineage (NCBI taxonomy): Eukaryota > Metazoa > Chordata > Amphibia > Anura > Rhinodermatidae > Rhinoderma > Rhinoderma darwinii. Next base: position 485,048,077 of record NC_134687.1, read on the forward strand.
TCACTCGGAACACATTCCGGTGATGGCCGTGTAATACCCGGCCCCATAGACTTCTATGGGAGCCGGGCGGCCGGGTGTCCGGGCAAAGATAGAGCATGTCCTATTTTTTGACGGCCGGATTTTCCGGCCGTCAAAAAATCGGTCGTGTGAATAGCCCCATTAGGGGTCTATCATTCCTAATGCAGCCGGGTGCCGGCCGATTTATGAACGGCCGGCACCCGGACGGGAAACCCTGCCGTGTGAATGAGGCCTAACACAGAAGGTTTTACCAGAGAAACGCAACTCAATATTTATTACCCAGATTCTGCAGATTTTAGAAATATCCAACATGTGGCCCTAGTGCGCTAATGGACTGAAACACAGGCCTCAGAAGCAAAGGAGCACCTAGAGGATTTTGGGGCCTCCTTTTTTTAGGAATATATTTTTGGCACCATGTCAGGTTTGAAGAGGTCTTGTGGTACCTAAACAGTCGAAACCCCCAAAAAGTGACCCCATTTTGAAAACTACACCCCTCAAGGCATTTTTCTAGGGGTATACTTAGCATTTCGACCCCACAGTTTTTTTGCAGAATTTAGTGGAATTAGTCTGTGAAGATGAAAATCACCTATTTTTCTTTGAAAACAAAGAATTTTTTCATTTTTACAAGGAATAAAAGGAGAAAAAGCCACCCAACATTTGTAAAGCAATTTCTCCCGATTACGGCAATACCCCATATGTGGTCGTAAACTGATGTTTGGACCCACAGCAGGGCTCAGAAGGGAACGAGGGCCTTTTGGATTTTGGAGCGCAGATTTTGCTGGATTGGTTTTCAGTGCCATGTCGGGTTTGCAACGCCCCGGATGGACCAAAACAGTGGAAATCCCCCAAAAGTGACCCTATTTTGGAATCTACACCCCTCAAGGAATTTTTCTAGGGGTATAGTGAGCATTTTGGCCCCTCAGGATCTTTTTTTAGAGCTAAGGTGACCAAAAAACAGCGATTTTGGCGCTTTAAATTCTTCATTTATTACAGCGTTCACAAAAAATTTTTTTTACGTTTTGCAGCGTTTGCACAATAAAATTACGTTTCTATAAAATTATTTATTTTCTGAGACACGCTATTCTGAGCCGTAACTTTTTTATTTTTTCGTCAAAAAAGCTGTGGGCGGTCTTGTTTTTTGCGGTACGGGTTGTAGTTTTTATTGGTATTATTTTGGGGTAAATGCAACTTTTTTATCACTTTTTATTCTATATCTTGGGAGGGGTGGTGACCAAAAAATAGCGATGCTGACAGTTTTCCGTTTATTTTGTTTGTGGCGTTCACCATGCGGAAAAATTAACATTATAGTTTCATAGTTTGGGTCGTTACGAACGCGGCGATACCAAATATGTGTACTTTTTTTTTTAACGTTTTCATTTTTTCCCTATAATAAATGACTTATTATAGGAAAACAAAACCTTTTATTTTTACACTTTTATAAAACATTGTGATTAACTTTTTTTTTTTTTACTTTTTACACTTTCATTTTTTGACCTGCAACTCTGATCGCTGCTAGAATACATTACACTACCTAGGTAGTGTAACGTATTCCAACTGTCAGTGTGACGTCACAGTCACTCTGACAGTTGGTCTACGAGGATCAGCAGAGGCTGATCCTCATAGGCTGATATACATGGCAGACCTGGGGGCCGTTGTCTGGCCCCCGGATGCCATCACAAGCATCAGAAGCCCCCACGATTGAATGGGGGCTGCTGATGTGCTACAAACCCGTTACATGCGGAGATCGCAATCGAGCCTCGCATGTAACGGGTTAATTGCCGAAATCAGCGGCGATGAGCCGCTGATCGGCAACACTGGAGTGTCAGCTGTCGGGGACAGCTGATCTCCAAGTTACCGATGCACACGGTCGCCGACAGTGTGCCATCGGGAACGACACAGTGACTTCCTGTCACTCTGACAGGAAGCCTATCAGGACCAGCCGAAGGTTGGTCCTGATGGGCTACCGTCCATGGCAGACCCGGAAGCCATTGTTTGGCTTCCGTTTGCCATAGTAACTATCGGCAGACCCCGCGATTTCGGACCGGGGTCTGCCGATATGTTAGAAACCCCCAAAATTTGGCGATTGCACCCTATCGCCGAATTTAAGGGGTTAATTCGCCGAAATCAGCGGCAAAGGACCGCTGGCCGGCAAGAGGGGAGCGTCAGCTGTCGGTGACAGCTGACCTCCCGGTTCCCGGTGCACACTGTCGCAGACAGTGTGCACCGGAAAAAACTCAGTAACTAAGTCCTCGTGCGGGAAGTAACCTCCCGCAACGACGGACAGTTACGTCCTGGTGCGGGTAGGGATTAAAGGGCTTGTCTGACCATCAAAATGAGTTTCCTGTGTTAGGGCACACGGACCAATTAACACCTTCCCGACCGCCCACTGTCTTTTGACATCAGGCGGTGCGGGTGCTTAGTCTACAGAGACGTCTTTTGGCGTCGCTGTAGATTAGGCTGATGAGCGCTCGTGTGAGCGCTCGTCCTCTAAGCAGGAGCTGTTACTAACAGCTCCTGATCTTAGAGCAGCCTCTTGAACACAGCTGGGGTCGGCAAACATTCCAACCCCAGCTGTTTAACTCTTTGATTACCGCGGTCCGTGACCGTGGCATGATCATAGGGAATTCCCCTCTTTGATCGCATCACCGGGATTCCAGTGATGCGATCAAACACCGGGGAATCCCTCTGCAGTCAGCCCTGGGGACCTACAAAGGACCCCAGGGCTGTCTGTTCCGTGTGCCTGCTGTTCGGGCACACTATGTGCTGCCCGATCAGCAGCCTGTGTCATAGTGACACAGTGTAATGTATTAGCGTACAGAACTATGCTAATACATTGCAAGTAAAAAATAAAGTTACAAATAAAGTTATCCCTTGATGGGATTAAAAAAAAAAAAAGTAACAAAACAAATAAATAAAAAAAGTCCCAAAAAGAGTATTTATTTTGCATAAAATACATTTTATTGCCACTACACTAAATAAAAACAAAAAACCTACGCATATTAGGTATCTACACCACCGTAATAACCTGAAGAATTAATCTAATGGGTTATTTAGCGTGAAACGTGAACAGGATAAAAAACAAAAAACTATTCCGAGAATCGCTTTTTCGTATATTAACGCCGGAATTTTTTTTTTTCTTTCCACCAAACTGTGGGAAAAAAATACATACTATTTTTCTCGCATAAAACAAGGCCTCATATAGCCACATCAATGAAAAAATAAAAAAGTTATGGCTGCTGAAGCGCAGAGAGGCAAAAACAGAAAAATTGAGCTGGTCATTAACGTTTTTTCAGGCCCGGTCATTAAGGGGAAGGGGGGTCAACACATCAAGGAAATGTTTACTATAGACCGAAATTTGTCTGCATACGGTCTGCACAAGCCCTAGGTGTGTGCATTAAGAATTCCGCCTGTCTAGTCGGATTTGTGCTTTGTTTAATTTCATCGTGTATTTGTAGATATTTTGTTTTTGCTCATCTTTTATCTGAACATCCTCATAGACACTTACATTGGGCCTTCTGCCGGTGGGGCCCAAGACTCATCAATAAGGTGAAACACAGAATCAAAGTAGGAGAGATAGAACTGCCAGTCATCTGAACTGAAAGAAACAACAAGAATATTAGCTTAGATTTGTCATTCTTTACCTGTCAGAGCTGAATAGAGCACAGAAGTAAAAGGACAGGCAGGTAAACCAGACTCACTTTAGTAACAGTAGTCTTTTGGAGAGTGCATTGCATTCAGGCCACCAGTTCAGCTTCTTGTACATCGCCATACACTTATTTTCGCGACTTTGCAGCTCACTGGTCAACTTTTCTGTGCATCAATCATACAAGACATAACTTTTAGATTTGTAAAGGCCATACACAATTTTCTTACAACAAAAAAGGAAGAAAACATAAAAGTGGAGAACACAGAATAAAAAAGGCTACATCACCATTATTTCCCAGATAGCTGATTAAAATATACATGTCAGTTAGAAGAGAAAAGCTCAACCAACCAACTTTCAGGCCCAGATTGCATCAAGGCGGCTAGAGCTGGAGAGAGATATCCATCTATCTATAGCCCCAAGTACTCGATCAGACCAGGGAGTTGTTTTTTTATTCCTTTTTTAACCTCTTCACGCTCTGCTCCGCAACAGTACGTCCTGCAGAGGGGTTAGTTCCCGCATCCAGACGTACTATTGCGGAGTAGTTCCGGCGCACACTGTCCTAATGGACAGTGTCCGGGAACCGGGAGGTCAGCTGTCCCCAACAGCTGACACTCCAGCCTTGCCGGTCAGCGGACCATCGCCGCTGATTTCAGCAATTAACCCCATAAATGCGGCGACGGATTGCCGTCGCCGCATTTAAGTGGTTTGAAGCACATCGGCAGCCCCCACGAAGTGATCGTGGGGGCTACCGATGCTTGTCACGGCAATCTGAGGTCAGACAATGACCTCCGGGTTGCCATGTACGGAAGCCTCGGAGGAGCAGCCTCCACCGGTCCTCCGAGGCTTCCTGTCAGTGTGACTGTCACGTCACAATGACAGTTAGAGTACATTACACTACGTGTGTAGTGTAATGTACTCTAGCAGCGATCAAAGCTGCAAGTCTAAGTGTCCCCTAGTGGGACAAGTGAAAAAGTTAGAAAAAAAAGTAATAAAAAGGTTTTAAAAAGAAGTGTAAAAATAAAAAAAAGTTATAAGTTATATAAACAAACACTGCATTTTTTTCCTATAATAAGTCTTTCATTATAGGAAAAAAATGAACACGTTAAAAAAAGTACACATATCTGGTATCGCCGCGTTCGTAACGACCCCAACTATCAAACTATAATGTTATTTTTCCCGCACGATGAACATCGCAAAAAAAATCTATAAAAAACGGACACCAGAATCGCTATTTTTTGGTCACCAACCCTCCCAAAATAGAGAATAAAAAGTGATCAAAAAGTCGCATGTACCCGAAAATAATACCGATAAAAACTACAACCCGTCCCGCAAAAAAACAAGCTCTTACACCGCTTTTTTGACTGAAAAATAAAAAAAGTTACGGCTCTCAGAATATGGTGACACAGAAAATAAATTTTATAAAAAAGTGATTTTATTGCACAAACGCTGCAAAACATAAAGAAACCCTATATACATCTGGTATCGCCGTAATCGTACCGACCCGCAGAATAAAAGTAAAATTGTCATTTATAGCGCACGGTGAACGCCGCAAAAAATAAACTGAAAAACATTGTCAGAACTGCTTGTTTTTGGTCCCAAAAAATAAAATAAAATTAAAAAAAAAAAAAAAAAAAAAAAAAAAAAAAAAATCGCATGTACCCCAAAATGGTGCCAATGAAAAGTACAGATTGTCCCGCAACAAATAAGCCCTCACGCAGCTCCGGTGTGGAAAAAAATCAAAAAAGTTCTGGCTCTCAGGAATATGGCGATGCCAAATGTGCAGTGTTTTCGAAAAGCGGATAAGATCGGGCGCCATTTATCAGTGCGACACTGGCCACACTTCTATGAATTATTATTTATTTACCGCATTATTATACCCTCTTATTATGCCCTGATGTACTCCGCACAGATTACATATACCCTGATGTACTCCGCACAGATTACATATGCCCTCACAATAGAAACTGAAATACCAGCGAAACCCAAAACAGAAAAACTACCAAGCAAAATCTGCGCTCCAAAAGCAAAATGGCGTCCCTCCCTTCTGAGCCCTGCAGCGTGCCCAAACAGCAGTTTGTGCCCACATATATGGTATCGCCATACCCGCGAGAACCTGCTTAACGCTTTGAGGTATTTGTCTTCAGGGGCACAAACTGGGCACGACATATTATACACTAAAATGGCATATCAGTGGAAAGTTGCAATATTCACACCACCCGCTGTGCATTAACCCCTTTGAGCACTATGACTTAATAGCACGCCATGGTGCGTGGGTGATGTATGGAGCGGGCTCACGTGCTGAGCCCGCTCCATACACTGCGGGTGTCAGCTGTGTATTACAGCTGACACCCAGGACTAAGGGACAGGAACAGCGATCGCGCTGTTACACGAGTCTGTAAAAATAACAATATACTGCAATACATTAGTACAATGAAATGATCGCTGGTACAAGTGCCCTAAGGGGACTAATAAAATGTGTAGAATAATTAAAGTTACTAGTAGTGAGAAAGAAAAAAAGTTTAAAAGTTTAAAAAAAAAAAAAAAAAAACCTTTTCCCATTTTTCTTCAAAAGTAATTGATATCGCTACATCCGTAAAAGGCCGAACTATTACAATATACCATTATTTAACTCGCACGGTGAACACCGTAAAAAACGTAAATAAATTTAAACCGCCAGAATCGCTGTAGTTTTCGTTTTTACCGCACGGCGAAAACTGTAAAAACGAAAACCCCAAAAAATGGAATCAGATTTTTTTTCTATATTCCTATATTTTCCTATTTTTTTCCAGTTTCCCAGTACATTCTCCAATTCCTCCCGCAAGAAATAAGCCCTCACATCACTCTACTGACGGAAAAAGAAAAAAAGTTATGGTTCTCGGAAGGCGGGTAGTGAAAAACGGAAAGAAAGCAAAAAATTGATCAGTCCTGAAAGGGTTAATTCATTTCTAATGAAAAAAAATAAATATGACCACATGTGGGGTATTTCCGTACCCGGGAGAAATTGCTTTATAAAAATTGGTTGTTTATTTCTCCTTTATCCCTTGTGAAAATGAGAAAAATTCAAAATTTTAGTGGGAAAAAATTGTGATATTAATTTTCTCTGCCTAATTATAATAAATTCTGCAAAAGACCCGTGGAGTCTAAATGCTCACTATACCCCTAGAAAAATTCCTTGAGGGGTGTTTCCAAAATAGGGTAACTTGGGGGGCTTCCACTGTTTTGGTCTCTCCAGGGCGTTGCAAAGGCGGCACCGAAAAACAATCCAGCAAAATCCGTGCTCCAAAATCCAAATGGCGCTACTTCCTTTCTGAGCGCTGCCATGGGTCCAATCAGCAGTTTATTACCGCATATGGGGTATTGCCGTAATCAGGAGAAAATGCTTTACAAATGTTGTGGTTCTTTTTTCCTTTATTCCGTGTAAAAATTAAAAATTTCTTTGCTTTTTCAGAAAAAAAGTTGATTTTCATTTTCACTGCCTAATTACACAAAATTCTGCAAAAAACCTGTGTGGTCAAAATGCTAACTATACCCCTAGATAAATTCCTTGAGAGGTGTAGTTTCCAAAATGGGGGTCACTTTTGGAGGGTTTCCCCTGTTTTGGTCCCTCCAGGGGGTTGCAAACGCGACATGGAACCGAAAACCAATCCACCAAAATCCGTGCTCCAAAATCCAAATGGCGCTCCTTCCCTTCTGAGCCTTGCTGTGGGTCCAATCAGCAGTTTATTACCACATATGGGATATTGCTGTAATCAGGAGACATTGCTTTACAAATGTTGGGGTGCATTTTCTTTATTATTTCTTTTAAATATTAAAAATGTCTATTTTTTCAGTAAAAAGTAGATTTTCATTTTTACAGACTAATTCTGATAAATTTAGCGAAAAACCTGTGCGGTCAAAATGCTAACTATACACCTAGATAAATTCCTTGAGGGGTGTAGTTTCCAAAATGGGGAAACTTTTGGGGTGTTTCCACTGTTTTGGCACCACAAGACCTCTTCAAACCTGACATGGTGCCTAATACATATTCTAAAAAAAAGGAGGCCCAAAATCCACTGGGTGCTCCTTTGCTTCTGAGGCCAGTGCTTCAGTCCATTGTCGCACTAGGGCCACATGTGGGATATTTCTAAAAACTGCAGAATCTGGGCAATAAATATTGAGTTGTATTTCTCTGGTAAAACCTTCTGTGTTACAATTTTTTTTTTTATTAGAAATTAATTTCGGCAAAAAAAATAAAATTTGTAAATTTCACCTCTACTTTGCTTTAAAGAGGCTCTGTCACCACATTAGAAGTGCCCTATCTCCTACATAAGGAGATGGGCGCTGTAATGTAGGTGACAGTAATGCTTTTTATTAAAAAAAACGTTCTATTTTCACAACGTTAGGAGCGATTTTGGTTTATGCTAATGAGTTTCTTAATGCCCAAGTGGGCGTATTTTTACTTTCGACCAAGTGGGCGTTGTACAGAGGAGTGTATGACGCTGACCAATCGGCATCATGCACTCCTCTCCATTCATTTACACAGCAGAATCGCGTTCTTACTAGAACATCATCTGCAGCCACATACACAGCGATTCTGCTTGATTAACGTTAATCCAGTGTCCTGATAATGAATACACATGACCATCCAGCCTGGACGTCATGTGTATTCAGAATCCTGACATTTCGGAATCTTTTCTGTGAGATTTCCAGCACGGGAAACAAAATCTCGTTTATCTCCGTAATCTCGCGAGATTTCGTTTCCTGTGCTGGAAATCTCACAGAAGAGATTCAGAAGTGTCAGGATTCTGAACACACATGACGTCCAGGCTGGATGGATGCTTTTTGTTTTGTTTGCAATTTTTTTCTAAATTGTGGTGTTTTTCAGAAATAAATACCAAAATTATCGACAAAATTTTTTCACTAACAAAGTACAACATGTCACGAGAAAACAACCTCAGAATCGCTTGGATAGGTAAAAGCATTCCAACGTTATTACCACATAAACACGTCAGATTTGAAAAAATTGGCTGGGTTCTGAAGGCCAAAACAGGCTGGGTCCTGAAGGGGTTAAATATAAAGAAAACATAGCACAAATACTATTAAGCTCCACGGTGATAAATGGATATGAAGGGGAACCCACCGCTGATTCCGCCACAAAATTCCACCTCCCATTCATCTCAATGGGAGTCAGATGCTTCTTTTTCCCCGCTGGCTAATTTTTTCAGCTAGCGGAAAAAAGAAGCGTCATGCTTGATCTTCTGGCAGATTCTGACTGAAGCTTCCATTGAGGTCAATGGGAGGAGGAATCATTTCGCAGTGGATTTGGCCACGGGACCTGCCACGCAAAATCCACGTGTGAACTGACAAATCAGAAGTTTCGTTGGGTGGGTGTTTGGGTTCGAAGATAGCTGGAAGGAAGGGGCAGTAAGTGCTCAACTGATTGCTCACGTTTCCAAAGAGGGAATGAAAGTGAAGTAAGGACTTATCAAAAGTATATTGGACCAGAATCACTGTTAACTTCTTGGATGACAACACTGGTTTAAGCACATGATATGATTTCTAATGCTGTATCTAGGTCCTCTATACACTCACTGTATTATCTGGTTATATTTGAAAGACTTGACCAGAATAGAGAGGTTTAGTTTGAGAAAGAGGAAAGATCTCGCCACAAAAAGCAAAGCTGTGTAGGCAAGATATGGATGTATACGTACCACCAAGTTTTCCTCGGATTACCTCTAGGGCTTCCTCGTGCTTTCCCAGTCTCTCTAAAATCATGTAGTACAATTCAACCTAGAACAGAAAACAATTCAGCTTGTATTTATAGCCTTGTGATGACAAAAGTTGGCTTAACCCCTTAATGACCAGACCTTTTTGCATGTTAATAACTAAGGATTTATTTTTGTTTTCTCACGGTTGCATTCCAAGAGCCGTAGCTACTTTATTTTTCCGTCGATGTAGCCATATGTGGGTTTGTTTCCATTGGTAGTATTTTGGGTTACATAGGACTTACTGGTTAACTTTTTGGACGCCATTCAATCGGAAGTTTGATTAATGTGTTAACTTTATTGTTCGAGTCGTTACGATACCATATACGTGTTTTTTGTTTTTACACTTTTACTAAATAAAACAACTTTTGGGGGGGGGGGGGGGGGAGTGGTTTTATTTTGTTTTTACTGTAATCTTAGTTTGGTTTTTTTTTGTCCCACTAGAGGACTTCATTTTCGATCTTCTGATCGCAGATGAAATGCTTTGGTATACTTAGTATACCAAAGAATTATTACCTGTCAGTGTAAAACAGACAAACAAACTATTTGGCAATGCCTCTGGCCTAATAGGCAGTTGCTGAAAGCAGACCATGGAAACCGATCAGTGCCCCGCAATATCGTTGCGGGGCTGCCGATATGGTGACAGATAGCTCCCTCCCTCTATCAAATACATTAGATGCCGCTGTCGCTATTGATAGCGGCATCTGATGGGTCAAACCGCCGGAATCGGAGAGCGCATAGATTCCAGCAGGAGCCAGGCTGTGTATAACAGCTGTGCTCCTGCCGCTAATCTCGTGGGTACAGTGGCAGTACCCACGAAATAAGAGTGACTGATATATCCGTTGTTAAAGGTTTATATAACTTTTTGTTTACCCCCCCCCCCCCCCCCATTTTCAGTAGTGTACAGCTAGAAGCTACACAGGGTTTGTTTGTGGTCTGTTGCTATGGAGAATCATAGGGGCTGTAGATACAAAACGACAAATTTTTAATGAAGACCATAGCAGAGCCGCTTAATTTTTTTTATTTAGATAAATTGGAGCAAAAGAATAAATGGTTTGGGAAGATGGCCATAAGGAAGACTTTACCAATAGCTTACTTATTAGCGGCTAAAATTATAACTAGGAAATGAAGTAGTTGCGTTGTGGTTCCTTAGCAGATTACAGCAGTGTGACACTCATTAGCAGGAACGATTTCATAGAAAGGCAACCACTGAGCCCTGGAAACAGATTGGTTGCTCTGTGCCTAAATTCACTATTCTTTATATAGAAGCTTTACTGAATACGTAACGGACACATTGTCCCAATTATTTGATGAGAGCAACATGTACTTACCTCAGCCTCTGCTTCAATCTTATCCTCCTTTACCATTTTTTCAACCATTCTTTCAGCCAGAGGCAAAAACATGGTTTTAGAAAGTTTTTCATCTTGCGCGGAAATAGACTGGGGACATAAAAAAGTATTAGGAATGCCATCAAACAGATAGTGAGGAAACATACAGCAACATTAAACTTGAAAACGTAGAAAGAACCGGTCACCAGGAAAAATCCCTGAAGATCATGGTACGGAGATGTGACAAGCCATATCTCAAGCAGCCCACCATACACGTACATGAGCAGATGCAGATTATTAACATTGAAGCACCTGTTCTTCACTTTAGGGTTAGGGGCATTTAAGGAGAGCAATAGCACTTTCGATGCAAGCTAACAGGGCATCTAAAAAAAAATCTAGTCAACAAGGAAACCTCCAGAAGACAGATTCCCCCTAATTTAGGTTACCATAAAATGCCCATTTTATTCAGTATGCCTACAGCTGCATGACAATACTACTGCCACTTGCACAATAGGATGGACAATCACCAAATCTGCAACAATTTAATATACTATTCAGTTGTATTCATTGCTCACCTGCATAATTAAACTCATCACAGACCAAAAATAATAAGGGTTTTTCGGAACAATTTTGTAAAGTGCCATCCCAGCCTGCAAAACATGAGATGAATATTTAAGTCGTCATTATATAGGTAGGCTATGGCTACATAACTTTTGTTGCACAGCAGAAGCATCCATGCCCGCATTTCATTACACCATTAGTAGGTTTTAAAAAGGGAATCAGTCAGCAGTTTTGAGGCCTTAAAACTGCTGATAAAGTGATATAGGGGAGGGCGAGGGCATGTTAAACATATACCTTTTGTCTCTGTCATGTAAGTTGCATGAACGAGAAAACGTTTAAATTCCCCCGGCATGGTGATCGTCGGTGCCAATAAGACACTTCATGCTGCAAGTCCCACCCTTCGTCTCTGACCGATAGCTCTAGCAGTCTCCTGATTGGCCACTAGAGCCGTCCCTCAAAGCAGAGAGTGGCATCTGCGACTGCCGCGGCAGGGAAATCAAACATCGACATCTGTCATGTAACTTGCACAAATCGCTCTGTCAACAGTTTTGAGGCCTTAACCCCTTAATGACCAGGCCATTTTGCACGTTAATGTTGCATTCTAATAGTCGTAACTTTTTTTTTTTATTTCGTCGACATAGCTGTAGAAGGGCTTGTTTTTTGGGGGACTAGTTGTATTTTTCAATTGCACCATTTTGGGGGGCACATAATATATTGATTAACTTTAAACAACTTTATTTTAGGAAAGAATTGAAAATAAGCAGCTATTCCAGCATTGTTTTTCATGTTATAAATTTACGTCGTTCACTACGCGGCATAAATAACATGTTACCTTTCTTCTATGGGTCGGCACGATTACGGGGATACCAAATATGTAATGGTTTTAGGTTTTCCTACGTTTGCAAAATGAAAGCCCTTTTTAAAAAAATAAACTAAAAAAAAAAACAAAAACACTTGTTTTTTCATCGCCGCATTCCGAGAGTTGTAACTTTTTTATTTTTCAGTCGATGTAGCAATATGCGAGCTTGTTTTTTGCAGTACAAGGTGTAGTTTTCATTGGTAGTATTTTGGGGTACATGGTACTTATTGATTAACTTATTGTTTGAGTCGTTACGATCGCGGCGGTACCATATATGTGTATGTGTTATTTTTTTTAAAAATGTACACTTAATAAAACCACTTTTTGGGACAAAAAAAAAAAAAAAAAAAAAAAAAAAAAAAAAAAGGGGTTTTTTTTTTACTGTCCTTTTTTATTTTTTTTTCATAACCTTTATTTAACTTTTTTTTTTTTTTGGTCCCACTAGGGGACTTCACCATGCGATCTGCTGATGGCTTATATAATGCTTTGGTATACTTGGTATACTGAAGCATTATTGCCTGTCAGTGTAAAACCATTAGGCCATGCCTAATAGAAGCGCTCTTCCATTCCGGCAGTTGGGGCAGGAGACCGGCTGTGTATAACAGCCATGCCCCTGATCGCGTGGGTACACTGGCAGCACTCACCCGATCAGAGCGACGGATATATCCGTCGCTATGTGGGAACACCTGCTTGCGACGGATCTATCCGTCGCTCGTCATTAAGGGGTTAATACGGCTGACCGGTTGCCTTTAACGTTACCATGAAAACACTGGAGGCAACAAAGTTGTATAACATCTCGCTTCCAGGATAAAACGTAATTTTGACGCAGGAAGAAAAAAAGAAGCAACACCACCACACACACAAAAAAATTTTAATAAAAAAAATCTGCAAGGGACTTTCAATTGCATATTAATGGTCACCATGTAGTCCAGCCCTAGCCTAAAATTGTTTTTTTTAGTTCCGTTTAGGGCACTCCTAAAAATTACGCTTTCAGCAGGAATTGATGCAACAGCAATCCATCGCCAATTGACTATAATGTAAAAAGACAAAAACCAATAACGTATGTTTTTGTGTTTTCATTACAGGAAAGAATAGTGCAGACAGATTTCCATACCTGCTGCATCTTCTTGTATTCCCCTACTCTGGCATAAGCCATAAAGAGGTGAGAATGATATTCTTCACTGCTCGGGACTTTTCTTACAGCCGCCTCATACAATTTAGTAACCAGTTCCGCTAAAATACAAGTAGAAAATGTCAATGAAGCATTTATTCTTATAATAGTAAACAAAAAAGCAAATTAAAAAGAAAAAAGACAATTCCACAGACAGTGATGAAAGGACACAGCCCTCAGGTACAAGAGCATAAGACTGATGAACAAACAATATAATCAAAAGAAAAAACATTAAGCAGAGGTCTCCTGTGGCAACTGCATTGCAGCAGAAGCAAAGATCAAGAAGAGGACACAAGCATAACATTACCCAACAACTGTGTACTAGTTATGATAGCTAAGCAAACTACAACGTCTAAAAATCAGCAGTTTTAACGTCTTTAGACCTCATGCAAACGGAGTCCCCTGTAGCACATAGTGGAAACGTATGTCAGGGATCTTCTCCAGTAGAAGCAATGCTCATAAGACATTTTAGGCGTACGGTAGGGCCCCATAGAAGTCTATGGGTGCCCTTATTACGACTCCATACAATACACAGGTTGTACAGAGCCGCAATATGCCCATGTGCATGAGATCTAATACTGCACAAATGAGTAGAGGAGCTTGCACATACACATTCCGTTTTAGTCCTGTCTGTAGAAAGAAAGATGGGTATAGTACCTGCACACCACGTCTACTTGAATACAAGTAGCTTCCTCATACCTGCCCCCCCTTGTCCACCCAGAGCACAACAGACTGACAAAAAAAAAAGCTAAAAGCAAACAAAACACATTTTGCACCCTTTTTTTATATTTTGCTTCACATTTTAGGCAAAAGTTGCTTTAAAAATACAAAAAACAGAGCCAACTTTAGGCTATGTTCACACGGAGTATTTTGGGGGAGGAATATCTGCCTCAAAATTCAGTTTGGAACTTTGAGGCAGATATTCCTCTCCCTGCACGCCAATTATCGCGCCGTTTTTCGCCCGCGGCCATTGAGCGCCGCGGGCATAAAACAGCGAGATATACGCTTTCTCCTGCCTCCCATTGAAGTCAATGGGAGGTCGGAGGCGGAAGCGCCCGAAGATAGGGCATGTCGCTTCTTTTTCCCGCGAGGCAGTTTTACAGCTCGCGGGAAAAAGACGCCGACGCCTCCCATTGAAATCAATGGGAAGCGTTCTCGGGCCGTTTCTGCCGAGTTTTGCGACGCGGTTTCCGCGTCAAAAAACTCGGCAAAATACCCCGTGTGAACATAGCCTAAAAAGGCACCTGTCAGATTTAAAACATCCTTAAAAAAACAAAACCCTCAAAAAAAACAAGTCATCATTGCATTAGTATTATGCAATATGGCCTCCTGGTAGACGATGAAGGGTTATCTGTAGCAGTCTACTAAAGAAAAACTATATAACGTTCTTACGTCTATGCATTTCCCTGTACAATATTGTAAGTGCCTGCAAGGAGTTGTCATCAGTAGGCTCCAGAGCCGCTACCTCTTGGGCAAGTACAAATGCTTCTTCCTGCTTGCCAGTTCGTTGTAACCCAATAGCTTTGAGGACCTAAGAGATAAAAAAATTAGAGAGTGTGCAAACAGTAAATCTCGATCTCACAAAAAAACCTTTTTATGTTCCAAAATATATTAAACAGTTCGTGCTTGTCAGCAGTAACCGCATCAATTAAAAAAAAGAAAAAAAAAGGAAAAACTTCTAATGCTTGGCACCTACCTTGGCGCAGTGCAGGTCTTTATGTTTCTTAAGCAGTTTCTCAGCTTGCTGGATTGCCATCTTGTTGTTCCCATTGTCCAGGTAATCTAGAACATAAAAAGGTTGACTTATTCAATTTAGTTTCTGTGGCATATTAAAGATTTTTTGTTTTAAATAGGTCTTCTTTAGGTTTCAATTTTCAAAAACTCTATAGGGGGAAATCTTTAACCAGAGCGGAAAGCAGCACTGACTCTGGATGACCCGGCACATGAATGCATTACACTTACAGCCCATTGGTTACAATGGGGACTGTGTAAGGATTAATTTCCCCTGTGGTGGTGCTGCAGGGAAACTAAACACTTCCTCCCATGCTCCGCCCAGAAATTACAGCTGACTGCTGGGAATTCCAGGAGCGGGATACCCAGTGACCAAATTATCCTCAAGGGACCCTTCTAAAGATTGTCCTAAGCGGACAAACACTAAAGAAGTTGTCCAGTCTGGACAACCTTATATAAGATTGTGTCTGTTTCAGAGTACAGCTGATCGCAGGTGGCGACACTGCTAGGATCAACTGCAATCTGCTGCGGAAACCACAATATAAGGGCTCATTCAGACGAACGGGAACAACATCCGTGTGCTGCGCAGGGAAAGCACACGCACCCATTGATTTCAATGGGGCCGTTCACACATGCAGGAGTTTTCACGCGGCGTGTGTCCGTTGCGTAAAACTCACTGCATGTCCTATATTGGTGTGTTTTTCACGCACTGCACACTAATGCACATTCGTGTGCTGTGGGTTATATACGCATCAATTCAATTGAAAATAATTTTTTTTAAAAATAAAAGATTTGTGAGTGCTTGAATAACGCATGCCACTCGCAAAGCACTCGGACCAGATTCAAGCGCGTTTTTCACGCGGGTGAATCGGATACGCTCGTGTGAATGTAGCCTAAACGGTCACTGCAGGAACTATGTAGCATTACATGCTTGCAATTCAAATTAATGGCAGACCACATCACCCATTCTTACCAGCTGAGACAACCACTGTTAGGGGGGATTCACACGAACGTGATTTGCGTCCGTGCAGCCCGCATGGTTTTCACGCGGGTCGCACGGACCTATGCTAGTCTATGGGGCAGTGCAGACTGTCCGTGAGTTTTGCGCAGCATTAGTCCGCTGCGTAAAACTCGCGACATGTTCTCCATTTCTGCGTTTTCCGCGCATCACGCATCCATTGAAGTCAATGGGTGCGTGAAAATCACGCATGCCCCACGGAAACACTTCCATGGGACAAGCGTTATTCGCGCAACAGCAGTAAAAGAATGAATGTAAAACAGAAAAGCACCACGTGCTTTTCTGTTTACAAACATCCAAACGGAGTGTCATATTAATGGTGGCTGCGCGAAAAACACGCAGCCACGCATCCATATGAACAGGGCACACTGAGCTGTCAAGTGCCTTTTGCGCACACAAAACGCAGCATATTTTGCGCGCGCAAAACGCACACGTTCGTCTGAATCTGGCCTTAGGCTGTATTCACACACACGATCTTGCTACGTACGCATTTTTCTTGGCGTGTTTTTATGCGTCCAGATGTTACATTAAAGTCTATAGTGAAACGTTTTTTTTCATAACGCAGCATGCTCTGATATGGCCTTTTTTTCAGGCATTTTTCCCCATAGGCCTTCAAAAAAGCATGAACAAAATGACAATGAAAAACACCACAAAAAAAAAAAAAAAAGTCTAAAAAAAAGTGCATCTTCACATGAACTCGGCTAGCATTTTTAGAAGTTCTAGAAGTTTTAGAAGTTCTGTCCCAGCTTCCCCACGGGACTGCTGTTCTGTACTGAACAAAATTATACAGTACGGAACAGCAGTTCCGTGGGTAAGCAGAGACTCCTAGTATAGTGCCACACCACCCTGTAGATTGCACCACAGTAGCCCCCTCTAGGAGCGGAACCCCCGGCCAGAGCATTGCCGATGCTCTGGCCGGGGATTCCGCTTCTAGAGGGAGTCCCCACGTCCCTGTGCATATATGGACTGACTTAAGGGGCTCCCTCTAGAAGCAGAGTCCCCGGCCAGGGCATCACAAGATCTCTGGCCAGGGACTCCTGTCTTGGGAAAGCCCTTGCCGTCACTGTCAATATATGGACAGTGATCTCAGGGACTACTCCTGGAGCAGAATCCCAGACCAGAGCGTTGCCGACTCCCTGGCAGGGGACTTCACTCTTAGGGTATGTGCACACACACTAATTACGTCCGTACTTGACGGACGTATTTCGGCCGGAAGTCCAGGACCGAACACAGTGCAGGGAGCCGGGCTCCTGGCATCATAGTTATGTACGATGCTAGGAGTCCCTGCCTCGCTGCAGGACAACTGTCCCGTACTGTAATCATGTTTTCAGTACGGGACAGTAGTTCCACGGAGAGGCAGGGACTCCTAGCGTCGTACATAACCATGATGCTAAGAGCCCGGCTCCCTGCACTGTGTTCGGTCCGGTACTTGCGGCCGAAATACGTCCGTCAATTACGGACGTAATTAGTGTGTGTGCACATACCCTCCGAGGGAGCCCCTGACATCACTGTCCATATATGATAACCTGCCAGGGAACAGGTTAACAGAAGTTATAATCAATTAGATATAATTTTTTCCAATTGTATTCCTGATCTAAAAAAAAAAAACATTTGCAGAGGTTAAAAGTTGTGAAGTTACATGAAATTATTATAGTAATACATGTTAAAAAAAAGTTATTTATATAAAGAAAAAAAAATTTATTCGATGATCTTAGTATTTTATTTTTTTTTTTCAGTTTAAGGGTATGTTCACACGCCCTATTTACGGACGTAATTCAGGCGTTTTACGCCTCGAATTACGGCAAAAAAACGGCTCCAAACATTTGCCCATTGAATTCAATGGGTCTTACGTTGTTCTGTGCAGACGGGCTTTTTTATTTTTTTTTCCGCGCCGCTGTCAAAAGTTCATGTCACTTCTTGGGACGTAATTGGAGCAGTTTTTCATTGACTCCAATGAAAGCCAGCTCCAATTACGTCCGTAAAAGACGCCACGAAAGACGGGTGCGCTTGTCAAAACGCCTGAAGTTCAGGAGCTGTTTTCGCCTGAAAACAGCTCCGTAATTTCAGACGTAATTGGCGTTGCCGTGTGAACATACCCTAACAGTAAGGGCTCATCCACACTGCTGCGTAAAAATTAAGAGCAGAAATTGACCTGCGGTGCGTATTTTTCAGACCGCAGCATGTCAATTCAGGATGCGGAAAGTGGCCAAGAATGATGCGTTTTTTTTTTAGAGGATGTATCACCATCACTTTGAATTGTGAAAAACGCAGCAAAATACACACCATTTTCTGTCGTAAACACTGCGTTTTTACCGCAGAGGAAAGTCTTCGAATTTCAATGGAATTGCTGCAGAAATTTTCTGAAACAATTCTGTGGTGAGTGGGCAAGCCCTAAGAAAATTGATTCAAATAGGAAAACGCCCAGTGTTTAAAAAAAAAAAAAAAAAAAAAAAAAGGGCGATTGCCCAGCCCTACAAGAGGAGGAAAACCATAGGATTTCTGTAATTACAATACATAATATGCTTATATTTTCAATTAGAAAACAGTAATCAAGTTTAAAAACTTAAAGGGAAGGTGTCAGGATTTATTTTTCTTTATTATATTGCTTTTAATATAATATTAACAAAATTTTTATTTGTGTTGTCATTTTTTACTTTTTACTGTATTGATACTGTCACTTCTCTATGGGGGCTGCCATTTTTTTTTTCATTTCTGTATGTGTCGATTAACGACACATACAGACATGGAATACGGCACATACAACCCCATAGAGAATGCGAACGGGAGCCGTTCCATTCTCAGAAGCGTACGCCGTCTGTGTGTCTCCCACACAGACCAAAACGAAGCTCGTTCGTAGAGGGAAATCCGGCTCCATTTTCATGTGGACCGGAAGCTGCTGCTGGACAGTAAGATTGCAGCTTCTGGCCATATGTTCAACGAAGCGAAGGCGAAAGGAAGAGGATCGTAGGCGGCAAGAACTTTGTTGGACCAGCGGAGGCAGGAGCAGGTAATTTATGTTCGTGTATGTGGTGTGTGGATTCTGTTCGTGTGATACGGTCTGCTGAGCCCTGTATCTAATCCTCCTACCACTGTGCATTCGCTCAGAAAACGGCGGCACACAGTGTAGGATGTTTGAAGACATACAAACCCCTCCTTCTCCTGGCACTAGCCAGAAGGGAGGGGGGGGGATTGTGTGAGGACACTAGAGGAGAGTGTGTCCACCCCAAATTTGCAGCATAAATCAATAAGTTTGCTGTACCACAGTGACCATGCTGCAATTTTGGGAACTGCTCCCTCTAGTGGCCAGCACATGGAAATGTTATAAATAAGAATCTAATTTATAATGTTTCCTGACTTGTGAAAAAATGTAAACAATGTGTAATCACTTATATACTAATTGTTTAACTGAAAAAAAATTAATAAAATTTCTAGCGACACATTCCCTTTAACAGGTACACATTAACATGAAAAGCGATAGCCCTACATAACCTCATACTTCAGTCCCAAAATAGTAATTTCTTGATAACTTTGAATTAAGGATCCAGAGAGGAAAATTCAAGCAGCAGGTAAAGTTAACCTGCGCCTCCAAATGTTGCCCACACAAATTAGGCTTCGTTCACATCTGCGTCAGGGCTCCTTTCCGACGTTCAGTCGGCGCTTTCTGACAGAAACAACCATAGGTTTCCATCACCATCGGATCCGGTGCAAATGATTTCAGTTTGTCTCCATTGTGCAAGGGTTCAGTCGTTTTGACGGAATGAATAGCGTAGAACGGAACGTCTGAACTGATCCCTGGCACAGATGTGGACGAAGCCTTACACTCATCTGAAAGTTGGTGCTTCAGGTCTTCATTTTCAATTTACTCATTAAAAGAGCTGAGAATTTATTTTATTTTTTTAATAAAACGGACTTATGTATTACGTGATTTATGCAACTTTTAAATCGTTTTTTTTTTGGTTTCCTTTTTGAGATAAAGCGTCTGTGTATCCTGTACACATAGAAGCTGTATCTGGCCATCAAAGTCAAATACGTCAGGTCAGCAGGAACGACCGCTCGGCAGAAAGCAGATCCTGCTAGTCTCTTGATCACATCTATAGATGATAAACCGGTGAATGGTGGGTCCATTGCACTTCATCCAATATGCCAAATAAAGCAATTTGGGGTTCACAGGCAATCAGGACGGGTAGTAATGATGACAGGAATGTGAAACGTAACTATACAGACAATCCCATATTAGATGCCAGAAGTTCAGGGGGTTTTACACAGGAGGATTATCGGGCATACGAGCGTTAATATAACGTTTGTTGCCGATAATTGCCCTAACGATCAGCAGATAAACGAGCAAACGCTTGATCATCTGTTGGTCGTATCATTTCAAGAAAGTAAAAGATTATAGTTGTCGACAGCACATCTCCCTGAGTAAACAGGGAGACACGCTGCCGACATGATAATAATGTATGGGGACGAGCGATCGGAGTAACGACCGCTCGTCCACATCCATGACTGGAGCAAGCGAGCGCCTATCAACGAGGTCTCGTTGATTGGCGCTCGCTACACCGGCAGAGCGTCGGCCGGTGTAAAAGGGCCTTTAGCCTGTCTGTCACATCTGTGGCAAGCTGAAGTGGGAATTTCCCCCATTTTATGTAAATGGACGGGTGTCATTCTATTGCTGCTGGTCACATGGGTGGTGTTTACGTTTTATATTGATGCACTATCTTGTCAAACAGGATTAGGGCAATAGCCTGGGAAACTGAAATTATATAGACGAATTAAAGACATTTATATTTTTTTCTACCCTAATGTGTGCCGAGTATATCATTCGCAATCTAGGACAGCACCGTATAATATTTATATTATTTTAATAGGGTTATCAATTGGATAGTTATATTCTCAGATTAGTCAATGGGTGTCAAGTAAGACTGGTATCATACGTAGATGTATAAGCTGATTAATAAAAGCACGAGACACTTAAGTGAGAGTTTAGCACGGAGGTCTCAAGCACGCAGCCCGCGGGACACAGAGCCACTAGTATAGGCTCTGCTCTGAGACTCTGGAATTCCCTGACATCGCTGTCCACATATGAACAGCGATGTCTGGGGCTTCCCCAGAGCCTGAGTCCCGGGCAGTGCGCTAGTATAGGCTCTGCTCCGGGACTCTGTGGAATTCCCTGACATCACTGTCCATATATGGACAGTGTGTCAGGGTCTTCTCCAGAGCGTAGACCAGGGCACAGCGCTCATATCGGCTCTGCTTCGGGACTCTGTGGCATTCCCTGACATCAGTGTCCATGTTTGGACACACAATGTTTGGGGCTTCCCCAGAGCCGGAGTCCGGGGCAGAGCGCTAGTCTAGGCTCTGCTCTGGGGAAGCCTCTGACATCGCTGTCCATGCATTGACAATGAGGTCAGGGTCTTCCCCAGAGGAGGAGTCCCAGTGATGTCAGGAGCACTGCTGGAGTCCCAGGAAGAGCCTACTGGCGCTCTGCCCGGGACTCCATCTCTGGGCAAGCCCCTGACATCACTGAGGCAGCATCCACAGAGGGCACTGCGGCACTATCTAAAAAGGGGCTGCACAATCTTGACATGTATCTACCAAACGCTGCTAAATAAGCCGCCGGACTGCATTTAGCGACACTTTAACTGGATTGTTGAAATAAGCATGTGGAGAAATATCTCAAATTTAAAACCTAGCAATATTATTATAGTAATGTAGTATTATTATAGTAATATAGTGTTATAGTAGTTCAAATAACCAATTGATTAACAATAATTTTGTATTGTATCAAATTTGAAAGTAATGCGGCCTGTCAACTTCCCATTTTTTCTTTATGTGGCCCACTTACCCGGCCGAGTTTGAGACCCCTGGTTTAGCACATCAGTGCATTCATCAGGTGCTAAATCTGGAACACAGGACACTCATAGTAAATCTTATCATACAAACTGACAGGTTGATGCATCCAATAAATCCAACTCACTAATCTGCTACAAAACCCAAAGCTGCCGGTGAGCACTCTTTTGACCTACTTGACAGCAGACTACTGGTGACGATTTCATGTGCTTACAAGTAATTATTCCAAGATCTGGTAATTAGCTAAATGATAAGACATTGACACCTGCGTTACTGGGCTTATATAAAGAATACTTTGGGTTAAAAAAATTAAAAAAAATCCATCCATTCATGGAAATATGTCTTTGCTTTATTGTGGGTATATTTTAGCATCGTATGTAAGTCTGCAAAAGCAAAACTGCCATCTGAACTCCCCAAGCAGGCTCTGTACTTTATTAACAGCCTGCAATAGATGCCACTATGCCCAGTTTTGATAGAACTTCTGGATTATTTTCATTATTACAACAATCATACTTAATAGAATATGTACCATATTCTGCATTGTGTTACAGAAAATGGCAAAGCACTTGGCTTTCTCCCTGTCGGAAACAATCTACTGATAAGGGTAGGATCACAAGTAACAGATTTTCCGTGAAATATTTCTGCAGCAAATCGGAGAGCAAATTTGCACCAAATCGTGCAGCTTTTGGTGCGGATTTACCTTTCGCAAAAAAGCGGATCGTTAAAAATAAGACAAAAAAAAAACAAACAGTATACTCACCTTACCAATTCACTGGCGCTTCCGTGGCAACAATCGCCTGGTTCTCTGCCGGTCTCTGTATACTGACCCCCAGCTATGACCTGCTGCAGACCTGCAGGTAACCCGTAGAAAATCAGCAACACTAGGATTTGATTCATTTTAAAATTCGCACCGCAGGTCAATTTCCTCATGGAAAAATCCTGCAGAATGCGGAGGAGGTTTGTCTTCCACAAGACGGACACTGCAATCCACTGTAGATTATCAGTGCACAAATACGCACTATTTCTGCTACGCATGAATTTACCCGTAGGGCTCATGCAGACGAACGTCAATAACGACACGCACATGGAAATCACACGCAGCTCACGGTTTCAATGGGGTCGTTCACACATGCGTGAGTTTTCACGCAGCGAGTGTCCGTTGCGTGAAACTCACTGAATATCCTATATCGGTGCGTTATCATGCACCTACGCACCCATTGAAGTCAATGCGTGCATGAAAACCATGCACCGCACACGGATGCACATCCGTATGCTGTGCGTGATTTGCGCATCAATTCAATTGAAAAAAATAAATTAATAGATGTGCTTTGCGAGTGCATGAAAAACGCATGCTACTCGCAAAGCACACGGATGCATAACGCAACACACATAGACCAGATTCACGCGCGTGAATCTGATACGCTCGTGGGAATGTAGCCTTAGGCTGGGTACACACTGTGCATTATTAAGATGCGTTTTTTTGTTTTTAGTTGATGATTAAATGTGCCACCAAATGTACGCGCTACATGTATGCAACTGCATAATGTATACCAGCTAAACATATGTCAAAAGGACACTTTGGATTCGGAAAATGGAAGTCATGGGGCACATCAGTGTGTACGTCAAACGTGCCCAACTGAATTGTGAACAGAGCCTAAGACTGCAACGTGCAGCAGACATGTGCTACTGTCCCCCATGATAAAATCAACCCTTTTCTAAGGACTTACAAAAAAAAAAACAAAAAAACAAAAACTTATGTCACATGTACAGTAATGTTTAGTACTAAGGGCTTGTCCACACACAACGGAATTGCAGCAAACAATTTCTGCAGCAATTCCATTAAAAGTAGCAGACATTCCGCTGCAGAAAAAAATGCACCATTTCCTGCAGCTTTCACTGCAGAAAATGGTGCATATTTTGCTGCATTCTTCTCAATGCTAGGAGATGGTTACATCTTCTCTGAAAAACACAGCAAGTCAGTACACTTTCCGCAGCAGGAATTGCTGCGGTCCGAAAAATACGCACCACAGGTCAATTTCTGGTCAGAATTTTTAAACAGCGTGTGGATGAGATTTGTTAAATCTCACACACTTTGCTGCTACTGTATTCTGCTGCGTATTTTCCGTTCACAATTCCGGATGGAAAAAAAACATAGCAATTCCACAACGTGTGGACGAGCCCTAAGGGTATATTCACACGGCCTATTTTCGGGCTGCAAACGGACGAAAAATCGGATGCAGTACGCCTCCGCCATTTTTCCCATTGAAATCAATAGGCAGATATTTGTTCTGTTCCGACGGGCCGTTTATCTATGCAGGCGTTTTGAAAAAACGGCCACATAAAAAAACGGCCGCGAAAAAGAAGTGCATGTCACGTCTTGAACCGTTTTCGGAGCCGTTTTTAATTGACTCTATAGAACAGCTCCAAAAACGGATGAAAAAAACGCGAGTTGCTAGAAAAACGGCTGAAAATCATGAGCTGTTTTCCCTTGAAAACAGCTCCGTAATTTCAGACTTTTTTAGTAAGCGTGTGAACATACCCTTAGGGGTGCAGACATAACCTAAGAAAGGCCTAAATCGTTCACGTATGTTTGAACAACATCTGTATTAAAATAGCAAGGCTGGGAATGTCACTTGGAAAATCAATTAGAATCCTGACTGCCCTAAACATTTTCTAAGGGGGAAATTTAAGAATAGCTTTACGACTGTTTATTGGCGTTAAAGTCACAAATTATGGCACATGGCAAACATTTGGCATTTTACACCACACAGGCGGCCACATTTCTAAAAAAAAAATAATAAAATAATGGCCAGGCTTACTGAAAGGGGCCATTTGCGGTCTGCCGGATTTACTATAGCTTCTATTTTTGGGGCCATTCGCGGTCTGGCAGATTTACTTTCATTTACTACGATAGTCGAAATTGGCCATTTCGATCAGCTTTCGTCTAAGGCTACATTCACATGAGCGTGATAGATTTACGCAAGTAAAATACTCGCGTAAATCTGGTCCGTGTGCGTTGCGTTATTGCAGCTGTGCTTTGTGAGTGGCATGTGTTTTTCACGCAAAGCACATCTTTTTTTTCAATGGAACAGATGCGCAAATCCCACAGATGTGCATCCGTGAGCTGTGCGTGAAATTCACTCACCCATGGGCTTCAATGGGCGCGTAAAAAAACGCAACAATATAGGACATGCAGTGAGTTTCACGGAACAGACACATTCTGCGTGAAAACTCCTGCATGTGTGAATGGCACCATTAAAATCAATGGGTCAGTATGCTGTGCGTGATTTTCACGCACAGCATACGGACACTTTTACGCTCGTCTGAATGAGCCCTAAGGCTAAGCTCACATCTCATTTTGTGCACATGTTTGTGGTAGACGACGTATACGTTTTTAAAGTTACAAAAACGTATGATTTGTAACATACGCTTAGGTTTTTTTTGTAGTATACGTCGTATACGCTTGTGTCGGTTCTTACTTTTAAAAATGTATACTTTTTTTGTTCTTGAGATAAATCAAACTTTGTAAAGTCAAGATTTCCCATATATGGTGACAAAAACGTATAAGTTTTACGTATGAAAATGTAGGGTTTAATATTGCATACATCGCCATTGACTTCAATACAAATAAAAACGTATCCGTGTGGTATACGTTTTGGAAAAGTACTGAGAAGCGTAGTATACTATACTTTTCAGGACATTTAAAAAATAAAAAAAAGGGGATAGACCGTAAGCACAAACTACACCATCAGGGCATCCGTCCTGACCATAGAATTCAATATATACGTTGTGGTCCACATTTTGACACTTTTTTCCATGTCAAAACATGCACGTCAGACGTAGCTCTACAATTAAAAGTTCATTATCTTTATCTATATCCTTATTTTGGGAAAGAAGTCTTAAATAGATCAAAATAAATGTTTCAACAAATGTAAAATTCTTTCAGAGGAATAAAGAAGTAGCGACCCATCAGATATTTATCACTGTCTGCCCAGATCATCCTTCATTGAAAATTACAATCCTACATAGCTGGCTCTTATCCATCTATTACCCAAGAACTGCACACGGGCATCTCTGGGGTATGAACAACTAATGGAAACAGAGACGGAGGTAAAGGATCCTGGAGAAGTGTGGGCAATGCACAAAATTACAAAAAAAAAAACCTTCAGAGCAACAGTTCTGTTTATTAGCAGCTTTGTATTTAACATTAAAGTAAGGCCCTGCTCACATTAAGTTTTCGATAACTTTTAACATATACGCCGGAAAAAGCTCCGGACATAAAATTGCTGCTGTGACGGATGTCTAGCAGTCTTCAATAGCTTTTCACGACACATATGATAAATGGATGCTATAATAAGCTATGGGTGACAGTTTCCTAACAAAGGCATCTGTCACCCATAAACTATTATAGAATCAATTTAATAGGGTCCTCTCATCTAGGTCATTTATGGCATATCCACTGTCTGACGAGGTGGCTGGGGGTACGGAAATAGCCGAACTCGCTGTATACCAGCTACTGGGACATGCTTTTGGCCTCCATGGCGATAATGGAGCCCTATGGAAACGTCAAGCATGTTTGCCGGGACCTTAAAGGGAATGTGGCGGTAGAATTTTTTTATTTTTTTTTCAGTTAAACAATTAGTATTTGAGTGATTACACATGGTTTTAATTTTTTCACAAGTCAGGAAATATTATAAATTAGATTCTAATTTATAACATTTCCATGTGCTGGCCACAAGAGGGAGCAGTTCCCAAAATTGCAGCATGGTCACTGTGGTAAAGCAACCTCATTGATTTATGCTGCAAATTTGTCCTCACACAAATGTCTAGTGTCCTCACACAATCCCCCTCCCTTCTTCTGGCTAGTGCCAGGAGAAGGAAGGGTTTGAATGTCTTCAAACCTCCTACACTGTGTGCCGCCATTTTCTCAGCGACTGCACAGTGTAGGAGGATTAGATACAGGGCTCAGCAGAGAGTGTCACACGAACATACACGCACATCACATACACGAACATAAATTACCTGCTCCCTCCGCACCTTGCGCCTTCGCTTCGTTGAACATATGGCCGGAAGCCACGGCCGGAAGTCGCCATCTTACTGTCCGGCAGAGGCTTCCGGTCCACATGAAAATGGCGCCGGATTTCACTCTACGAACGAGCTTTGTTTTGGTCTGTGTGGCAGCGGCGCATGCGCCATTCCCACACAGACTGCGTATGCTTCTTAGAATGGAACGGCTCCCGTTCGCATTCTCTATGGGGTTGTATGTGTCGTATTCCATCTCGGTATGTGTCGTTAAATCGACACAGAGATGAAAAAAAAAATGGCAGCCCCCATAGAGCAGTAAAAGTAAGAACACAGTAAAAAGTTTAAGTCACAACACTAAGAAATAAAATTTTTGTTTATATTTTATTTAAAGCAATATAAGAAAAAAAAAATGTGAAAAAAAATCATGACACCTTCCCTTTAGGAACAGGGCCTTAGGGTATAATCACACAGTGCCGTTTTGGTGAAGTTTTCCTACCAACAACAAGGAGTAGATTCAAAAAAGAGAAGTAGAATTTCTCATGCATATTTCCCCTAACTTTACGATCCATTTCTAAACAAGCTGGAGTAAGCTGCAGCAAAGTTATTGAAGGGGTTTTCCAGAGAAAATTGATGGCCTATCCTCAGGATAGGCCATCAATATCTGATCAGTGGGGACCAGACTCTCGGAACCGCCATAGACCAGGCGTTTTTTGAAGAAGGGGCCATGGCCCTCGTACGAGCGCTGCTTCCCCATGGCTTTCCTTTACTGCTCAATACGCTCAAATACTGACCCTTTCTGGAGAAAGTCATGTAGGTGCAGGTTGCTTGTTTCTCCATAAACCAAATCTGTACAACAAATATAAAAGAAGATCTTCAAGGAAACCGCAGATCATAAAAAAAATGTTGACGCAAAATTCTCACTAGCGGAGTCTGATGCTTGTTGCACAGTGTTTCACGACTGGAGAAGCTCTTATGTGACAATGCATACGCTTCAAGGATGCTATTAGATCTAGAAAACGACAAGGAACTGCAATATATAATAATGTTGAAACGGTGGGGGGGGGACGGGACGGGACGGGACGACACTATCTACTACCGGCCTAAATAAACCTGAGCCTTGGGTTGTGCAATAAGACTAGGCCTAGGGTTCATTTACATGACTGGTTGCACTGCCAGCAATTTTGAAAGTGTATAAAGCAGTAGAAAAATTACTCACGTAAACCGCAAAAATCAGTTACTTGAGTAGACATGGACGGTTATTCGCTATCCTAATATGTCCCTTTACATTCAACAACAGGCGCATCTAGAGCTGGGGCTAGTTATCTCAAGACTGCATGAAGGTGGACAAGGCAGCAGAACTGCTCGTCTAAGGTTCAGTTCTCACTAGCACAGAGATCCATCTATTGTTAGCATACGACGCTATTATTTCCATCAATGGGGTTAGTCAGGCACAGGTGGTATCTGTCATACAACACATGTGTGAACAGAGCCTAAACAAGGCCTGTCTGTATTACAGGTCTATATTTTAAATAGTTGCAGATGCTCTGTTATCTCCGGTAGTCCAATGGAATGTGAATTATGCTGTGGCTGAGCATGCGAAGTCCCGCTACATTCACATAGGGCATTTTCGGGACACCTGTACTTGGGATCGGTGTGGGTCCCAGCAGCTGGACCCCCACCGATCAGTCATTTATCACCAGTTCTATGGATAGGTAATAAAAGCCACTTTAATAGATGGTGTGCTAATGAATCTTTTTGATTAGCTATCTATCTTTACAACGGCAAAGCCATGTGCACAGACACTGTGCATGGGCACACAGAAGCAAACCTCAACTGGCGGACTAAACTCGGACTGGGAACGCCAGCTGTCTGGACCCTGTAGACCTGCCGTCAGGTGTAGGCACACAAGGACCTGGTAAGCGTCAGGGCATTGTCTGCGACGGCACTGCTAGCAGTAAATATATAATTTTCTTTCTGGTCTGGTGTGTGAATTAATTTTGGTTGTCTTATGTTCATCCGTTTCAAGGAATGTAAAGACATACAGTGATCATTGTAAGATACAGCATTTAGGTTAAACAAATGGAAGACCTTCAATATGGCCACCTGTTTGCTCAGCAACTACTATGTATTGAACACTTGCTGTATGTGACCGGACAGCAACACCTGTTTTTCTAGAGAGAATGAGCCTTGTTGGTCTCAATATAGAACATGCAAGAAACAGCTAGCAAATACCCCAACATACAGCAATGACACCCACTTATAACTAGCTTGCTGGCTCAGGACTACAGTCAGTACATCATAGACGTAAATCGGTATAGCTTCAAAACCGGCATAAAAAACCCCCAACAAAACAATGAAAACCTGTAAGTATGAATAGGCCAGGTTCACACGGGGCGGATACGCTGCGTAAAAGCACGCAGCTTATCCACCCTGTGCGCCGCAGGGAATTCCGGGCAAAAAAAACCGCACCAAACTGTGGAGCAGTTTTTCGCCCGGAATGTCTGATACAAAAACTCCAGCAGGCCGGCCTCCTGGGATAACGTTTCATCCCATATAACCGCTGCAGCGCCGATCACATGGGATGAAGCGTCATCCCAGGAGGGCGACCCTGTGACGTCATCCAGGCCAGCCTCTTGGGATGACGTTTCATCCCATATGACCGCTGCTATAGCCTGTGATTGGCTGCAGCGGTCACATGGGATGAAAAGTCATCCCAGGAGGAAGAAAGGCTTCTGGGTAAGTATAGTTTTTTTTCTTCAGGAGTTGTAATTTTGGCTGGCAGAATCGCTGCGAACCTGCCACAAAAACCACCACAACTGCTCTTTGTCGCGGGTTTTACTTCCCGATTGAATTCAATGGGGAAAACCCACAGCAAATATGAAGCGATTACGCAAATACAATGGACACGTTGCAGAATAAAATTCCACACCACAGGTCCATTTGAGAGTTTTTCTCCGCTCAGTATTTACGCAGCGTGTGGATGAGATTTGTTCAATCTCATCCACTTTGCTGCTACTGTATTATGATGTATTTTTTCTGTCTGCAATTCCGGACGGAAAAAACGCAGGAATTCCGCTACGTGTGGACAAGCCCTTATACAGTGCTCCAGAGACCAATTCCCCTTCACAAAGAAAAAGAAGAATTTCAGTAGCCGAATCAGTCTTCAGCCCCATAGACATCCATAAGGGCTGCATACAAGACTGCTATTCATTATGGGGACTGAAAATTAACCAGTGTCCCTCCCTTATGGTGGACGCTAAAATTCTTCTAGTCATATGTAAAGGGGAATTTAAAGAGGCTCTGTCCTATTACAGCAGATCGGCGCTGCAATGTAGATAAGAGTAACGTTTTGTTTTTTTCAAAAACGAGCATTTTTGGCCAAGTTATGACCATTTTTATATTTATGCAAATGAGCCTTTCTTATGTACAACTGGGCGTGTTGAAAAGTAAAAGTACAACTGGGCGTGTATTATGTGCGTACATCTGGGCGCGTTTACCTGTTTTACTAGCTGGGCGTTGTGAATAGAAGTGTATGATGCTGACGAATCAGCATCATCCACTTCTCTTCGTTACCACCCAGCTTCTGGCAGTGCACAGACACACAGCGTGTCCTCGCGAGATCACGCTGTGACGTCACTCACTTCCTCCCACAGGAACTTCATCGCGTCGGATGAGCGAGGACACGCTGTGTCTGTGCACTGCCAGAAGCTGGGCGTTGTGAAGAGAAGTGGATGATGCTGATTCGTCAGCATCATACACATCTATTCACAACGCCCAGCTAGTAAAACAAGTAAAAACGCCCAGATGTACGCACATAATACACGCCCAGTTGTACATAAGGCTCATTTGCATAAATATAAAAATGGTCATAACTTGGCCAGAAATGCTCGTTTTTGAAAAAAAAAAACACGTTACTGTTATCTACATTGCAGCGCCGATCTGCTGCAATACGAGATAGGGGTTTGAAAATCTGGTGACAGAGCCTCTTTAAGACCCTGTTCACATCATGCTTATGTCCATTAAGCTTGTACGTCTAGAGCGCTCCATACACACTAAACATATCCATAGGGGTCCATAGGGCTCCATTGGCCCGACAGAGGCCAAAAGACTGTCCTTCTGACCTCCACAACAGTAAACTACACTATGTCATCTCGCTGAAACCTGCAAAAAAAAAAAAAAAGCACACCGCGCAATTGTTTTTTATTTTCTACATGGGAGCCTATGGACAGCACATGCCACTGTATATCATACGTCAAAGGATTCCGTTTAATGGAGACGCGATTGGTTTTCCAATAGACTTTATGACATATACGTTAGACGGATACCATTATAGTGGCATCTGTCACCTATAGACTTTAACAATATCCATTTAAAAAGGTATGCGTCATGAACTCGGATACCATTAAAGTCTATGGTGACAGATACCACAGGAAGCCTACGTCTAACGTATATGTCGGAAGCTTTTTCCAGACATATGCGTACAAAATAAACCGAATGTGAACATAGCCTAACTTGGTTTAAACTTCGATACAGCCTACCCTGTATAGGTGTATAATATAAAGTGTAGCAAAATAAAAATACTACGTACAAATATAAAAAGTCATTTATAGCCGGAGAGGCACTAATCTTCCGTCTTACTAGACTAACTGGAAAATTAGTCACAAAGACATTGCAGGACTGGTTGGCAACTCTGGACGTCAGCTTCGTTCTATAGACATGCATACAGTTTCACAACCCTGGTTTCCCGTTTTTAATTGCAGAAAAACGATGTGGCGTCTGGCGCAACAGCACAGCAGGTAGTCGCAGGCCACACTTCGTTATGCTGCTTACCACGGCCGACCCAAAACTATGAAGTCCATAATAGATCAAGCTATGCCACAATCATTGGCGCGAACGTGGACTAACGACAACCATCAGGCCTCCGTTTTCCTCTTCCTCTGTAAAATAGCATGGCAGACTGCGCTATTGTATCCACCAAAAGGAGACTTGACCGGACAACCGGTGGCACAAAAATCAAGGGGGACATTAATAGAAACGTCTCTGCGTTTTACTGTAAAAATGGTGGCTCACATATGCCGCCTGTGCGATTACAAGCCAAGCACCAGACATACGACAGACTCACAAAACGTATAGATACACATAGAAAAGGCACTGGCACAGCATGCCGCAGGCTGTATAACAGGGCGTAAAAACGGCATGCTACCTATGCTTACGCCACCTTATGGTTGTCATATATGTGAAAAACAACAATTTGGCGCAACCATTACCTCATGTTTTACCACACCCCTACACTGCACCTTACTGCAAATCTGTCATACATGTCACAAAGCAGCGCAAGTCTGTCCTGAATATGGCGCATATCACGTGATAGACATACAATCTACAAATGAGATACAAGTATGCTGCTATATAGAAAAGCAGATACCGTATATAGCTGAGACGATAATGTACAAAGGACGTACAGATCGCTCACACGTGACTATTTCACCCCGCTAATCCCTGCCTGCAGCGTCAATTCCCATGTGCAGCAGCGACCGGAGCGCTGTTCACTTGCCCCATCCCAGCAGCCATTCATCCGAGGAGATCCCGAATGCCCGGTGCCAGGCCTAGCTCTAACACTAGCCCCGTGCTTTCCTTCGCTTCCGGCCGACGTATTTTTAAGTTCCCTGAAGTGTTAGCGCCCACCATCCCCAGCCTCGCAGACCCCAGACACTAACCGTAAATCGGTCTCAACCTCCTGTCGTTAGGGTCCTGCACATGGCCCCGCGCCGCCATGATGACAAGCGCAGAACCCGAGTGCGCATGCGGGCCAGGAAGCGTACGGCGGCGTTAAAGGGACAGCGCAGCTGTGTGATGGCTCCTTGTCGTTTCAGCTCGGATTACTGCCTCCTTTGGTAGTAATTTCTTTTAGTGTGCTAATTCCATATAGAGGGCTGCAGGGACTCAGGAAACAAGAGTTCTGAAACTGTTACCATCTTTTTGAGTAATATTTTAGTTCACAAATAATACTTAATTTTATTAAGTGCTCAGTTATTATTACAGTCATTGGGAGAGATATATCAAAATTGGTGCAAAGGAAAAGTGGAGTGTTGTCTACAGCAACCTATTAGGCTGCTACTTTCATTTTTCAAAGGGCTTCTGAAAAATAAGAGGTGGAATCTGATTGGTTGCCATGTTTTGATACATCTCCATTGTGTTTATACAAGTGCATGTTATAGAGAGGGGCAGCCCCTAGGTTATATCTGAGACTCGGTGGGATACCTGCTGATGAGCGCTCATGCACATGGCCAAAGACAGGATCATATACATTTTTAGAAGATCAGGACGTCCTTTATTGAAGGCTTTCCCGATCTTCTAGTACAGGATCCTGCATGGAGTTGTAGAACGGCCCTGTACAAGCACAAAATCCCCAAAGGGCTGCCATGTTGTGCACATAGGGATATATATTTATGCATACCTCCCAACTTTTGAATTCTGAAAAGAGGGATATTTTAAGCCACGCCCCTAACCACGCCCAATATCCCGCATAAACACATCAAATCACTGCCAGATCCTTCTGCAAATAACACACGCACATTCTCACTGCGGATCTCTAGACTGTCTGGATATCACAGATATTATGGATCCGGTTATGTCGTCTTTGTGTTACTTTTCCTATCTTGTGTATAACATTTGCTCATCATGGCGGCAGCTGCAGGACAAACCAAAAGGCTGAGAACAATGAAAGTCAAGAGGGAGACCATGTGGTGGATGACTTTTCAATTGACAGGTAGCAGAGTTACATGATGGGGATTTTTTTGTTCCAGTTGTGTAACTCTGCTACCGGTCAATGAAAAAATCATCCACCAGAGCCCCCCTGTAGATTGCTCCAGATACAGCCCCCCTGTACATAGCGCCACACACAGCCATACCTTCCAATCGTCCCGGATCCGGCGGGAAAATCCCGGTATCTCACCGCTCTCCCGCCGCCCTGGGCGGTCTGTAAATGTCCCGCCTCCGAAGTGTTACCTCATAGAGAATATGATTGCGCAATCGATTTGGTACCAGGAGCTAAACTCCCTAAGGGTAGGATATTTAATCTCTCTTGTCCCGAACGTGAAGCCATGAGAGAGTATATCCAGGAATGCCTGACCAAGGGTTACATTCGCCCCTCTACTTCTCCGGTAGGTGCTGGCTTCTTCTTCGTAGGGAAGAAGGATGGTGGTCTTAGGCCGTGCATCGATTAGCGAAACTTGAATAAGGTCACTGTAAGGAACCAGTATCCCCTTCCTTTGATTCCTGATCTCTTCAATCAGGTTCAGGGGGCCCAATGGTTCTCTAAGTTTGATCTTCGGGGGGCTTATAACTTTATCCGCATCAGAGAGGGGGATGAGTGGAAGACTGCGTTTAACACGCCCGAAGGTCATTTCGAATACCTCGTCATGCCCTTTGGGTTGTGTAATGCTCCCGCGGTCTTCCAGAATTTCATAAATGAGATTTTAAGAGACTACCTGGGGGTATTTCTTGTAGTGTACCTTGATGACATACTTGTGTTTTCCAAGGCCTGCACCTTCCCCACATTGAGCATGTCAGGAAGGTGCTCCAGGCCCTTCGGGAAAACAAACTCTTTGCTAAAACCGAAAAATGTGTGTTTGGGGTGCAGGAGATACCATTTTTGGGTCAAATCCTCACTCCTCATGAATTCCGCATGGACCCTGCCAAGGTTCAGGCTGTGGCTGAATGGGTCCAACCTGCCTCCCTGAAGGGGTTACAGTGCTTCCTGGGGTTTGCTAATTATTACAGGAGATTTATTGCTAACTTCTCGATCATCGCTAAACCTCTTACGGATCTTACTCGCAAGGGTGTTGATCTCCTCCACTGGCCTCCGGAGGCGGTCCAGGCTTTTGAGATCCTTAAGAAGTGCTTTATCTCTGCCCCAGTACTGATTCAGCCTAACCAAATGGAGGCACTCATCGTGGAGGTTGACGCCTCCGAGGTGGGAGTGGGTGCTGTCTTGTCCCAGGGTACCAGGTCCCTCACCCATCTCCGTCCCTGTGCCTACTTCTCCAGGAAGTTCTCGCCCACTGAGAGTAACTATGACATTGGCAACCGCGAACTCTTAGCCATTAAATGGGCATTTGAAGAGTTGCGCCACTTCCTGGAGGGGGCTAGGCACCAGGTAACGGTCCTTACCGACCACAAGAATCTGGTTTTCCTAGAATCTGCCCGGAGGCTAAACCTGAGACATGCTCGATGGGCGTGGTTTTTAACTAGATTCAACTTTGTGTCACCTATAGGGCTCGGTCTAAAAATATTAAAGCTGATGCACTGTCGCGTAGCTTCATGGCCAGCCCTCCTTCCGAGGAAGAGCCTGCTTGTGATTTGCCCCCAGGTATAATCATTTCCTCTGTTGATTCTGACTTCGTCTCGGAAATTGCGGCTGATCAAGGTTCAGCTCCCGGGAACCTTCCTGAGAACAAGCTGTTTGTTCCCCTGCAATTCCGGCTAAGGGTACTCAGGGAAAATCATGACTATCTGGCCATCCAGGCATCCTGGGTACCAAGCACCTCATTACCAGAAACTATTGGTGGCCTGGGTTGCCTAAAGACGTTAAGGCCTAAGTCGCCGCTTGTGAAATTTGTGCTAGGTCCAAGACTCCCAGGTCCCGACCAGCGGGCTTACTATGTTCTTTGCCCATTCCCCAGAGACCTTGGACCCATATCTCCATGGATTTCATCACCGATCTGCCTCCATCTCAAGGCAAGTCGGTGGTGTGGGTTGTAGTAGACCGCTTCACTAAGATGTGCCACTTTGTTCCCCTCAAGAAACTACCCAATGCTAAGACGTTAGCTACCTTGTTTGTCAAACACATCCTGCGTCTCCATTGGGTTCCTGTCAATATAGTTTCTGACAGAGGGGTACAATTTGTTTCATTGTTTTGGAGAGCTTTCTGTAAAAAGTTGGAGATTGATCTGTCCTTCTCCTCGGCCTTCCATCCTGGAACTAATGGCCAAACCGAGAGGACTAATCAGTCTCTAGAACAATATTTAAGGTGTTTTATCTCTGACTGCCAATATGATTGGGTCTCCTTAATTTCCCTCGCCGAATTTTCCCTTAATAACCTGGTCAGTAACTCGTCAGGGGTCTCCCCCTTTTTCTGTAATTTTGGGTTTAATCCATGGTTCTCCTCCGTTTCACCTGGTGGTTCCAACAATCCCGAGGTAGATGTCGTTCATCGGGAACTGTGCACAGTCTGGGCCCAGGTTCAGAAGAATACAGAGCATACAAAAGACTCAGGCAGATAGAAGACGTTCTGCTAACCCCTTGTTTGTGGTCGGGGATCTGGTGTGGCTGTCTTCCAAAAATTTGCGCCTTAAAGTCCCGTCAAAAAAATTTGCTACCCAGTATATAGGGCCGTACAAGGTCATTGAGGTCCTTAACAGTGTCTTCTTCCAGCTGGAGGCACCCCCGTCTTTTCGAATACACAACGTGTTTCATGCCTCCATCCTGAAACGCTGCTCCCCGTCCTTGGCTACCTCGAGGAAACCTCCGGTCCCTGTTCTCAAGGGGTAGAATTCGAGGTGGCCAAGATTGTGGACAGCAGGATGGTCCAAGGCTCCCTCCAGTACCTGGTCCATTGGAGAGGATACGGGCCTGAGGAGAGGACTTGGGTACCCGCCCGGGATGTTCACGCTGGGGTATTGCTCAGGAGGTTCCATCTTCGGTTCCCCAATAAGCCAGGTCCACCTAGAAAGGGTCCAGTGGCCCCACATAAAAGGGGGGGTACTGTAAAGGATCTGCCAGACACAGCTTCTGTGTCGACGCCCGTGGTTAATCAGTCTGCACCTGCTCCTAAGTCTGATAGAGTGACTCAATCTGCTACCACTCAGGCTGGTAGGCTCAGGAGTGGGAGAACCTATCACAGCCTAGCCAGACGGTTCTAGCTCCCGCCCTCGGTCTATTTATACCTTCATTTCCTGCTTGTCTCTGCCTGTGGTTCTTTCCTGTTTCCTGGCTTTGCTGCTCCTGCTATCATTATTGACTTTGCTTCATTTTAAGCCTTGCTTTACTGACTACGCTCCTGCTCTGCGTTTGGTACCTCGTACACTCCTGGTTTGACTCGGCTCATTCACTACTCTTGTTGCTCACGGTCTTGCCGTGGGCAACTGCCCCATTTCCCTTAGCTTTTGTGTACCCTTGTCTGTCGTGCACATATTGAGCGTAGGGACCGTCGCCCAGTTGTACGCCGTCGCCTAGGACGGGCCGTGCAAGTAGGCAGGGACTGAGTGGCGGGTAGATTAGGGCTCACCTGTCTGTCTCCCTACCCCGTCATTACAGCTATATTCCCTCTCAGAATCAGATGTACATAGTTACATAATTGATATGGTTAAAGAAAGATACAGGTCAATCACATTCAATCTATAATCCTACAGTGTTGATCCAGAAGGAGGCAAAAACCCCCATGAGGTGGATTCCTATTGCTTCAGGGGAAAAAATCCTCCCCAACTCCAGATACAACAATCAGAATAAATCCCTGGAGGAAACATGTTACACATGTCATTTTATTACAAGTGCTGGATTTCTATATCTTTTTGGATTCTATGACTTTAGGCTTCATGGACACGACCGTGCCCGTAATTACGACCTGTAATTACGGGAGCGGACGGCCATGGACAGCCGGCTGTTTTTACGATTATAAAGTATAGGAGCCCAGTCTGTAAAATTACGTGCAGATTTTCCGCACGGCTTTTAGTCGGCAAATCCGCACTGTAATGCAGGACCAGCAAAGTAAATGAGATTTCACGTTATCTCATCTACACGATGCAGAGTTTTTCCACACGTAAATTGACCTGT
Source organism: Rhinoderma darwinii (assembly GCF_050947455.1). Taxonomy (NCBI): domain Eukaryota; kingdom Metazoa; phylum Chordata; class Amphibia; order Anura; family Rhinodermatidae; genus Rhinoderma; species Rhinoderma darwinii. The sequence goes on from NC_134687.1 coordinate 485,085,858, forward strand.
GGTGCATATTTTAAAATCTGCAGCATGTCAATTTATCTTGCTTTTCTGTCTCAGAATTGTATCTGACAAGTTTATACAAAAAAATGCAACAAAATTCGCAGAATAAAATCTGCACCTGCTTCTGCATAAAATGTAAAGAACTGCACCTAAAAATGTACCAAAAACGCAATATAATTAGTACCTGCATTTATTTGCAGTTTGATGCAGATTTCCGCATCGAATTCCGCAACGTGTCCATGTAGTCTAAGGCTATGTTCACACATCGAGATTTTTTGCAGATTTTAGTGCAGATTTTGATGCACCTTTTTGAGACAAAGCCAGAAGTTTATCCATGACCAACCTTTTAACCCCTTAATGACCGGGCCTAAAAATACTACATTTATCAGTTTTTAACTTTTTTATTTTTTCATTGACGTGGCCGTATGAGTCCTTGTTTCGGGAGAAATTGTATTATTTTTTCTCATAGTTTGGAGGTAGAAAAAAATTATTTTTACGGCGTGAATATAAGAAAAAGCTAATCTCTGCATCATTTTTCTTGTTTATTTTTTATCGCGTTTACGTTTCACACTAAATAACCCATTAGATTGATTCTTCAGGTTATTACGGTCGTTTAGATACCCAATATGTGTCGTTTTTTGTTTTTATTTAGTGTAGGGGAAATAAAATATATTTTATGCAAAATAATGACTTTTTTTTTTGGACTTTTTTAAATGTATTTATTTTTTGCTACTTTTTAAAAAAAATCTTATTAACCCTTTCCCGACTGATGACGAAAATGAACGTCATGGTCGGCTGCTAGATCGCGCATCATGATGTTCATTTTCGTCAGTATTTCAAACTGTCACTCTGTGTAAACACAGAGTGACAAGCCCGCGCTGACAGCTGTCCTAGACAGCTGTCACATCAGTCTTGCTGGTCAGTGGACCATCGCCGCTGCTTTCGGCAATTAACCCCTTAAGTGCGGCGACGGATTGCCGTCGCCGCATTTAAGTGGTTTGAAGCACATCGGCAGCCCCCATGACGTGATTGTGGGGGCTGCCGATGCTTGTTGTGGCAATCAGAGGCTAGACAATAGCCTCCGGGTTGCCATGTACGGAAGCCTCGGAGGAGCAGCCTCCGGCTGGTCCTCCTCAGCTTCCTTTCAGTGTGACAGTTACGTCACAATGACAGTTAGAGTACATTACACTACGTGTGTAGTGTAATGTACTCTAGCAGCGATCAAAGCTGCAAGTCTCAAAGTAGTGGGACAAGTAAAAAAAGTAAAAATAAAGTAATAAATGTTTTTTAAAAAAAAGTGTAAAAATGAGTTATAAGTTCTATAAACACAAAATGCTTTTTTTTCCTAGAAGACTTTTATTATAGAAAAAAAATGAACACGTTAAAAAAAGTACACATATTTGGTATCACCACGTTCGTAACGATCCCAACTATAAAACTATAATGTTATTTTTCCCGCACGATGAACACCCCAAAAAAAATCAATAAGAAACTACGACAGAATCGCAATTTTTATGGTCACCACCCCTCCCAAAAACGAGAATAAAAAGTGATCAAAAAGTCGCATGTACCCAAATATAGTACCAATAAAAACTTCAATCCGTCCCGCAAAAAACAAGCCCTTACACAGCTTTTTTTTTACTAAAAAAATCAAAAAATTATGGCTCTCAGAATATGGTGACACAGAAAATTATTTTTTTTATAAATAAGTGATTTTATTGTGAAAACACTAAAAAAAGGAAAAAAAAACTATATACATATGGTATCGCCGTAATCGTACCAACTTGCAGAATAAAGTAAAAATGTAATTTATAGCGTATGGTGAACGCCGCAAAAAAAACCTAAAAAACGTCAGAATTCCTGGTTTTTGGTCACCCGGCTTGCAAAAAAACTTGAAAAAAAAGTGATCCAAAAATCGCATGTACCCCAAAATGGTACCAATGAAAACTATAGATTATCCCGCAACAAATAAGCCCTCACACGGCTCCGGTGGTGAAAAAATAAAAAAGTTCTGGCTTTCAGAATATGGCGATGCAAAATGTGCAGAGTGTTCCAAAAGCGGATAAGATCGGGCGCCATTTATCAGTGCGACACCGGCCACACATCTGTGAAATATTATTTATTTAACCCATTATTGTACCCTCTTATTATGCCCTGATGTTCTCCGCACAGATTACATATGCCCCCCATTATAAATTGAAATACCAGCAAAACCCCAAACAGAACAACTGCCAAGCAAAATCTGTGCTCCAAAAGCAAAATGGCGTCTCTCCCTTCTGAGCCCTGCAGCGTGCCCAAACAGCAGAGAATTCTCTTCCTATCTGCAAGACGAACAAAAGTTTTTCCGGGAGGAATGTCTCTAATTTGCAGAGGGTTAGCGGCAATAATCCTAGAAGGATCTATTCTATATTGAGGAGTTTCCTCAGAGTCATTGGTTTAAAAAGATCGAGACAGGTCATCAGCCTTCACATTCTTGTCTGCAGGACTGAAGGGAAGCAAGAATTGAAATCGGGCGAAGAAAAGCTCGGCAAAGATTTAGTCAATGTGTCGACGGTAGGTACGTGAGGTTCTTGTGATCTGTATAGATGATAATAGGATGAATATCACCCTCCAGCAAGTGTCTCCACTCCTCTAAGGCCAACTTGACAGCCAGAAACTCCCGATCCCCATGGAATAGTTGCGCTCTACAGGAGAGAATAATTTTTAAAAGAAGCCACAGGCCGCCGACTTGCATTTAGAGTTTCTTTGACATAGTAGTGGTCCAGCACCACCGGAAGACGCATCCACCTCCAGAAAGAACTGCCGAGATGCAGCAGGGTGATGGAGAACGGAGAGTAAAGTGAAAGCGCTCTTGAGGTTGGTAAATGCTGCCTCTGCCTCCGGAGGCCAAACAGTGGCGTTCGCGCCCATCTTAGTGAGGGCAGAGATTGGAGCATTTAGAGACGAGAAGTTCGGGATAAATTGCCGGTAGAAGTCTGCGAATACCAAGAATCGTTGTATAGACCGAAGACCCTGTGGACGTGGCCATTCTAAGACGGACTTCACCTTCTCTGGATTCATCTTGAGTCCGCGGTCAGAGACAATGTAGCCCAGGAAGGGCAGAGAGTTGCTCTCGAACACACACTTTTCGAGTTTAGCATATATGTGATTCCCCCTTAACAGCAACAGAACTTGGTGAACATGCTTCCGATGAGTTGTCAAATCAGGTGAGTAGATCAGGATGTGGTTCAGATAGACCACCACACAGACATACAGCAGATCCCGGAATATGTAATTTATGAACTCCTGGAACACGGCTGGGGCGTTACACAATCCAAAGTGCATCACGAGATATTCATAGTGACTGTCTCGGGTGTTGAATACGGTTGTCCACTCGTCACCTTTACGGATACGGATCAAGTTATAAGCCCTGCGGAGATCCAGCTTTGTGAACACCTTGGCCCCACGAATCCTATTGAAGAGTTCTGAGATGAGCGGCAAGGGGTATTTATTTTTCACCGTGATTTGGTTCAAAGGTTGGTAGTCAATACATGGACAAAGAGATCCATCTTTCTTCTTCACGAAGAAGAATCCGGTTCTGGCCGGGGAGGAAGACTTCAGGATAAACCCTCTCTCAAGGTTCTCTTTCACGTACGCAGACATGGCAAGGGTCTCCGGCAGAGAGAAAGAGGATAGACTCGTCCTCGAGTGGGTGAGACGTCAGGAAGCAATTCAACAGGGCAATCATAGAGGCGATGGGGAGGAAGAGTCCTTGCTTCCTTCTTGCTAAAGACGTCCGCAACATTGGCATAGTGAGAGGGTAGAGCGGAGAGTGACTTAGGCAGTGGAAGCAAAACAGGATGAACCTGTGGCAGACAGCGATGAAGGCACTTGGATCACCATGGGATAACTTCTCTAGAGGTCCAGTCGAGAACCGGAGCATGTAGACGAAGCCAAGACAGGCCCAGCAGAATAGGGTTGAAAGCTCTAGGCAAGACGAGAAAGGCAATCTGTAAAGAACTCCGACTTGTAGTGTTAGCGGTTCAGTGACAGACACAATAGGATCAGGCAATGGTAGTCTATTCACAGAGGCAACAACCTGAGGTCTTTCCAGAGGAACCGTGGGTAGATGCAGGCGATCCACTAGATCATGCTGGATAAAATTTGCATCTACTCCTGAATGCAGATAGGCAGACGAGGTGTGTGTGAGTTACAGTTATAGATAATTTGGGAGAGGATTTGGAATTCACGTCGTTCCACCTAGAGTTGTCTCTCCAACCGGCCCTAGGTGCTCAAGTTTCCCGGCTTTTGTGGACATTGACGCACAAAATGGCCTTTGAGGCCACAATACAGACAGAAACCTGTTTCTCCTGCTCTGACAATTTGATTCTATCCACCTGCATAGGTTCCTCTGGTGGAACAACGGGGGAGGGTGATAGGGGTCTCTGGAACAAGGGTGCCAATCTGTAGAAATGTCTCTCCCGACGAACCTGCTGAGCATGTTCCTGGATCCTCATATCGACCCAGGTTGCCAACAGGATAAGCGCATCCAGGGAGGAAGGAAGATCGCAAGCTGCCAGCTCGTCTTTGATATGCGTGGACAGTCCTTGCCAAAAGGTTGCCACCAAGGCTTCATTGTTCTACGCCAGCTCCGCCACTTGTCTACGGAAGGAGATGGCATACTCTCCTACAGTCTACCTTGATTGGGGGTTAGCAGTGTGGCAGCTCCAGAGGATGCTCGACCCGGCTCTTCGAATACTGTACGAAAAGTCTCTAAAAACAATGCTAGATCCAAGAATTCTGGGCCCTCCCGTTCCAAAATGGAGTTCGCCCAAACAGGGGCCTTGCCAGCGAGAAGAGAAATGATAAATGCTAACTTGGCAGAGGGGAAGAGATGAGCAAGCAGTCTGAAGTGAATGGTACATTGATTAATGAAACCTCTACAAGCTCTGGGATCTCCGTCATAGCGAGGTGGCAGAGGTAGCGAAACTGTAGATCCGGAACAGACAGGAGGGGTAACGGTTAGTGGAACAGTAGCAACATCCAGAGGAGGAGCAGGGAGCTGATGCAAACGGGCGATGATCAAATTAACTGCCAGTAGGAGCTGATCCTGGCGTGCACGCAGGTCATGCATGTCCGTTTGCATAGGTTGAAATGCTGTTTTAGGTTGACCAGTGAATTCCATGGCCTGAGCGTACTGTCACGATCTAGAGGTATGTGGACCCACTTGGCCGCTCTGCCATAGCAGAGCGGCAGCTGGCCAAATAACAGGCTATAAAGTCTATAAAAAGTCCTCAGCACAAGAGTACCTGTAAGAGTCCAGACAGTAGCAGAGGCTTTGGCACGGATGAAACTTAACGTAGCAGATGACGCCAGACGTGGCGGATGATACCAGATGTGGTATACGACAGCAGCTGTGTCAGATGACAGCAGACGTGGCAGGTGTGGCAGATGATACACACGACTCCAACTAAAGGCTTAGGTATAGGAGACAACACAGCAACAGGATACAGGAAGCAGGATACGGGAATACAGGGAGCAGGATACAACTAAGGGACCGTTTGCAATAAGAACATGGGTAGACAACAAGAATGTTCAGGCAAGGAATGGAAGGGCAGAATCCTTTTTACACTCCAGGGTGATCTGGGGATTGGATAGGAAACTTTTAGTATGCGCGCACTGGCCCTTTAAGGCTGGGGACGAGTGCACGCGCACCTTAACAGTCAATCCAGAGAAGGGCGGCCACGCAAGCTGGCGTCTCCAAGGAGGGAGACGCTGGCAGGAGGCCAGAGGTCTGCAGTCACGGCTGTCCGACGGAGGGGAACGGTGGCGGTCCGCAGCCGTTACAGGCCATGCCTAAAAGGTTGCCTGTCAGTGTAAAATTGACAGTTATAATACATTGAACTACATAAATAATGCAATGTTTTATAACCGCGATTAGGTAGTTTGACCTTCAAGTCCCCTACTGGGACTAAAAAAATAATAATTTTAAAAAACTTAAAAAAATGTTGTAGAAAAAGAAAAAAAAATATTTCAAGTTCAAAAATTACCCTTTTTACATAATTCTTCTATTATTGTGGAAATTATTATTTTTTTAACCCCTTAACGACATCCAACGTACTAGTACGTTGTTGTCGTTAAGGACTTAACGCAACACAACGTACTGGTACATTGTGTTGCTGATGTGGGCTCATCGCCAGTGGGTGTCAGGTGTATATTACAGCTGACACCCTGCTGCATGGCCAGGACCGGAGATAGTCTCCCATCCGTCCGATTAACCCCTTAGATGCGGCGCTCAAATTCCTAGCAGATCGGAACCCCGCAATGCAATCGCAGTGTTCCAATGACTGCTCTGGCAGACTGGAGGCCTAGCAATGGCATCCTGTCTGCCAAGTACAGAAACCTGCTAGGACACGTCCGGAGGCAAGGCCTAAAAGGCTTCTGGCCGCAAAAGAAAGATGGCGCAGGCTCAGGAGCTGAGCCTGCGACACCGTGCTGTAACGGCAGGGAACGGAGCTAGCTGCCATTAACCCCTTAGATGCCACAATCAAAAGCGAGAGGTTGTAGCGATCAGAATTGACACAATGTGATCGTGAGGATGCCGATCGTTACTATGGCCTAACAATGGCCTCCTGGTCTGCCACATACGATAGCCTATTAGGCCCCATCCAGAAACGGGACCTAATAGGCTTGATGTCAATGAATGACTGACAGCTCTAATGCATTGCGTGGGTTGTGCAATGCATTAGAGTAAAGATCAGAAATGCAGGCCCTCAAGTCCCCTAGTGGAAGAAAAAAAAAACAAGTTGAATAAAAGTGTACAGATAAAAGTTTCAAGTTAATAAAAACAAACACTGTATTTTTTCCTATAATACGTATTTTCTTATAGGAAATAAATGAAAACGTCAAAAAAAAGTACACATGCTCAACTTCCTTTTGTGGCAGGACAGGTAGATCTCACGTTTAAAAGGTTTGGGGGGTTGGCGGTGGTGATACCTCCGGATGGTCCATTGGTGTCGATCTCCAAAAATGATGAATTCCCCCCGGGGTTAAGTCACAATTTTTTGTCCTATTCTTCTAGACCTTCTCCGTTGACCTTCCACCAGGTTTTGACGCCCCTGGGCCTTAAGTCTTTTGATAGACTTGTGCCGGAGTCGGAAAGATTGACAATTAGACGCTGGGATTTTCTTAGGTTACAACATTTTTACAATAATAAGAAGACGAAGCTGCGTCTGCATAGGGACTTGACTCCCCTGGAGCGCTTGTGTATTGCTTCTGTTGCACCGGTTAAGACTATATCTCTCATTTACAATCTTTTGCAAGACTTGAGTCTTGATACTCTTCCATGCTTTGTGAAGGGGTGGGAGAGGGACCTGGCCTCTACCCCGTCAGTGGCTGATTGGTCGAAAGCATTTGTCCTGTGTCATAAATTCTCTATTTCTTGTAAAGCCCAGGAGACTAATTATAAGATCTTATCCCGGTGGTATACTGTTCCGACGCTGTTGCATGCCTGTTATCCAGCGGTGCCTGATGAATGATGGAGTTGTAAGAGCATAGGTGGTACGATGTTGCCTATAGGGTGGGAGTGTCCCTTAATACACGCATTTTGGTCTAGGGTGGTGGACCTGATTTGTAAAATTACGGGTTAGGTGTTGCCCAACTCGCCGGAGGTGTTGCTTCTCTCCATGCTCCCTGGTTCACTTCAAACATATATGAAAACTCTGGTTAGCTTCCTTTTGATTGCAGCTCGAATGGTTATACTGCGGCTTTGGAAGACAGTTCGTGCTCCAACGATTACGGAATGGTTCCAGCAAATATTACATCTACAGAGAATGGAGGAGGCTACACAGCTTAATGATGGGTCATTTAGGAGGGTGAGCTTAGTTTGGAAGGAGTGGAAGGAGTTCTGTGAGTCTGATGAATACTTATCATATGCATAGGTCCCGACCCGGGGGGGAGGAGGGGGGGGAGTAGGGATGGTGGATTGGCCCTTTTTAATGGGAATAGAGGGGGAGCTTGTCCGGGGAGGGGGGTCTGTTCAGGTGGGTTATGAGATATTAGTGGCTAGAGTTCTCTGGGTTTTGGTTTAGCTTCCGTTTTCTATCCTCTCTCTGTGACGGTGTGTTTATTATAGAAGTGCGATTATGGATGGTACTGGTCGCCGTGGTGCCCACTTCCTCGTTTGCATTTCTATTATTGCAAGGTACTGTATGTTGCTTTGATATGTATATATTTTGGTATACTATTATTTTCCATCTGTAATGTATTTCCATACTCTGCTGGGTCGGAGGTTTGCTGTACACTGTGAATTGGAAATGTGTATGCATAACTATTTTGTTTTATTTTGTCATTACTCTTTTCGCTGCGAGTGTATTTTTGCTACTTTGCTGTTTTGAATATTCAAATGAAAAATGTCGAAATAAATAAAAGAATGCAAAAAAAAATAAAAAAAATAAAAGTACACATATTTGGTATCGCCACGTCCATAACGGCCCAAATTATAGAATTATTGTAAAGGATCTGCCAGGCACAGCTTCGGGGTTAACGCCCATAGATAATCAGTCTGCACCTGCTTCTATGTCTGTGAGACTGACTCCATCTTCCACCACTCAGGGTGGCAGGCTTAGGAGTGGGAGAACCTATCACAGCCTGGCCAGACGGAGCTAGCTCCCGCCCTCTGTCTATTTATACCTGCCTTTCCTGTTCCTCCTTTGCTTGTGATTCTTTTTGTTTGGTTTCCTGGCCCTGCTGCAGCGTCTTGTACTATTGTCCTTGCTTCATATTGACCCCGGCTTGCTGACTACTCTCCTGCTCTGCGTTTGGTACCTCGTACACTCCTGGTTTGACAAGGCTTGTTTACTTCTCTTGTTGCTCACGGTGTTGCCGTGGGCAACTGCCCCTTTTCTCCCCCTAGCTCTGTGTACCCTTGTCTGTTTGTCTGTCGTGCACTTATTGAGCGTAGGGACTGTCGCCCAGTTGTACCCCGTCGCCTAGGGCGGGTCGTTGCAAGTAGGCAGGGACTGAGTGGCGGGTAGATTAGGGCTCACTTGTCTGTCTCCCCACCCCCCGTCATTACAACTATAATGTTATTTTTTCTGCACGGTGAACACCGCAAATAAACCAAAATAAAAATCAATGCAATAATCGCTATTTTTTATATCACCAATCCTCCCAAAACATGGAATAAAAAGTGATCAAAAAGTCACATGTAGCCCAAAACATTACTAATAAAAATTACAACTGGTCTCGCAAAAAACAAGCCCTTACACAGCTTTTTTGACTGAAAAATAAAAAAGTTATGGCTCTCAGAATATGGTGACAAAAAAGAAATAAAAACAAAAAAGTGCAAACGCTGCAAAACTTAAAAAAACCTTACACATTTGGTATCGCCGTAATCGTATCGATCCACAGAATAAAGTAAAATTGTCATTTGTAGCCCACGGTGAACACTGTAAAAAAAAACAATATATATACAGTGAAGGAAATAAGTATTTGATCCCTTGCTGATTTTGTAAGTTTGCCCACTGTCAAAGACATGAACAGTCTAGAATTTTTAGGCTAGGTTAATTTTACCAGTGAGAGATAGATTATATAAAAAAAAAAAAACAGAAAATCACATTGTCAAAATTATATATATTTATTTGCATTGTGCACAGAGAAATAAGTATTTGATCCCCTACCAACCATTAAGAGTTCAGCCTCCTCCAGACCAGTTGCACGCTCCAAATCAACTTGGTGCCTGTATTAAAGACAGCTGTCTTACATGGTCACCTGTATAAAAGACTCCTGTCCACAGACTCAATTAATCAGTCTGACTCTAACCTCTACAACATGGGCAAGACCAAAAAGCTTTCTAAAGATGTCAGGAACAAGATCATAGATGTAAAGGATCTGCCAGGCACTACGTCTGTGGAGACTCCCAGGGTTAATCAGTCGACACCTGAGGCCAGACCTCTTAGACTGACACCGGCTCCCACCAATCAGGGTGGCAGGCTCAGGAGTGGGAGAGCCTATCGCGGCCTGGTCAGTCAGAGTTAGCTCCGCCCCCTGTCCATTTATACCTGCAGTTTTCTCTTCCTCATTGCTTGTTATTCTTTTGGATTCCTGGCCCCACTGCTGCTTGCTCCAGCCTGCTTCTGCCGTGCTTCTGCCTTGCTGCAGTTCTCCTTGACTTGACTTGCTTTGCTTTGCTTTGCCCCTGGCTTGCTTCTGTCTCCGTGCCCGCTCGGGTTACTCACTTCGTCCTGGTCCTGACTGTTCGTTCGCCGCTCCGTTTCCTCGTGGCGTTCCGTGGCTACTGCCCCTTCCCTTGCGTGTTCCCTGTTTGTTTTCCTGTGCACTTAGACAGCGTAGGGACCGCCGCCCAGTTGTACCTCGTCGCCTAGGGCGGGTCGTTGCAAGTAGGCAGGGACAGGGCGGTGGGTAGATTAGGGCTCACTTTCCCTTCACCTCCTTCCTGCCATCATAGAATAACAAGCCCTTACCTAGTCTACCATTTCTCCTACGCTGTCGCTATCATGGACCCCCTTGAGACCCTGACCCAGCAGATGCAGGGCCTCTCCCTACAGGTCCAGGCCCTGGCCCAAAGGGTTGGGCGCACCACCTCACCTCTAGAACCCGACCTCAAGTTACCTGACCGGTTTTCAGGGGACCGTAAGACGTTTCTCTCCTTCCGGGAGAGTTGCAGACTATATTTCCGCCTTAAGCCCCACTCCTCAGGTTCCGAGAACCAGCGGGTGGGTATCATCATATCCCGACTCCAGGAAGGGCCCCAAGAGTGGGCCTTCTCCTTGGCTCCTGACGCCCCTGAACTTTCCTCTGTTGATCGTTTTTTCTCTGCCCTCGGACTCATTTACGACGAGACTGACAGGACTGCTTTAGCCGAGAGTCAGTTGGTGACCTTACGTCAGGGTAGGAGACCGGTTGAGGAATACTGTTCTGATTTTAGGAAGTGGTGCGTAGCTTCTCAGTGGAACGATCCGGCCCTAAGGTGCCAGTTTAGGTTAGGATTATCTGACGCCCTGAAGGATCTGCTGGTTAGCTACCCCTCGTCTGACTCTCTTGACCAGGTTATGGCCCTAGCAGTACGACTTGACCGACGTCTCAGGGAACGTCAGCTAGAACGCTTCAGTGTGCTCCCCTCTGACTTTTCTGCGATCCCCCCCGAGGTCCCGCCTCCTCGCCCCTCCACGGAGGACTCGGAGGTACCTATGCAACTCGGGGCCTCCATGTCCCCTCGACAACGTAGGGAGTTTCGCAGAATGAACGGTCTCTGCTTCTACTGTGGGGACGACAAGCATCTACTGAACACCTGTCCCAGGCGCAAGAATAAGAAGCCGGAAAACTTCCGCGCCTAAGTGATCATCGGGGAGGTCACTTGGGCGCACAGGTATTTCCCGTTAATGTGAAACGCAATAAAATTTTGCTTCCCTTTCAGGTCTCGTTTGCTGGCCGGTCTGCCACGGGCAGTGCTTTCGTGGATTCTGGCTCATCTGCTAATATCATGTCTGTGGAATTTGCTATGTCTCTAAAGATGCCTTGTATTGATTTACCTTATCCTATCCCTGTAGTAGGAATCGACTCTACTCCCCTTGCTAATGGTTATTTTACTCAGCATACTCCTGTTTTTGAACTCCTGGTTGGCTCCATGCATTTGGAGCAGTGCTCTGTACTGGTAATGCAGGGATTATCGTCTGATCTGGTTTTAGGCCTTCCCTGGTTGCAGTTGCATAATCCCACGTTTGATTGGAATACTGGGGATCTCACCAAATGGGGTAATGAATGTCTTATGTCATGTCTTTCTGTTAACTCTATTTCTCCCCGGGAGGAGGTAAACACGCTTCCTGAGTTCGTTCAGGACTTCGCCGATGTGTTTTCTAAGGAGGCCTCCGAGGTGTTGCCCCCCCATAGAGATTACGATTGCGCTATCGATTTGGTGCCTGGTGCCAAGCTTCCTAAAGGTCGGATATTTAATCTTTCATGTCCTGAACGTGAAGCCATGAGGGTGTATATCCAGGAATGCCTGGCCAAGGGTTTCATTCGCCCCTCGACTTCTCCTGTAGGTGCTGGCTTCTTCTTCGTGGGGAAGAAGGATGGTGGTCTTAGGCCGTGCATTGATTATCGTAACCTGAATAAGGTCACTGTAAGGAACCAGTACCCACTTCCTTTGATTCCGGATCTTTTTAATCAGGTTCAGGGAGCCCAATGGTTTTCTAAGTTCGATCTACGGGGGGCATATAACCTTATCCGCATCAAAGAGGGGGATGAGTGGAAAACTGCGTTCAACACACCCGAGGGTCATTTCGAATACCTGGTCATGCCCTTTGGGTTGTGTAACGCCCCTGCTGTCTTCCAGAATTTTATTAATGAAATCCTGAGAGAGTACCTGGGTAATTTTCTTGTTGTGTACCTTGATGACATACTGGTGTTTTCCAAGGACTGGTCCTCTCACGTGGAGCATGTCAGGAAGGTGCTCCAGGTCCTTCGGGAGAATAATCTGTTTGCTAAGACTGAAAAATGTGTCTTTGGGGTACAGGAGATACCATTTTTAGGGCAAATCCTCACTCCTCATGAATTCCGCATGGACCCTGCCAAGGTTCAAGCTGTGGCGGAATGGGTCCAACCTGCCTCCCTTAAGGCGTTACAGTGTTTTTTAGGGTTCGCCAACTATTACAGGAGATTTATTGCCAACTTCTCGGTCGTCGCTAAGCCTCTTACGGACCTTACCCGCAAGGGTGCTGATGTCCTCCATTGGCCCCCTGAGGCCGTCCAGGCCTTTGAGACTCTCAAGAAGTGCTTTATCTCGGCCCCCGTGCTGATTCAGCCCAACCAAGAGGAGCCATTTATTGTGGAGGTTGACGCTTCCGAGGTGGGAGTGGGGGCCGTCTTGTCCCAGGGTACCAGCTCCCTCACCCATCTCCGCCCCTGTGCTTACTTCTCTAGGAAGTTTTCGCCCACGGAGAGTAACTATGATATTGGCAACCGCGAACTTCTAGCCATTAAATGGGCTTTTGAGGAGTGGCGGCACTTCCTGGAGGGGGCCAGACACCAGGTAACGGTCCTTACGGATCACAAGAATCTGGTTTTCCTAGAATCGGCCCGGAGGCTTAATCCTAGACAAGCTCGGTGGGCACTATTCTTTACCAGATTTAATTTCTTGGTTACCTATAGGGCTGGGTCCAAGAATATTAAGGCTGATGCTCTGTCACGTAGTTTCATGGCCAATCCTCCTTCCGAGAAGGATCCCGCTTGTATTTTACCCCCTGGTATAATCGTCTCTGCCACGGATTCTGATTTAGCTTCTGATATCGCGGCTGATCAGGGTGCAGCTCCCGGGAACGTCCCTGGGGACAAACTGTTTGTTCCCCTGCAATACCGGCTGAGGGTACTCAGGGAAAACCATGACTCCGCTCTATCTGGTCATCCTGGCATCTTGGGCACCAAACACCTCATTACCAGAAACTATTGGTGGCCTGGGTTGCCTAAAGATGTTAGGGCTTACGTCGCCGCTTGTGAGGTTTGCGCTAGGTCCAAAACCCCTAGGTCCCGACCTGCGGGCCTACTACGTCCCTTGCCCATTCCCCAGAGACCTTGGACCCATATCTCCATGGATTTTATCACCGATTTGCCTCCATCTCAGGGCAAGTCGGTGGTGTGGGTGGTAGTCGACCGCTTCAGCAAGATGTGCCACTTTGTGCCCCTTAAGAAGCTACCTAACGCCAAGACGTTAGCTTCTTTGTTTGTGAAACACATCCTGCGTCTCCATGGGGCCCCAGTCAATATCGTTTCGGACAGAGGGGTACAATTTGTTTCCTTATTTTGGAGAGCCTTTTGTAAAAGGTTGGAGATTGATCTGTCCTTCTCCTCCGCCTTCCATCCCGAAACTAACGGCCAAACGGAAAGGACCAACCAATCCCTGGAACAATATTTAAGGTGTTTCATCTCTGACTGTCAATTCGATTGGGTCTCATTCCTTCCCCTTGCTGAATTTTCCCTGAATAACCGGGTCAGTAACTCGTCAGGGGTCTCCCCGTTTTTCTGTAATTTCGGGTTTAACCCAAGGTTCTCCTCCGTCTCCCCTGGTTGTTCCAATAATCCTGAGGTAGAGGATGTTCATCGGGAACTGTGCACTGTCTGGGCCCAGGTTCAGAAGAACCTAGAGGCGTCCCAGAGCGCACAAAAGATTCAGGCGGATAGTAGACGTTCTGCTAACCCCCGGTTTGTCGTCGGGGATTTGGTCTGGTTGTCGTCCAGGAACTTGCGCCTTAAGGTCCCGTCCAGGAAGTTTGCTCCCCGATTTATTGGGCCTTATAAGGTCATTGAAGTCCTCAACCCTGTATCCTTCCGTCTGGAGCTGCCCCCATCCTTCCGCATACACGACGTCTTTCATGCTTCCCTCCTTAAACGCTGCTCCCCGTCCTGGTCCCCCTCTAGGAAACCTCCTGTTCCCGTTCTCACCCCTGAGGGGGTGGAATTCGAGGTGGCCAAGATTGTGGACAGTAGGATGATCCAGGGCTCCCTCCAGTACCTGGTCCATTGGAGAGGATACGGGCCGGAGGAGAGGACTTGGGTACCTGCTCGAGATGTTCACGCTGGGGTATTGGTCAGGAGGTTCCACCTTCTCTTCCCCACTAAACCGGGTCCTCTTAGTAAGGGTCCGGTGGCCCCTCATAAAAGGGGGAGTACTGTAAAGGATCTGCCAGGCACTACGTCTGTGGAGACTCCCAGGGTTAATCAGTCGACACCTGAGGCCAGACCTCTTAGACTGACACCGGCTCCCACCAATCAGGGTGGCAGGCTCAGGAGTGGGAGAGCCTATCGCGGCCTGGTCAGTCAGAGTTAGCTCCGCCCCCTGTCCATTTATACCTGCAGTTTTCTCTTCCTCATTGCTTGTTATTCTTTTGGATTCCTGGCCCCACTGCTGCTTGCTCCAGCCTGCTTCTGCCGTGCTTCTGCCTTGCTGCAGTTCTCCTTGACTTGACTTGCTTTGCTTTGCTTTGCCCCTGGCTTGCTTCTGTCTCCGTGCCCGCTCGGGTTACTCACTTCGTCCTGGTCCTGACTGTTCGTTCGCCGCTCCGTTTCCTCGTGGCGTTCCGTGGCTACTGCCCCTTCCCTTGCGTGTTCCCTGTTTGTTTTCCTGTGCACTTAGACAGCGTAGGGACCGCCGCCCAGTTGTACCTCGTCGCCTAGGGCGGGTCGTTGCAAGTAGGCAGGGACAGGGCGGTGGGTAGATTAGGGCTCACTTTCCCTTCACCTCCTTCCTGCCATCATAATAGACCTGCACATGGCTGGAATGGGCTACAAAACCATAAGTAAGACGCTGGGTGAGAAGGAGACAACTGTTGGTGCAATAGTAAGAAAATGTAAGACATACAAAATGACTGTCAATCGACATCGATCTGGGGCTCCATGCAAAATCTCACCTCGTGGGGTATCCTTGATCCTGAGGAAGGTGAGAGCTCAGCCGAAAACTACACGGGAGGAACTTGTTATTGATCTCAAGGCAGCTGGGACCACAATCACCAAGAAAACCATTGGTAACACATTACGCCGTAATGGATTAAAATCCTGCTGTGCCCGCAAGGTCCCCCTGCTCAAGAAGGCACATGTACAGGCCCGTCTGAAGTTTGCAAATGAACATCTGGATGATTCTGAGAGTGATTGGGAGAAGGTGCTGTGGTCAGATGAGACTAAAATTTAGCTCTTTGGCATTAACTCAACTCGCCGTTTTTGGAGGAAGAGAAATGCTGCCTATGACCCAAAGAACACCGTCCCCACTGTCAAGCATGGAGGTGGAAACATTATGTTTTGGGGGTGTTTCTCTGCTAAGGGCACAGGACTACTTCACCGCATCAATGGGAGAATGGATGGAGCCATGTACCGTCGAATCCTGAGTGACAACCTCCTTCCCTCCACCAGGACATTAAAAATGGCTCGTGGCTGGGTCTTCCAGCACGACAATGACCCGAAACATACAGCCAAGGCAACAAAGGAGTGGCTCAAAAACAAGCACATTAAGGTCATGGAGTGGCCTAGCCAGTCTCCAGACCTTAATCCCATCGAAAACTTATGGAGGGAGCTGAAGATCTGAGTTGCCAAGCGACAGCCTCGAAATATTAATGATTTACAGATGATCTGCAAAGAGGAGTGGGCCAAAATTCCATCTAACATGTGTGCAAACCTCATCATCAACTACAAAAAATGTCTGACTGCTGTGCTTGCCAACAAGGGTTTTGCCACCAAGTATTAAGTCTTGTTTGCCAAAGGGATCAAATACTTATTTCTCTGTGCACAATGCAAATAAATATATATAATTTTGACAATGTGATTTTCAGTTTGTTTTTTTAATATAATCTATCTCTCACTGGTAAAATTAACCTATCCTAAAAATTCTAGACTGTTCATGTCTTTGACAGTGGGCAAACTTACAAAATCAGCAAGGGATCAAATACTTATTTCCTTCACTGTATATATATCTAAAAAACATTGTGAGAATTGCTGGTTTTTGGTCACCTTGCTTGCCAAAAGATAGAATAAAAAGTGATCAAAAAATCTGCGCGTACCCCAAAATGGTATCAATGAAAACTACAGATTGTCTCGCAACAAATAAGCCCTCACACAGCTCCAGTGGAGAAAAAACTAAAAAGTTATGGCTCTCAGAAGATGACAACGCAAAATGTGCACAGCGTTCCAAAAGCGGATAAGATCAGGCACCATTTATCAGTGTGCCACTGGCCACACATCTATGAATTATTATTTACCGCATTATTATACCCTCTTATTATGCCCTGATGTACTCCGCACAGCTTACATATGCCCCCACATTATAAACTGAAATACCAGTAAAACCCACACAGAACTACCAAGCTAAATCTCCGTTATAAAAGCCAAATGGCGCTCCCTCCCTTCTAAACTCTACAGCATGCCCAAACAGCAGTTTACGGTGGCACAAACTGGGCACAACATATTGTGCACTAAAATGGCATATCAGTGGAAAATTTCAATTTTCACTTTGCACCATCTGCTGCGCATTAATTTCTATTGAAAAAATACCTGTGGGGTCAAAATGCTCACTACACTCCTTAAAATGCCTTAAGGGGTGTAGTTTCTAAAATAGAGGTCTCTACTTGATGGTTTGTTCTACTATTTGACCTCAGAGCCCTGCAATTGTGGGCCGATGCTGTAAAAATCACCAAAATTGACCTCAAATGCGCATGTTGCTCTTCACTTCTGAGCCCTGCCATATGTCCATGCAAATGATAAATGCCTTGAGGGGTGTAATTTCTAAAATGGGGTCACTTCTTGAGGGCTTCCACTGAACTCTTGCACTTCAGGGTTTTGAAAATGCAACATGGCCCCCAAAAACCAAGCCAGCAAAATCTGCATGCCAAATAGTGCTCCTGCCTTTCTGAGCCCTGCTGTGTGTCCAAACAGCAGTTTATGACCCCATATGGGGTATTGCCGTAATCGGTAGAAATTGCTTTTCAAATGTTGGGGTGCTTTTTCTCCTTTATTCCCTGTAAAAATGGAAAATGTACACGTTTTATCCGAAAAAAATTTGATTTTCGATTTAATTCAGCAAAAACCCTTTGCGGCCAAAATGCTCACTTATACCCCTTGATAAATTCCTTCCAGGGTGTAGTTTCCAAAATGGGGTCACTTTTTGGGATTTTCCACTGATTTGGTTCAGCAGGGGTTTTGCAAATGCGACATGGCACACAAAAAACAAAATCTGCATGCCAAGTAGCGCTCCTGCCTTTTTGAGCCCTGCCGTGTATCTAAACAGCAGATTATGACCACATGTGGGATATTGCCGTACTCGGGAGAGATTGCTTTACAAATGTTGGGATGCTTTTTCTCCTTTAACAATGGTAGAAATTAAAAATGTCAACATTTTAGTGGAAAAAATGTTGATATTCATTTTCACGGCCTAATTCCACTAAATTCCACAACAAAACCTGTGGTGTCTAAATGCTCACTATACCCCTCTATAAATTCCTTGATGGCTTTAGTTTCCAATATGCGGTCACTTTTGGGGGGTTTCCACTGTTTTGTACCCTCAGGGGCTTTGCAAATGCGACCTGACACCCAAAAACCATTACAGCAAAACTTAAGCTCAGAAAGCCAAATGGCGTTTCTTCCGTTCTGAGCCCTGCTGTGTGTCCAAACAACAGTTTATTACCACATGTGGAGTATTGCTGTTTATCGGGAGAAATTGCTTTTCAAATGTTGGGGTGCATTTTCTCCTTTTTTCCTTGAAAAATGTGAAAATTTCCATGTGGGGTCAGTTTTGGGTGGTTTCCACTGATTTGGTCCTGCAAGGGCTTCGAAAATGTGACATGGCGCCGCAAACCATTCCACGAAAATTTGAGCTCCAAAAGACAAATGGTGCTCCTTTCCTTCTAAGCCCTGCCATGTGTCCAAACAGCAGTTTATCACCACATATGGGGTATTGCTGTGCTCAGAAGAGTTCACGTTACAAATCTTGGGGTGCTTTTTTCTCCTTTATCTATTGTGAAAATGGAAAAATATGAGCTAAAACTACATTTTACTAGAAAAAAACTTTAGAAAATTGTTATTTTCACGGCCTGATTCCACTAAATTCAGCAAAAAACCTGTTGGGTCAAAATGCTTACTATACCCCTCGATAAATTTATTCTGGGCTGTAGTTTCCCAAATGGGGTCACTTTTGGGGGGTTTCTACTGTTTTGGTCCCGCAGAGGCTTTGCAAATGCAACATGGCACCCGAAAACCACTCCAGCAAAACTTGTGTTCCAAAAGCTAAATGGTGCTCCTTCCCTTCTGAACCCTGCCGTGGGTAAAAACTGCAGTTTATCACCACTGTGACATCTTGGGGACCACTTAGCTCACAGGATCGCCATCTCCAGGGTGAGATGGTTGGCACACTCATAAAGTTCACTCCAACTCATGGAATAAAATTTTATACCAGACGCAGCTAGCTTTATTGTCTTCACCACAGCAAGCAGTGTTACAACAAAAAACATACAAAATAAACCCTAGCTTCTAGCTAAACATAAATTGTCCCTCACTAAGAGACCCTGAGCCTTGTGCCCAGTACCTCAAAACATAGGCAGTTTTACCTTACACGTTGGTGACTCTCACAGGCTAGCATGCCTGTCTTCCCCAGACTGAGAGCTCTGTGTGAACAGTACACACCTGAAATTAAAGAGCCGACTCAGGTGAAGTCTTCCTAGGCTCATCAGACAGCTCAAGACATGGACTGTCTGTATGGAGTGGAAGCCGCCCTTCTCCTTCATACGCCAGCAAACCAGGCCCTATTCCTGGCTTTACACCCAAGTATTAGCAGAGAAAACCCTCGCAGCTGTACATGTTCCCTGGTTGCTTAAAACCTGACAGTTTTTGCACTGTCCATTAGCTGCACTGCTACACCACATATGGGGTATTGCCGTAATCGGGAGAAATTGCTTTTCAAATGTTGGAGTGCTTTTTCTTCTTTATGCCTTGTAAATATTGAAGATTTCCACATTTTATTGGAAAAAAATGTCGATTTTTATTTTTACATCCTAATTCCACTAAATTCAGCAAAAAAATCTGTGGGGTTAAAATGCTCTCTATACCACTTGATAAATTCCTTGAGGGGTGTAGTTTGCCAAATGATGTCTGTTTGGCACCACAAAACCTCTTCAAACCTGCCATGGTGCCTGAAATATATTCTAATAAAATGGAGGCCCCAAAATCTACAGAATCTGGCTAATAAATATTAAACCTGCAGAATCTGGCCAATAAATATGGAGTTGCGTTCCTCTGCTAATACTTCTGAGTTACAGAAATAATTAAAACAGATTTTCTGCAAAAAATGTGTACATTTGTAAATTTCACCTCCACTTTGCTTTAATTCCTGTGAAATACCAAAAGGGTTAAGAAACTTTCTAAATGCTATTCCGAATACTTTGAGGGGTGCAGTTTTTAAATGTGGTGTTTTATAGGGGGTTTCTAATATATAAGGCCCTCAAAGTTACTTCATCACTGAACTGATCCCTGAAAAAATAGCCTTTTGACATTTTCTTGAAAATGTAAGAAATTGCTGCTAAAGTTCTAAGCCTTGTAACGTCCTGGAAAAATAAAAGAGTGTTCAAAAAACAATGCCAACGTAAAGTAGACATATAGGAAATGTTGACTAGTAACTATTTTATGTGGCATTTGTCATGCCCATGGCCGCGGGTCGTCAGACTCACTCACCTCCTGACGGCCGCAGCCATGGATCTGTGAGCGCTGGTCCCCATCTCCTCCCCAGGAGACGCCAGCGCTCACTTCCGCTTCTCCTGGCCGGGTCCCGTAGGATGCGCGTGCAAGCTTGTGCCCGTTTTTAAAGGGCCAGCGCTCGCACCTGAGTTACAGTACAAAATTGGCCCATGAGCACCCTAGACTATAAGAGTGGCCCAGCTCCTTCCTGCCTTGCCTGAGCTTTGTTGTCGTTACCCTGGTCTGTCTATGCAAATGGTTTCCTAAGTGTTTTCCAGTTCCCAGTGTTTCCCGTTCCTGCTACCTGTAACCTGTATACCGTGCTATCTTGGTCAAGTGCCGTATTGAGTTGGAGTCGTGCTGCACTGAGTACCACGCCTGTCCTGATTCACCACACCTGGCGCCTGCCTGCTGTCTAGGTACCAGTCGAGCCTGTCTTGCTACTGTCTGAGCTACCAAAAGTACACCTATACGAACTATAGACTGTGACCTGTGTCCTGTTGGCCAGCTGCCATACCGTCAAGGTGGTACGGCCCAGTGGGATATGCTAGACCTCCGGTCTCAACAGGACCAACTCCTCCAGGCATTGAACATTATTGCACGTCGGCTGGAGGTGCCAGCAGTCGTTCCTCCTACACCTCCTGGCAGTGCTGATCCCCGATTTTCTTTGCCGCTAACTGACCGCTATGATGGAGACACGAGGACCTGCCGTGGATTTTTGAACCAGTGCCAGATCCCCTTTAGCCTGTATGCAAGGGCATTTTCGTCTGATGGCGCAAGGGTCACTTTCATCGTCTCTCTCCTCACTGGCAGGGCCCTTGCATGGGCGAACCCTATCTTGGAGAGACAAGGATCAGAGATCCGTGACTTCCAGGGGTTCCTATGGAAATTTCGCATGGTGTTTGAGGAGCCTGGACGAGTCTCGTCTGCAGCCACCTCCTTGCTGAACCTACGCCAGGGAGAAACCTCCGTGGGCGAGTATGCCATCCCCTTCCACACCCTGGCGGGAGAACTGTAGTGGAACAATGAGGCCCTGGTGGCTACATTCTGGCAGGGACTGTATCCTGAGATTAAGGACAAGCTTGCCATCCGAATGACCTCGTCCTTCTGGCCGCCTGGATTAATATAAGGATCCGAGAACGGCTCCAAGAAGCTCGTCGGGAGCGAGGACTTCCTAGCCCGGTTCCTACTTTGCAGAAACCCCTGCTGTCCCCAGGTTTTCCTAGAATCTGCCCGGAGGCTAAACCCGAGACAAGCTCGATGGGCGTTATTTTTTACCAGATTCAACTTTTTGGTTACCTATAGGGCTGGGTCTAAAAATATTAAGGCTGATGCACTGTCGCGTAGCTTCATGGCCAGCCCTCCTTCGGAGGAAGATCCTGCTTGTATTTTGCCTCCAAGTATAATCATTTCCTCTATTGATTCTGATTTAGTCTCTGAGATTGCGGCTGATCAAGGTTCAGCTCCCGGGAACCTTCCGGAGAACAAGCTGTTTGTTCCCCTGCAATTCCGGCTAAGGGTACTTAGGGAAAATCATGACTCCGCACTATCTGGTCATCCAGGCATCCTGGGTACCAAGCACCTCATTGCCAGAAACTATTGGTGGCCTGGGTTGCCTAAAGACGTTAAGGCCTATGTCGCCGCTTGTGAAGTTTGTGCTAGGTCCAAGACTCCCAGGTCCCGACCAGCGGACTTACTACGTTCTTTGCCCATTCCCCAGAGACCTTGGATCCATATCTCCATGGATTTTATCACCGATTTGCCTCCATCTCAAGGCAAGTCGGTGGTGTGGGTTGTAGTAGACCGCTTCAGTAAGATGTGCCACTTTGTGCCCCTCAAGAAACTACCAAATGCTATTGTTTCTGACAGAGGGGTACAATTTGTTTCATTGTTTTGGAGAGCCTTCTGTAAAAAGTTGGAGATTGATCTGTCCTTCTCCTCTGCCTTCCATCCTGAAACTAATGGCCAAACTGAGAGGACTAATCAGTCTCTAGAACAATATTTAAGGTGTTTTATCTCTGACTGTCAATATGATTGCGTCTCATTCATTCCCCTCGCCGAATTTTCCCTTAATAACCGGGTCAGTAACTCGTCAGGGTTCTCCCCCTTTTTCTGTAATTTTGGGTTTAATCCCCGGTTTTCCTCAGTTTCACCTTGTAGTTCCAACAATCCCGAGGTAGAAGTCGTTCATCGGGAACTGTGCCCAGGCCCAGGTTCAGAAGAACCTAGAGGCATCCCAGAGCATACAAAAAACTCAGGCAGATAGAAGACGTTCTGCTAACCCCTTGTTTATGGTCGGGGATCTGGTGTGGCTATCGTCAAAAAATTTGCGCCTGAAAGTCCCGTCCAAGAAGTTTGCTCCCCGGTTTATAGGGCCGTACAAGGTCATTGAAGTCCTCAATCCTGTCTCCTTCCGACTGGAGTTGCTCCCATCTTTTCGAGTACACGACGTGTTTCATGCCTCCCTCCTTAAACGCTGCTCCCCGTCCTTGGCTCCCTCGAGGAAACCTCCGGTCCCTGTTCTCACCCCTGAGGGGGTAGAATTCGAGGTGGCCAAGATTGTGGACAGCAGGATGGTCCAAGGCTCCCTCCAGTACCTGGTCCATTGGAGAGGATACGGGCCTGAGGAGAGGACGTGGGTACCCGCCCGGGATGTTCACGCTGGGATATTGGTCAGGAGGCATCCACCTTCGTTTCCCCAATAAACCAGGTCCACTTAGAAAGGGTCCGGTGGCCCCTCATAAAAGGGGGGGGTACTGTAAAGGATCTGCCAGGCACAGCTTCTTTATCAACGCCCATAGGTAATCAGTCTGCACCTGCTTCTAGGTCTGTGAGACTGACTCCATCTTCCACCACTCAGGATGGCAGGCTTAGGAGTGGGAGAGCCTATCGCAGCCTGGCCAGACGGAGCTAGCTCCCGCCCTCTGTCTATTTATACCTGCCTTTCCTGTTCCTCCTTGCTTGTGAATCTTCTCTGTTGGTTTCCTGGCCCTGCTGCAGCTTCTTGTACTATTTGTCCCTGCTTCGTATTGACCCTGGCTTGCTGACTACTCTCCTGCTCTGCGTTTGGTACCTCGTGCTCTCCTGGTTTGACTCGGCTTGTTCACTACTCTCCTGCTCTGCGTTTGGCACCTCGTACTCTCCTGGTTTGACTCCAGTTTCCCTTAGGTTCTGTGTTCCCTTGTCTGTTTGTCTGTCGTGCACTTATTGTGTGTAGGGACCATCGCCCAGTTGTACCCCGTCGCCTAGGGCGAGTCGTTGCAAGTAGGCAGGGACTGAGTGGTGGGTAGATTAGGGCTCACTTGTCTGTTTCCCTACCCCCATCATTACATAAACACTGAATGTATCGACCAAATTATACCACTAACTTAAAGTACAATGTGTCATGAGAAAACAGTTTTAGAATCGTTTCATAAAATAAAAGCATTCCAAAGTTATTATCACATAAAGTGACACGTTAGATTTGAAAAAAATGGCATGGTCCATTAGGCGAAAACAGGCTGTGTCCTTGAGGGTTTAAACAAATATACCTAATTCTTATCGCCGAATCTGTAACGACCCGAGCTATGATGTTATTAATCCCGCAAGGTGAATGCCATAAAAATATAATATAAAAACAATGCCAGAATTGCAGTGTCTTGGTCACCTTAGCTCTCAAAAAATTAGATCAAATGGTTGCATGTACCTGCAACCTGTCCCGCAAAAAACAAGCCCTCACACAGCTTCGTAGATGCAAAAATATAAAACATATGGCTCTGAGAATATGGCGACACAGAAAACAAATGTTTTTAAAAAAGTGATTTTATTGTGAAAAAGCTGTAAAACATAAAAAACTATATACATTTGGTATGACTATAATCATACTGACCTGCTGAATAAAGATGTCATTTGCTGCCCAAATTTTTTTTATAAAATGTACTCAAAAAGTTGATTGTACACTAAAATAGCATCAATAAAAAAGACAGCGTGTCTTGCAAAATAAAAGCCCGGTTGCATCGATGGAGAGATAAAAAAAAGTTATGGTTCTGGTAAGTGGGGATGAAAAACATCCTGATGTGGCAGGCCAGAGGGGAACATTCCTTCAGTTTCAAGAAGTTGTTATCAAGGCCCTAATATTTGGTAATCGATAAGGGGAGGGCTGAAGCACAGTGGTGGATTAAGTAGACCATAGACCTTGCGCTTTTCCCCAAACTTGGACCCCCCTTCTCCACCGCCGCCCTGCCACGTTGTCTCTATAGTCAACACCACATTAAATGCACATGGTGCTTGTCATGCCCATGGCTGCAGGCCGTCGGGCTCACTCACCTCCTGACGCCCGCAGCCAGGGAACTGTGAGCCCTGGTCCCCATCTCCTCCTCAGGAGATGCCAGCGCTCACTTCCGCTTCTCCCGGCCGGGTCCCTTAGGGTGCGCACGCACGCTCGTGCCCGCTCTTAAAGGACCAGTGCGCGCCACACCTGAAGTTAAGTACAAAATTAGCCCATGAGCACTAGACTATAAGAGGGGTCCAGCCCCTTCCTTGTTGTCGTTACCCTAGTCTGTCTAAGCAAATGGTTTCCTAAGTGTTTTCCAGTTCCCAGCGTTTCCCGTTCCTGCTACCTGTAACCTGTATCCCGTGCTATCCTGGTCAAGTACCGTGCTGAGCTGAAGTCGTGCTGTGCTGTATACCACGCCTGTCCTGCTACACCACGCCTAGCGCCTGCCTGCTGCCTAGTCCCAGACGAGCCTGTCTTGCTACTATCTGAGCTACCACAGGTGCACTATATGAACTATAGACTGTGACCTGTGTCCTGTTGGCCAGCTGCCATACTGTCAAGGCGGTACGGTCCAGTGGGTCCACGTACCCAACGTGACAGTAGGCTCAGGACATAGACCCGCAGGTCGATCCAAGACCATGACGACGTCACAGGAGATGCGGGCGGATATGCTAGACCTCTGGTCTCGACAGGACCAACTTCTCCAGGCATTGAACATTATTGCACATCAGCTGGAGGTGCAAACTGCCGTTCCTCCTACTACACCTCCTGGCAGTACATATCCTCTGGCTACACCTCCCGTCAGTGCTGACCCCCGATTTTTTTTGCCGCTTCCTGACCGCTATGATGGATATGCGAAGACCTGCTGTGGATTTTTTAACCAGTGCCAGATCCACTTTAGCCTGTATGCAAGGGCATTTTCATCTGACGGCGCAAGGGTCGCTTTCATCATCTCTCTCCTCACTGGCAGGGCTCTTGCATGGGCGAACCCTATCTGGGAGAGACAAGGACCAGAGACCCGTGACTTCCAGGGGTTCCTACGGACATTTCGCATGGTCTTTGAGGAGCCTGGACGAGTATCATCTGCAGCCGCCTCCTTGCTGAACCTATGCCAGGGGGACACCTCCATGGGCGAGTACGCCATCCATTCTGCACCCTGGCGGGAGAATTGTTGTGGAACAATGAGGCCCTGGAGGCTACATTCTGGCAGGGACTGTCTCCTGAGATTAAGGACGAGCTTGCCGCCTGAGATCTACCGTCTACCCTGGATGACCTCATCCTTCTGGCCGCCCGGATTGATATAAGGATCCGAGAAAGGTTCCAAGAAGCTCGTCGGGAGGGACGACTCCATAGCTCGGTTCCTACTTTGCAGCAACCCCTGCTGTCCTCAGATGCTGATCCTCCAAAGGAGTCTGTGAGGACAGACAAGTTTAAGCTGTCTACCCAGGAGAAACAACGCAGACGCACCTTGGGACTCTGTCTATATTGCAGCCTCGGAGACCATCTTGTGCGTCTGTGCCTCCAAAAGCCCTAGAACCTAGGGTTGGTGGGAGAGACTACCCTGGGCCGAGCCTGTCTTGCTACTGTCTGAGCTATCACAGGTACACTATATGAACTATAGACTGTGACCTGTGTCCTGTTTGCCAGCTGCCATACCGTCAAGGCGGTACGGTTCAGTGGGTCCACGTACCCAACGTGACAGTAGGCGCAGGCCATGGACCCCACTGGTCGATCCAAGACCATGACGACGTCACAGGAGATACGGGCGGATATGCTAGACCTCCGGTCTTGACAGGGCCAACTTCTCCAGGCATTGACCATTATTGCACATCAGCTGGAGGTGGCAACTGCCATTCCTCCTATTACACCTCCTGGCAATACAGATCCTCCGGCTACACCTTTTGTCTAAATTGTCCATTCCCGTGACCATAGTGTCCTCGAATAATCGCACCGGGTCTCTGCTTATCTGGTGTCACGGTTTGTGGGTATGTGGACCTACTAGGCCGCACCGCCGTAGCCAAACAACAGGAAACCCCAGCAATACAAAGTCCCGCACAAGGGTACCTGGATAGTCCAGACAGTGGCCGCAGCTCTGGCACAGATGGAGGTGGGAGCAGCAGGTAACGCGGCGGATGACAGCAGGTGTCGCAGGCTGCGCCAGACATGGTGAATTACACTGGACGTGGCAGATGGCACAGGACGTGGCGGATGACACAGGACGTGGCAAACAACACCAGGTGCAGTAGACACAACTCCAACTAGTAGGCGCAGGAACAAGAACACAGCACGGGATACAGGAACAGGTAACAGGGCACAGGTAACAACTGGAACGGGAAACACTAAGGGACAATTTGCAAGACAGTCTCTCGGAGGAGGGAGACGCCGGCAAGAAAATCTTCCCCATCCTATCCCAACATACCAGGAACTATAAACAGACTCTTCCCTCTTCCT
The DNA here is from genome assembly GCF_050947455.1 of Rhinoderma darwinii. Taxonomy (NCBI): domain Eukaryota; kingdom Metazoa; phylum Chordata; class Amphibia; order Anura; family Rhinodermatidae; genus Rhinoderma; species Rhinoderma darwinii. The sequence goes on from NC_134687.1 coordinate 485,112,763, forward strand.
GCTTGCCTGAGCGTTGTTCTGTCTGCCCATGTTTGTTATTGCAATTGGTCCCTTAGTCATATCCTGTGTTCCCGTACCCTGTATCCCTTATCCAGTAATTGTGTTTGTTCCAGTGTGAAGTCAAGTGTCATCTGTGCCAAGTGTCTTCTGTGCCGAGTGTCATCAGTGCCACGTGTCTGCTACGCCACGTGTCTGCTACGCCAAGTGTCTGCCATGCCGAATGTCTGCCAAATCATCTATCCAGGTACTCTTGCCCTAGAGACTGTTATTGACTATTGTTTGGCCAGCTGCTACTGCTACATTTTGTGAAAAGAAAACATTTGGAGTTAAATCTGCATATCATTGGGAAAAAATTTAATTTTTCATTTTCGAATCCCAATACTAAATCTAAATCTATGAACTGTAAGGTCAAAATGCTCACTACACCCCTAGATGAATTCCTTGGGAAGTGTAGTTTCCAAAATTGGTGCTTTTTGGGGGTGTTTCTGAGGTTTTGGCACCTCAAAGACTCTGCTAACCTATAGTGGTGCTTGCAAAACATGCTAAAAAAATGGGGGCCCCAAAATCCATAGGATGCTTCTTCATTTGGTACCTCACCATCTCGATCGAGGCAGATCTCTGAAACCAGTTCATCTGATACTCCTCACTACGGATGCCTCAGGCTCAGGCTGGGGTGCACATGTGGGAACATCATGTGTGCAAAATAAATGGTCCAAACACGACAGCTGCTTTTAAATTAGGAACGAAAAGTTCTGGTTAGGGACTCGCAAGGCACTGGGGACCCTTGACGTTGGGTTGCGAGCTTTGCGTATTTTGGCCAAAATAACAACTAATACCCCATGTTTCATGGATATTTCTTACTACGTATACTACACTTTTTTTCAGGACGCAGCCGGGTCTTATATGCTGGGAGGGCATGATGTGCTGGCGTTTGGTTTGGAATGCAGAGCAGCCCGCTTTAGCTAACACTAGCGGCGTTACAAATAGGCTGTTATTCGGCAAGTTACGCCATGCCTGACGACCAGCACATTATCCCTCCACGTATTACACATAGTACTGACACCCCATGTACTATTCACAGCACTGACCCCTATTCATCACATTTATTTATTTATTTATTTTTATTACATTATTACACAGTTCTGACACTTTCATACATACATATTTATTTTTTACCATCCATTCACACCCTAGCACTACACTGACACACATTTATCGCACACCTTTGAGCACTTAGTCCGCCACTCCCCTCAAGACTAGTGGGAGGGGCTATCACTATTTAATGCACACTCCTTCTTCAGCATTCTTTGACCCGTCTGCGTCCTGATGGGAACGGGTTTTCACCCACCCACCTACCTAGTGAGTATGGCCTTTTTTGAGGTTTTGTTGATATTTATGTCCCATTTTTTCTGTTTGTGCTTTTAAATTAGGAACGAAAAGTTCTGGTTAGGGACTCGCAAGGCACTGGGGACCCTTGACGTTGGGTTGCGAGCTTTGCGTATTTTGGCCAAAATAACAACTAATACCCCATGTTTCATGGATATTTCTTACTACGTATACTACACTTTTTTTCAGGACGCAGCCGGGTCTTATATGCTGGGAGGGCATGATGTGCTGGCGTTTGGTTTGGAATGCAGAGCAGCCCGCTTTAGCTAACACTAGCGGCGTTACAAATAGGCTGTTATTCGGCAAGTTACGCCATGCCTGACGACCAGCACATTATCCCTCCACGTATTACACATAGTACTGACACCCCATGTACTATTCACAGCACTGACCCCTATTCATCACATTTATTTATTTATTTATTTTTATTACATTATTACACAGTTCTGACACTTTCATACATACATATTTATTTTTTACCATCCATTCACACCCTAGCACTACACTGACACACATTTATCGCACACCTTTGAGCACTTAGTCCGCCACTCCCCTCAAGACTAGTGGGAGGGGCTATCACTATTTAATGCACACTCCTTCTTCAGCATTCTTTGACCCGTCTGCGTCCTGATGGGAACGGGTTTTCACCCACCCACCTACCTAGTGAGTATGGCCTCTTTTGAGGTTTTGTTGATATTTATGTCCCATTTTTTCTGTCCTCACTACGGATGCCTCAGGCTCAGGCTGGGGTGCACATGTGGGAACATCATGTGTGCAAAATAAATGGTCCAAACACGACAGCTGCCTTTCATCCAACATGAAGGAGCTCAGGGCGATCAGACTAGCCCTATTACACTTTCAGGCTTAACTCCATCATCACGATGTACAAATTCAGTCGGACAACCTCCCCGCAGTGTTTTATGTAAACAAGCAGGGGGCACCAGAAGCAATTCCCTCAGAAAGGAATGCAGTCAAATTATGCGGTGGGTAGAACGCAATCTGAAATCAGTCTCCGCAGTCCACATTCGAGGAGTGTTGAATCTTAAAGCGGATTGGCTGAGCAGGAAACGGATTCACCCAGGAGAGTGGAGCTTGAATCCGGAAATCTTCCTCCAAATCACCAGGAAGATGGGCAAACCATCTTTAGAAATCATAGCGACCGCAAAGAATGCCAAATTAAGGAAGTTTTGCTCCCTCAACAGGTCGGATCACCCATATGCCACAGACAGTCTATCATTGAGTTGGGAGAAGACCTTCATATATTTCTTTCCCCCATCCCTCTAATTCCTTGGGTGTTGAGGAAAATAAGGGACAAGAAAGTGAAGGCCATAGCGATCATTCCTCATTGGCCCAGAAGGGCATGGTTTCCGCTCATGTGGAAACTCTTGAATGCCAACTTCTGGAAACTCCCATTACATCCAGATCTCCTGCTACAGGAGGATTGGTTTCATCCCACATTAGACAGGTTACAGTTGACGGCATGGAAACTGAACGACAGTCTCTAAAAAATAAGGGCTTCTCTGATAAAGTAGTTAAAGGGAAGGTGTCACGAAAAAAAAATTGTTATATGTTATTGCTTTCAGTATGTCATTAAAATAAATTTTATTTATTTGTGTTTTTGTGTTGTACTTTTGGCTTTTTTCTTGTGTCACGAGAAAACAATCTCAGAATTGCTTGAATACGTAAATGCATTCCAAAGTTATTACCACATAAAGTGACACGTCAGAATTAAAAAATGGGGCTGCGTACACTAGGCCAAAACTGGCTGCTGTAACAAGGGGATTAACCCATTGCGTACCTGCTCCGCAATAGTACGGCACACGCCGCTCATTGAAGCGGACCTGCACCCTACTATTGCGGAGAAAGAATAAACGGTCACTATGTGAAATCACATAGTGATAACACAGCGACGGCAACTGTCATTGACAGCTAACTGTCTCGGTTACCGGCCTGGGGACCAATCAGCAGGCACCCATGAAATGTTCTTAAAAATTTGAGAAATGGGGCGTGGCTTAGCTATGGCGGAGTGAACACGCATCTCGGGGGAGCTCCGTGCAGCCGAGTCCTACATAGCAGCTAGAGCCCGTCTAGAACCGGCGGGAGATGCCGGGAAAACGTCAGGGACAAAGCTCTACACCCTCCCGATCCTTACCTCGCTCCCTGACACGCAGCGCCAGCATGGACCGGTTCCTCTCAGCGCCACAAGCCGCTCCGGGGCCTCCAGGTGTCATGGCGGACCTTGTGCAGTCATCAGCCATGTGGGGACCTGACAGACTCTCGAGCTCGCATGCGGGCTCCAACTTGCAGGGACAGACGTACGCTCCACTGCCTGGGATAAACAGCTCAGAGGTACCATCTGTATCCCCTGCCCTCTCCCAGTCTGTACTGTCTCTTTGTTCCACATAGTGCCTAGCGGTTCTTTTTGTTACAGGTTCCTTTAACGACCCTTCCGACGAGTCTCCTCTTCAGTGGAACTTTGCGAGCAGTCTCGATATTTCTTTCCTGGACCGTTGGCATTCCCGTGGGTCACATGATGCCAATGGCGATTTCACAGTTACTTTCAGGACAGTAGATGTACCCACGCTTGCATAATACCCTTCTTATGTTCCTTGTATTCCTCCCCCATTTTCATAATGTCTTTTTACTAGTATGTTTATGTTTCCCTTCCCCCTTTCTCTCCTTACCCTTACTCCTTCACTCTCCCGCCTGTGATCTGCCTGGTAGACGCTCACTCTCATGGAGCCCGGTAGTTTTCTTGCTCCGGTCTCCACTTCGTTCTACAAGAGTATTGTTGTTTACTCTATAGGGCTGCACACATTTCATATGGTTTTGTAGCATATACGGATGGTCCGCGAATACATTAATGTGTGTAATATTTATCTCTGCCTCTACCCTCTCTCCCAGCCTTCTCCCGCATCTACACTTCCCCTTTTCTCCCCCTTCCCGGTCTGTTTCTTTCTCTTCCCCTCTCCTTTCCCCTCCTAATTCTCCCCCCCGCCCTTCCTTCCTTCCACCTTCTTTCCTTCCACCTTCCTCTCCCCCTTTTAAGGGTCTACTTGCTCTACTGGCCTCTTCTTAGGCAATGGTAACTGTTGGATATCTCTCTCCTACGCTAACTTTGCTCTGTCTTTTTTGTGTCCATATTTCAATGTACTCGGGAAGAGGGTTGATATTGTTCTTATGGTCTAGTTCGCAGAACCAGGTCATATAAGTGTTTTTGCCTCCCTTGCTCACCTCTTGGTGGGTGCCGGAAGATTTTGTTTGTTATGTTTTTGTGCTGCTTGCTGCATGGGGCTCCCCCCCATCCCCGTGGTTTTCCTTGTCCCCGTTCAGTTAATAACTTTTTCTCCACAGGTTTTCTTACCACCAAGGAGTTGGCCTTTGGGCCTCTTTTCTGTCTACTTTTCCTTCCTCCCCTCGGTCTTTCGCTTTTCCCTACCTCGTATTCCCTTTCTCCCCCCTCTCCCCTCTTCCCACCGTGGCCATGGCACATCAATCCCAGACAGACCTGCGGATAGGTTAGCTGAATGTCAAGGGTCTTCATGGACCTGGGAAACGATCCATTCTTTTGAACATGTTGAAGGGTAGACACTTGCACGTAGCTTTCCTTCAGGAAACGCACTTGAGTGAGCAGAAACCCTTCAAGATGACCAACCTATGGTTTCCTCACGCTTATCACAGTTTCTCGCCTGACCCGAAATCCAGAGGGATGAGTATTCTCCGTTCCCGTTCTCTTCCGTGGGAGTTTATGGATTCTCGCAGTGATGAAATGGGGCGAATGCTCTTAGTCAAGGGCTGCATATATTCCCAGATCTATACCTTTTGCTTCCTTCTGTCTGCCCAATGTAGGACAGGGTTCAGCCCTGATTGGATTTTTGGATGTTCTGGAGGAGTTTGGTGAGGGTACCATTGTTCTAGGGGGTGACTTCAATGTTGCATTGGAGCCTACCATCGATGTTTCTACTGGTTCATCGTCAATCCCACACTCCCAGCAGCGTCGTATTAAACGTGCGCTACATGAGCATAATCTTGTGGATACTTGGCGCTTACTGCATCAGGCAGACAAAGACTTCTCCTTTTACTCCCCTGTTCATGACACCTACTCCAGACTTGATTTGTTCTTTATCAAACATCACTCCCTTCCAACCCTACAGGCGGCCGATATTGATACGATTTCTTTCTCGGATCATGCCCTTGTCACGCTGACATTGTCTTTACAAACACCGATACTGCATCAATCCCAATGGAAACTCAATCCCTTGCTTCTTAATGACTCCCTCATCGCTTCTGATGTGCAACGCACGCTTGACGACTACTTCAACACTAATATTTCCACAGATACGAATCCACGAGTACTATGGGAGGCCCACAAATGTGGCATACGTGGCACCTTCATTAAACATGGAGCTCGGTTGAAAAAGGAGCGCTCCGCGGCCATTGTCCGGCTTCTTTTGGAGATTAAGGCTTTGGAGTCCACGCATAAACGTTCCCGCGAATTGGAATGCAAAATTGCGTTAATTCAGAAACGGGAAGACCTTCGCACCCTGCTGATGTCCAAGGCCAAAGCCACTCCCTCTAAGTGCAAACGCCATTTTTACGAGTACGGTAACAAATGCAGTAAGTCACTTGCCAGAGCATTACGACTCCAGCAAGCGTGCACTTATATACCCTTTATTGCATCATCTCCTACCACTCGAGTTCATCTGCCTTTAGACATAGCAGCGAAGTTCTGCGACTTTTATGCTTCTCTCTATAATACCGATTCCACCAACCCGGCCACGCTATCTAGCGACTTCCGATCAAATATCAAGTCCTACATTGAGGACTCGAATCTTCCCTGCCTATCCGATGAGGTCCTTGCTGCTCTGCAGGCTCCAATTACGGCTTAAGAATTAACCGCCGCTCTCAAGAACTCATCCTCTGGTAAGGCCCCTGGCCCTGATGGATATACGCTTCCCTATTACAAAAAATTCCTCGACGTCCTTAGTCCGCATTTTTTATCTTCCTTGAATTCTTTCTCCTCTTCCGCCCCGTTCCACCTGACGCGCTTAGGGCTCACATTGCTGTGATTCCTAAGCCAGGGAAGATCCTTCCCAGTGCGCGAGCTATAGACCAATTTCGCTTCTTAATGTGGACATCAAACTCTTTGCAAAGATTTTGGCGGAACGTATGGCCCCGCTGCTAAGTGAAGTCATACATGTATATCAAGCGGGGTTAATGTTGGGTAGAGAGGCCCGTGAAAACACCACGAAGGCGATCAATCTAATTCATAAGGCTCAGCTGTCCCATAAACCACTTATGCTTTTGTCCACGGACGCTGAAAAAGCTTTTGACAGAGTCAATTGGACATATATGGAGGAAACCCTTCTCCGACTTGGTCTTGGACCTCAAATGATGGGATGGATAATGTCTTTATACTCCTGCCCCTCTGCTAGGGTCCATGTGAATAGAATCCTCTCTGACAAATTCACCATCCACAACGGGACCCGCCAGGGCTGCCCCCTGTCCCCCCTGATTTTTATCCTAACACTGGAACCTTCGTCATGCTCGAGCAAACTCAGATATTACGGGCTTAGGGGTGGGATCTCGGGTCGACAAGGTTGCAGCGTACGCAGATGACCTGTTGTTTTTCCTGTCCAACCCGATCATTTCTCTCCCGAACCTTATGCAGGAGTTTTGTCGCTTTTCCAGTTTATCCAATTTTAAAATAAACTTTTCCAAATCAGAGGCCATGAATGTCTCCCTCCCCTCCTCCCTTCTACTAACACTGGAACAATCCTTTCGCTTTAAATGGAACTCGTGGCACTCAAGTACCTTGGCGTACGCATTCCGTTGGATCTTAAGGAACTCTTTCATTTGAACTTCCCATCGTTTCTTTCCGAAGTTAAAGCGAATTGTGTTAGCTGGTCGGGGGGCACATTCACTTGGATGGGTCGTTGCACTATTTTTAAAATGAATGTTCTTCCTCGACTACTCTACTTATTCCAAGTCCTTCCTATAGCAGTTCCAATGTCGCTCTTTAAAGCAGTCAACTCCCTACAAATTTCTTTTGTCTGGAATGGTAAACCTCCCAGACTTAGTCGAGCGCTCCTATGTCGGTCTCGGGCGGCGGGAGGATTGGCACTTCCTGACATCCGATCATATTACATAGCATCCCACCTGTCACGCGTCGTGGACTGGTCTAGACACGCCCCTTTCAAGTCATGGGTGGGCCTTGAGCAAAGCTCCTCCACGATCACCTTCGCGGCGGTTCCGTGGCTGGATCGCGGTCATCTCAAATCCCTTCGCCAACACCCCACTATTAGTCCCACGCTGCGGTGTTGTTCCCTTCCTACGGTACGATCAAGCCTACTGCCTCTTTGCTCCCCCATGTCTCCAATCCTGGGGAATCCTTCTTTCCCCTCTGGGTTGAAAGATCCAATTTTCCGATCCTGGTTTGCGGCAGGTGTATTTAGGGCAGCTCACTTCCTGAAGGATTCGGAGTGGCTCTCCCTTTCGGAGCTGGCACAGATTCCTGTACTCCAACCTTTGGGTCACTGGCGAATATTTCAACTCCGCCACTTCTGTTCCTCACTATCTCCCCCGGCTCTATTCCAAGCTCCTAGATCTCCTTTGGAAGATATGTGTGTTGGCTCTGACCTAGCTCGCCACACACTGTCCACAATCTACCACCTCCTTCTGAACCCGCCGGACCTTCCCCCACACGACTACGTTGCTAAATGGGAGTTGGACCTAGGTATCTCCTTTACCGCAAGTCAATGCTCTCGCATCCTCACTTTAGCTCATAAAACATCGATTAGCTCGCGCTATCAGGAAGCCAGTTTTAAATTGCTCTCACGGTGGTATAGGACCCCGGTCCGCCTACACCGTATTTTCCCGACAGTATCCCCCCTTTGTTGGAGGTGCGGATTGGATAATGGTACCCTCCTCCACACCTTCTGGTTCTGTCCGCTGCTCGCAGAATTCTGGGAAGGGGTTAAGAGGGTGATCGGCGAGGTAACAGATACCAGTCTTGACATGGATGCGGCCTTCTTCCTCCTTCATCACAGCGACATTCCAGCAAATAGGTACAAACGCTCCTTGCTTCACTTTTTAGTGATGGCCGCTCGACACTGCATTCCGTTGCGATCGAAGAGTTCCTCCCCTCCCACTTTGTCCCTTTGGGTTTCAAGGGTTAACGACCTCATGCATATGGAGGACCTGACCTCTTGCATTCATGACTCCCATGCTACGTTCTGCCTCACGTGGTCTCCTTGGATTGGTTTCCAGGACTCTGACTCCTACAAAGACATTCTTCGAGGGATGGACACTGGTCAGTAGCCCGTGGTGAGCTCTCTCTGGAGATGCAAGGATCTCCTCGGTGGGAAGTGATGTCCTTCCCCCTCCCTCCATCCTTCTTTTCTCTCTATCTTTTACTGCTCTGTCTCCTTTCCTTCCACATATTGGGGAGTGTTCATCAGTCAATATGGATTTGAACGATGGATAGGTTTACAATGAGCTGTTCAATGTCATCCATCTTCATATCTGTATATTTGTTTCTCCTTCCCTTATGTACTTGCTGAATTTTTTTTGTTTTTATGTGAAAATGTGGCTGTTGGCCACGAAAATAAAGAATTAAAAAAAAACTAAAAAAAAAACTGTGAGAAATTGCTGCTAAAGTTCTAAGCCTTGTAACGTCCTAGAAAAATAAAAAGTTGTTCAAAAAACGATGCAAATCTAAAGTAGACATATGGGAAATGTTAATTAGTAACTATTTTGTGTGGTATTACTATCTGTTTTACAAGCAGATACATTTCAAATTGGAAAAATCATAATTTCTTCACATTTTCTCTAAATTTTGGTGTTTTTCACAAATAAGCAATGAATTTATCGACCAAATTATTTCACTTTCATAAAGTACAATATGTCCCGAGAAAACAATCTCAGAATCAATTGGATAGGTAAAAGCATTCCCATGTTATTACTGTAGCGCCCATGGCCGCGGGCCGTCGGGTTCACTCACCTCCCGACGCCCGCAGCCATGGATCTGTGAGCGCTGGCCTCCGTCTCCCTCCTAGGAGATGCCAGCGCTCACTTCCGCTCCGTCCGGCTGGGTCCCGTAGGGTGCGCGCGCACGCTCGCGCCCGCTCTTAAAGGGCCAGCGCGCGCACATGAAAACAATGATCATTAACCCACATGATTTCCTGCTCTATAAGAATGCCCCAGCCCTTCTGATCCTTGCCTGAGCGTTGTTAGTCTTTCCCAGTCTGTCTCGCAAATGGTCCCTTAGTGTCTCCCGTTCCAGCTGTTACCCGTGCCCTGTTACCGTTCCTGTATTCCGCATTGTTCCTGTGCCTACCCGTATTCAAGTGGCATCTGCCACGTCAAGTGGCATCTGCCACGTCAAGTGCCATTTGCCACGTCAAGTGCCATATGCCACGTCAAGTGTCATCTGCCACGTCTAGTGTCTTCTGCCACGTCAAGTGTCATCTGCCACATCAAGTGCCATCTGCCACGTCAAGTGTCATCTGCCACGTCAAGTGCCATCTGCCACGTCAAGTGCCATCTGCCACGTCAAGTGTCTTCTGCCACGTCACGTGCCATCTGCTCATCGGATACTGCCCGCCACGTCTGGCGCCACTTTCCGCACCTGCCTCCATCCGTGCTGAAGCCACAGCCACCGCCCGGACTATTTCAGGTACCTAAGCATTACTGTCTGCCATCTTATTTTCACATAGACTGTGACCTGGTCAGCTGCCTCCCCGCTACGGCGGAGCGACCTAGTGGGTCCACAAACCCAGTGTCCGTGACAGTACGCTCAGGCCATGGAACCCGCTGGCCAGCCCAAGACCCCAGTACAGAAGATTCAGACAGAGATGCATGACCTACGCACTCGTCAGGATCAACTCCTTGAGGCGGTGAATTCTATTCTGGTCCGCCTGGATCTACTCGCTGTTCCACCCCCGGTTCTTCCTCCAGAGGCTGTTGCCGTGCCACTGCCTGTTGCTCCCCCTGTTTGTTCCGGATCCTCAGTTCCTCTGCCTCTTCCTCCTCGCTACGACGGTGACCCCAGAGCATGCAGAGGATTTCTTAATCAATGCACGGTGCATTTTAGGCTACGGCCTCATCTCTTCCCCTCCGAGGAGGCTAAAGTAGAGTTCATTATCTCCCTCCTCGCTGGCAAGGCCCTCGCATGGGCGAACCCAATCTTGGAGCAACAGGGACCTGTATCCTCGGACCTAGCCTTGTTCCTGCAGTCCTTTTGTGCCGTGTTCGAGGAGCCGGGTCGAACATCCTCTGCCGCAGCAAGTCTGTTGACCCTCAAGCAAGAAGACTCCACAGTAGGGGAGTATGCTATCTCCTTCCGTACCCTAGCAGCCGAGCTGGCATGGAACAATGAGGCACTGGTGGCGACCTTCTGGCAGGGACTGTCCTCTCACATCAAGGACGAACTGGCAGCCCGCGACCTTCCTTCTACCTTGGATGCCCTCATCCTGTTAGCCACCCGGGTTGATATGAGAATCCGGGAGCGCTCTCAAGAGGTTCGTCAGGAGAGCCGGACCCACAGACCAGCACCCCCTGCCCAGAGACCACTATTGTCCACTCCTAGTGCGCTACCTGAGGAACCCATGCAGGTAGACAGAGTCCGGTTATCTGAACAGGAGAAGCAGCGCAGACGCTCCTCTGGACTTTGCATGTATTGCAACCTCAAGGGTCATTTTGTGCGTCAATGCCCACAGAAACCGGGAAACTCCAGTACCTAGTGTTGGTTGGAGAGGCAACTCTAGGTGGAACGTCTCCAAACGTTAAAACCTCTTCCAAATTATCAATACCTGTGGCCATCGTCACCGGACAGACATCACATCCTTCCTCCGCCTATCTTGACTCTGGAGCGGCTGCTAATTTTATCCACCAAGATCTAGTGGATCGGTTTCAACTACCCACAGTCCGTCTGGAGAGACCCCTGGCAGTTGCCTCTGTGAATGGTCTACCGCTGCCTGATCCAATCATGCTCATCACTGAGCCGGTGACATTACGGGTCGGAGCTCTTCACTCAGAACAGATCTCCTTCCTGGTACTACCCAAGGCTATCAATCCTATCCTGCTGGGTCTGCCATGGCTCCGTCTACACGCCCCGACACTCGACTGGAGTTCTGGAGAGGTTCTTCAATGGGGCTCCAGATGCCATAGCCATTGCCTGTCACAAGTCCGTCCTGTTGTGCCCCCTCTGCCTCAGTCACTCTCCGATCTACCTTCTCAGTATGCCAGTTTTGTGGATGTCTTCTGCAAACGAGAGGCTGTCGACATTGCCTCCACATCGGAATTATGACTGTCCCATTGAACTGGTTCCCAATGCTTCTCTTCCCCGTGGACGAGTATATCCTCTCTCCTTGCCAGAGACTTTATCGATGTCAGCCTATATCAAGGAGAACTTGGAGAGGGGTTTTATTCTAAAATCTTCCTCCCTGGCCGGGGCAGGATTCTTCTTCGTTAAAAAGAAAGATGGATCTCTCCGACCCTGCATTGACTACCGTGGTCTCAATCAGATCACGGTCAAGAACAAATACCCGTTGCCACTCATTTCCGAGCTGTTTGATCGCATACGAGGAGCCAAAATTTTTTCCAAGCTAGATCTGCGGGGAGCCTATAATCTAATCCGGATTCGCCGGGTTGACGAATGTAAGACGGCATTTAACACTCGCGATGGGCACTACGAATACCGAGTGATGCCCTTCGGACTGTGTAACGCTCCCGCAGTATTTCAGGAGTTCGTTAATGACATCTTCCGAGATATCCTCTATACGTGTGTTGTAGTTTATCTCGATGATATTCTAATCTTCTCCCCAGATCTGATGACCCATCGGAGGCACGTTCGTCAAGTTCTTCTGCGACTAAGAGAGAATCGCTTGTATGCCAAGTTAGAGAAATGCACCTTTGAAAAGAGGTCTCTACCCTTCCTGGGCTATGTCATCTCGGATCAAGGCCTTAAGATGGACCCTGAGAAGTTAAAGTCTGTCCTGGAATGGCCACGTCCTCAAGGCCTAAGGGCCATACAACGGTTCCTGGGTTTCGCCAATTTCTACTGGCAGTTTATTCCGAACTTTTCTTCTCTAACGGCCCCCATCTCTACCCTTACCAAGAAGGGTGTGAACGCCAAGGTGTGGACTCCGGAGGCAGAGTCCGCATTCATTAGCCTCAAGAAAGCCTTCACTTCAGCTTCGATCCTCCATCATCCTGACATATCTCGGCAGTTCTCACTGGAAGTGGACGCTTCCTCTGTTGGTGCAGGCGCACTTCTGTTCCAGAGGAGCTCCAAAGGAAAGGCAGTAGTGTGTGGCTACTACTCAAGACTGTTTTCCTCTGCTGAGCGTAATTATTCCATTGGAGATCGGGAGCTACTGGCTATCAAATTGGCCCTGGAGGAGTGGAGACATCTTCTGGAGGGCGCTGCTCACCCCATCCTGATCTTCACCGACCACAAGAATCTCACTTACCTTCAGTCCGCTCAAAGACTGAATCCTCGTCAAGCCAGGTGGTCACTGTTCTTCACCTGTTTCCAATTTCTGCTCCACTACCGTCCCGCTGACAAGAACGTGAGGGCCGATGCCCTGTCCAGATCATTCGAAACGGAAGACACGGTGGAGTCCCTTCAGACGATCATAGACCCATCCTGCATTGTCACCGCCAATCCTCTGCAGCTTAGAAATATCCCTCCAGGGAGAACTTTTGTTCGGTTGGCAGACAGAAAAAGAATTCTCCGCTGGGGACACAGTTCTAAACTAGCTGGGCATGCCGGTGTCCGTAAGACCCAAGACCTGATCGCTCGTCACTTCTGGTGGCCCACGCTACCTAAGGATGTTCTGGACTTTGTCTCTGCTTGCACGGTGTGTGCCTCTAACAAGGTGGCTCACAGCAAGCCTGCCGGCCTGCTTCAACCCCTGCCTGTACCCAGTGCCCCCTGGCAGCACATCGCTATGGACTTCGTCACGGACCTTCCTCTCTCAGCAGGATGCAACACCATCTGGGTGGTGGTGGACCGGTTCTCTAAGATGGCGCATTTTATCCCGCTGACCGGCCTACCCTCTGCTCCTCGACTGGCAAGCTTCTTCATTCAGCACATCTTCCGCTTGCATGGCTTGCCTCTTCACATTGTGTCCGACCGGGGGGTTCAGTTTACCTCCAAGTTCTGGAGAGCCCTCTGTAAACTCCTGGATGTGAGTTTGGACTTTTCCTCTGCCTATCACCCCCAGTCCAATGGGCAAGTTGAGAGGATCAACCAGATCATGGAAAATTATCTCCGCCACTTCATCTCTTCACAGCACGATAACTGGGTACAGCTTCTACCATGAGCGGAGTTTTCATATAATAACCACACAAGTGAGTCCACCACCTCCACTCCGTTTCACATCGTGTACAGTCAACATCCCAGAGTTCCTCTTCCAGTGTCGACTTCATCTCAGGTACCCGCTGCTTATGGGGACTTCCTGCAAATCTGGCAACAGACCCGGTCCTCTATTTTGCTGGCGGTAGATCGCATGAAGCGTAAGGCAGATACCAAAAGAAGAGAGCCGCCTCAGTATCTTCCTGGGACTAAAGTCTGGCTGTCCTCTCGAAACATTGGCTTGAGGGTGCCTTCATACAAGTTTGCTCCCAGGTTCCTTGGTCCCTTCGAGATCCTGCAACAAATTAACCCTGTTTCCTATAAGCTGCGGCTGCCCCCTACCCTCAGAATCCCTAACTCCTTCCATGTGTCCCACCTGAAACCAGTGGTCCTGAACCGCTACAGCAAGACCTCTAGTTCCACAGTTGCTTCCAGCGGTCCTTCTGATGTATTCGAGGTAAAGGAGATCCTGGACCGCAAGAGGGTAGGAGGAAGGACTTTCTATCTGGTGGACTAGAGAGGGTTTGGTCCTGAGGAGAGGTCCTGGGAGCCAGAAGAGAACCTCAGCGCCCCTACTCTTATTAAAAAGTTCCTCTCTCACTCTGGTCCCAAGAAGAGGGGGCGTAAGAGGGGGGATACTGTAGCGCCCATGGCCGCGGGCCGTCGGGTTCACTCACCTCCCGACGCCCGCAGCCATGGATCTGTGAGCGCTGGCCTCCGTCTCCCTCCTAGGAGATGCCAGCACTCACTTCCGCTCCGTCCGGCTGGGTCCCGTAGGGTGCGCGCGCACGCTCGCGCCCGCTCTTAAAGGACCAGCGCGCGCACATGAAAACAATTATCATTAACCCACATGATTTCCTGCTCTATAAGAATGCCCCAGCCCTTCTAATCCTTGCCTGAGCGTTGTTAGTCTTTCCCAGTCTGTCTCGCAAATGGTCCCTTAGTGTCTCCCGTTCCAGCTGTTACCCGTGCCCTGTTACCATTCCTGTTTTCCGCATTGTTCCTGTGCCTACCCGTGTTCAAGTGCCATCTGCCACGTCAAGTGCCATCTGCCACGTCAAGTGTCATCTGCCACGTCAAGTGCCATCTGCCACGTCAAGTGTCATCTGCCACGTCAAGTGTCTTGTGCCACGTCAAGTGTAATCTGCCACGTCAAGTGCCGTCTGCCACGTCAAGTGTCATCTTCCACGTCAAGTGCCATCTGCCACGTCAAGTGCCATCTGCCACGTCAAGTGTCTTCTGCCATGTCAAGTGCCATCTGCTCATCGGATACTGCCCGCCACGTCTGGCGCCACTTTCCGCACCTGCATCCATCCGTGCTGAAGCCACAGCCACCACCCGGACTATTTCAGGTACCTAAGCATTACTGTCTGCCATCTTACTTTCACATAGACTGTGACCTGGTCAGCTGCCTCCCCGCTACGGCGGAGCGGCCTAGTGGGTCCACAAACCCAGTGTCCGTGACAATTACCACATAAAGTGACCCATGTCAGATTTGAAAAAATGGGTCTGGTCCTCAAGGCCAAAATGAGCTTGGTCCTCAAGGGGTTAAAGAGCATTTCCAGTCCTCATTTGTCTATTTTCATATAATATAGAGTTTAGTCACTAAGGGCTTGTCCACACGTAACGGATTTGCTGCAGAAAATTTCTGCAGCATTTAGGTATCAACCAGCAGACAATACGCTGCGGAAAATCCGCACCATTTCATCAGTTTTTTTACTGCGAAAAATGGTGCGGATTTTTGCTGCGGTTTTATTTTGCGTTTTTATGGTGCGTATTTTCTTTTTTTTTTTTAATTCTTTATTTTTGTTGACCCATGAGGTCCATTTTATAACATAAAGGGAACATACAACAAGGTAATGTACATTTAGAATACATAATCCAAAGGCAAATGTACAGAAAAAACAATAAGTACATTGTTATATAATGGCATACTGAATGAAAAAGAGGGAATAACGACAAGGGAACACGAATCTCTAAAGTGTGGATGGAGCTAAGCTCCCAGACAAGAGAATGAAGAAAGAAGGGGAGAGCGGAAAGAAGAAGGAGAGGGGGGGGGGACCCTCCACAGCATCCCACAGACCAGGGTGTTATTGCGGCCGATTAAAAGGATGCGGTTCTCAGATGATGTCTTTATAGGAGTTCGAATCCTGAAAAACCATCCATTGGGCCCAAGTTTGGCAGAACCTGGAGCTTGAGTCGTGGATAACGGATGTCAAGTCCTCCATATGCATGATGTCGTTAACCTGTGAAACCCAGAGGGATAGTGTTGGGGGAGATGGATCCTTCCATCTTAGTGGGATGCAATGACGAGCTGCCATCACTAGAAAGTGAAGCAGGGAACGCTTATACTTGTTCGCTGGAATGTCGCAATGATGAAGAAGGAAAAGGGCCGCATCCATAGTTACATTTGTATTTGTAACTTCCATTATCACCCTCTTTACACCTTCCCAAAATGGGGTAAGGAGAGGACATGACCAGAAGGTGTGGAGGAGGGTACCACTGTCTTGCCCACATCTCCAGCACATAGGGGACACTGTGGGGAAGATGTTATGTAGGCGGGCTGGTGTCCTATACCAACGTGAGAGTAGTTTGAAGCTTGCCTCTTGGTATCTTGAGCAGATGGAGGTTTTTTGAGCCATAAGGAATATACGCTGCCCTTGTACGGGGGAGAAGGATATCCCCAGGTCCTCTTCCCATTTTGACATGTATGTAGGAGTGGGCATATCTGGGGGGTCCATGAGAATTCTGTAAATAGCGGACAATGTATGTCTAATCGGGTCAGAGCCTGTGCAGAGGGTCTCTAGTGGAGTTTTTTCCTCCTGGTAGGACCTAGGGGCTGGGATAGACGTCAAAAAGTGTCGCAGCTGCAGCGCACGCCATTGTCCCAACGGAGGGAGATCAGCAATCTGGGCCAGGTCTGCAACAGAAAGCCATTCACCATCCTTTAAGAACCGATCTGCACGATACCATCCCAAGGATTGCCATATACGGAAAATTGGGTCCGTCAAGCCAGTGGGAAAGGATGGATTGCCCAGTATCGGAAACATAGAGGAAGGGAGTGGCAAGCAAGATGCCCTTACCGAGGGGAGAGAACAGCATACTAGTGTTGGGCCTATAGTAGGGTGATGATGGAGATGTCTGAGTTGGCTATGGTGCAGCCATGGAAGGGCCGATATTGGAATAGAGTAAAAACTCTGCTCCAAAGACACCCAAGACTTAACGGTCGCATGTCTGCACCAATCAACTACCCGAGCAAGATGAGATGCAATGTAGTAAGTGCGGACATCAGGTAATGATAGACCCCCCGATGCCCTAGATCGGCATAATAACGTGCGGGACAGACGTGGAGTCTTACCATTCCATACAAACTTAATCTGAAGAGAATTGACCGTTTTAAAGAACTGTGTTGGGATGGCTATGGGAAGGGTTTGAAATAAATATAGTAGCCTAGGGAGAGCATTCATTTTTTGAAGATGTTACAACGGCCCAACCAAGTAAAGGTACCTTTGGCCCATCTGGCAAAATCTGCCTTAATCTCAGCAAGGAGTGGAGGAAAATTTAGTTGGAAGAGATCTCTCAGGTCTGCTGTTAAGCGAACCCCAAGGTATTTCAACGCTGTTGAGTTCCATTTAAAACTGAAAGATTGTTTTAAGGTTGTGGAAAGATGAGGTGAAAGAGAGATGTTCAGGGCCTCGGACTTAGAGAAATTAATTTTAAAGTTGGATAAACTTGAAAACCGTTGGAATTCCCGCATGAGATTAGGAAGGGAGACAGTTGGATTGGTCAGGAAAAATAGCAGATCGTCTGCATAGGCCGCCACCTTGTTAGTTGAGGTATTCGTTTCTAGTCCCTTCACATCCGTGTTTGCACGTATATGGCGTAAAAGGGGTTCTAGTGTCAATATAAATATCAAGGGTGAGAGGGGGCAACCCTGTCTGGTGCCGTTGTGTATAGCAAATTCGTCTGAGAGAAGGCCATTTACTCGAACTCGGGCGGATGGGCATGAATATAGCGACATTATCCATCCCAGCATATGTGATCCAAGGCCCAGACGTGAGAGGGTTACTTCCATAAAGGTCCAGTTAACTCTATCAAACGCTTTTTCCGCATCTGTAGATAAAAGCATAAGAGGTATATTGGAGATTTTGGCCTTGTGGATCAGATTGATGGCTCTAGTTGTGTTGTCTCGTGCCTCTCTTCCTGCCATGAACCCTGCTTGGTCCGTATGTACGATTCCTCCAATCAGTGGAGCGAGACGATCCGCTAGAATTTTAGCAAACAATTTGATATCTGTATTGAGGAGGGATATGGGTCTGTAGCTGGCACATTGTGTAGGGTCTTTACCAGGTTTGGGGATCACCGCGATATGCGCCCTGAGGGCGTCAGGAGGGATGGGGGAGGAGGCCGAGTATGAATTAAAGGAGGCTAGAAAATGTGGGCCTAGGGACGTCAGAAACTTTTTATAATATTGAATTGTAAATCCGTCTGGGCCAGGTGCCTTTCCTGTTCTGGAGTGTTTTAAAGCGTATGAGAGTTCTTGTGTGGTAAGTGGTTCTTCCAGGCTAGTAATGTGATCTTCCGATAAGGCAGGTAGACCAGAATCTACGATATATTTAGAAATTTTAGACCTGAATTCACTGGATGTCACAGACGGATTGGTAGAGTCAGTATTATATAGGGAAGCGTAGAAATCCCGGAATGCGGAAGCTATGTCCAACGGCAAACGATGCCGTGTTTGTGAGGGGGATACTATGGAGGGTATGTAATTCTGGGTTTGTTGGGTCCGCAAGGCTCTAGCCAGAGACCTACTACTTTTGTTGCCATATTCGTAGTAATGACGTTTACATCTAGAAAGCGTAACCTTGGCTCGAGCCATCAATAAGGTTCGCAGTTCCTCTCTTTTACGGAGGAGGGCAGTCGTACACTCCGGGTCATGGGAACGTACTTCAATTTCAGACAGCAAGCGGACCGTGGCCACCGCCCTTTCTTTTTTCCGACGTGCACCATGTTTAATAAATATACCCCTGATCACGCATTTATGCGCCTCCCAGATAATGCGAGGGTTAATGGTCTCTGTGGCATTAGTTGCGAAGTAGTCAGCTATATTACGTTGGATATCAGCAGTAACCACTGAATCCGAGAGAAGCGTTGGGTTCAGTTTCCACTGAGATTGGCGGTATAGAGGGGAATGTAGAGAGAGGGTCAAGGTGACTAATGCATGGTCTGAAAAGGAAATCGAGTCAATGTCGGCCGCGCGTATAGAATGTAGCGAGTGATGTTTGACGAAAAAAAGATCAATTCTGGAATATTTGTCGTGTACTGCGGAGTAAAAGGAAAAGTCCCTATCTGCTGGGTGTAGGAGACGCCATGTGTCCACTAATTGGTGTTCGTGAAATGATTTCATAATGCGGCGCAGATGTGCCCTCGAGAATGAAGAAGAACCTACGGACGTGTCTAGTGCGGGATCCAACGCAACATTGAAATCCCCTCCCAGGACAATGGTACCCTCCCCAAACTCCTCCAGGGCATTCAGAAAGCCAACAAGGGCTGTGCATTGACCAGAGTTGGGTAGGTAAAAAGAGGCAAAAGTGTATACTTGAGAGTCAATAACTCCTTTGATCAAGAGCATTCGTCCCACTTCATCACTGCGAGACCCCCTGAACTCCCAAGGAAGAGATCTAGAGATCAAAATGCTTGTCCCCCTGGATTTCGTGTCCGGAGAAAGACTATGATATGCCTTGGGGAACCATGCGTTAGAGAGTTTAAAAGGTTTTTGCTGACATAGGTGCGTCTCTTGGAGGAACGCCACCTGTATATTTTTGCCTTTCAGCAAATTGAAAAGTATGGATCGTTTTCCAGGGCTGTGTAACCCCTTGACATTTATTGAGCCAATAGTCAGGTCCGTTTGTGTATGCTGCGACATATCTGTCCTGGGCTGCGGTGGAGGGGGAGAGGGAGGGGAAAGCAAAGTAAAGGGCAAGAGGAGGACAGATAAAGATAGGACAGAAAGAGAATAAGACGATACACAAGAAAGAGGCCCGCAGGCCGACTCCTATACGGTGTAAAAACCTGTAAAGGAAGGTTGTTAAATTTGTGGGGACCTGGAAAACCACGGGGGGGGGGGGGGAGCCCCGCACCGCATACATAATCATCAAACAGTAAACCATTTCTTCCATCGCCTACCATTGGGGAGGCGACGGAGGCACAATCAATGATAGAACCGACGTGTATCTCTCAGCTACTACTAGCCAAGGGAGGTTAACCCAAAACCTGTGCTAATAGCCATGACCTCTGATGAACAACCTATAGCGACGCCACACCCTTCTATTTAAGTATACAAGGCTGCTATAACCGACTATCAACCAGAAATTCGACCTCTTAACTGCTAAGAGGATTTGAAAATTTAACACGCAACTGATGTAAGCCCGGCAAACATCGCATTTTAAAATTATCAGAGATACCGACTAACAGAATCATATGGAACTCCCCATATCCCGCATTGCAAACCTTTGTCTAATATATATATAACCAGCAAAAGGGTGTGGGTGGGGGAGGTACCAGTAGGCTAAATGCCTCCAGCGCTACAGGTGATAGCTCATCCTCTAAACAACTTCGGACCCACACACCTCATGTGGCGGTCTATAATTGACTTTTAAACTAATACGGTATAAGCAGCACGTATTTCCTGAGGGCTAAGTGAAGGCCCCTTGCGGCCATTCTATCTATACACGAAACCTGAGTATCCTATGAAAAAACTGGGCAAAACACTTAGTTGCAAAAGAGCCCTTCTAGATAACCATCAAAACATTATGTGAGCAAAATAACATTTGACGACCTTAAGTCCCTTGAGCAGCAATGCTGCCGGCGGCCTAGCAAAACATTGACAAATAAAAGGATATTAGCAGGAAAGTCCTCTTTAAGCCTCAGGCGGGACCCGGCGGGAGAGGTCGATTAAGGGCAAATGTGGTGCACCCGGGATGGATCTGCTTCGTATGGGCTGGTTAGTCCTGTTGAGGCGACGACGTTGAGGTTGTTCAATTCTGTCCAGGGCTAGCCAATCCGGGACTGGGAACGGCTCGATCTGAAGAAATCGAAATAGGCCCTCAAGATCCGAGGAGTGGCGCAGGAGATAGAAGCCAGAGTTGTTCTTCACGACAACATGGAACGGGTGTCCCCATCTATAAGTGGCGCCTGCGGACTTGATTTTTTCAAGCAGAGGATGTAGGAGCCGTCTCATATAGAGTGTCCGTGGGGAGACATCAGGGTATATAGTAACCGTACTTCCTTCAACTGAGACCGGTCCATGTGACCATGCCCCCCGGATAATTGCATCTTTGTCGGTATAATAGTGAAGGCGACATAACACGTCGCGAGGAGAGGACAAATCGAGCGGGCCTGGGCGCGAAACTCTGTGAATTCGATCTAGGAGAAAAGTCGCTTCTGATGGTCGGTTAGTGAGCTTGTTGAATATAATAGATACTCTAGACACCAGCTCATCTCGTGGGCCGAGGTCTGGAAGGCCCTTCAGACGTACATTGTTTCTGCGTCCTCTGTTCTCCTGATCATCTAATTGAAGCGCCAAGGATTGTAAATGTGTTCTAGTATCCGTGGCAGCTTTTTCCAACGCAGTTACTCTAGAGTCAATGGCCGACACAGTATTCTCAGATGTAAGCGCCCTAGAGTCTAGTCTGACCACATCCTGACGCAGGTCAGCTATGTCTTGCTGATGTGCCTGCTCAACCCTGGACACCAAAGAGTCAAGATCCTGTCGGGTGGGGAGGGCTTGTATCATCTCCCTCAGTAGTTGTAGGTCAGCATGTAAGCCCGATGGCCCAGCCTGAACTTCAGGGGCATATGTGTGTGGTATAATGGCGGGCAAATCTCTCACTGATGACATGTTGAGGGGAGAGACAAGGCTTACCGCATCCTGAGTGCTGCAGCAGGGAGGACTCGTATCAGCAGTCGTGGCCGCTTGTGCTAACTGCAACAGGGGAGCAGGAGGAGAAGGAGCCAGAGTGTCTGAGGCCGGATGTGGCGGCAATGCGTCCGCCATTGCTGCTCGTTCGTCCGCGGCCGATTGTGAGGAGGAAAGAAAGCGATCCATGCTCTTGCAACGGCCAGAGGAGCGAGGTAAGGACCGGGAAGTTCCAGGGCAGGTTCCCCTTCGTTTTCCTGGCATCGCCTGCCGGTTTTACCCGGGAAAGATGGCTGGTATTCAGCTGCTAGTGCGGAGCTCCCCCAAAACGCGTGCTCACGGCTCCATAGCTAAGCCACGCCCCCATGGTGCGTATTTTCAAGGGCTGTGTGATGGTGATATTTCTTCTTCCTGTGATGTCATTACCACCTCCTGGAAGAAATTCTGCGGTGTTTCTGCAGCAAATTTCGCAGTACATTGTAGTTTGCTGCAGAATTGTTGTTTGTCATTGATTTCTATGGGGAAAAAATGCAGGAAAACAGTCCACTTTCCACAGAAATAATTGACATGCTGCGGAAATGAATTTCTGGATGGAATTTTTCCGCAGCGAGTTGATGACATTTGTTAAGCCTTATTCACACGAGCGTATTTCACGTCCGTGTTACGCGCGTTAAAAAAATGGACGTCACACGGACCTATGCAATTCAATGGGGCCATTCAGACATTCAGTGTTTTTCGCAAAGCGTGTGTACGCTGCGTGAAACTCACTGCATGTCCTATTCTTGTGTGTTTTTTGCGCATCACGCACACATTGAAGTCAATGGGTGCGTGAAAATCACGGACAGCACACGGACGCACATCCGTGTGCTGTCCATGATTCACGCAACAGTTGCTAAAGAAATGATGAGAAAACACCTTTTTGAGTTTATTTTGCTGACGTAAAAACAGTGTGACATACTGATGACAGACGCGCGTAAAAAATGCAGACACGCTCCATACAGTGATGTCACACAGAACTGCAACGCAGGAAAAACGCTGCGTTTTTTATGCGCGCAAAACGGACACGTCCATGTGAATAAGGCCTAACTGCTAGGTTTCCCTACAGATTTCTGGGGGTCCCAGCAGCGGGACACTTTGTGATCAGCTTATTGTCAAGGGATCCTTCTAACAAGTAGGGATTGTCTTGAGCGTATAACCCCTTTAATCCCTTGAAGCCGCCACATTTTTTCTTTCCTCCCTGCCTTCCCAAAGCCATAACTTGTTATTTTTCCGTCGACATAGCTATATGAGTGCTTGTTTTTTTATGGGACGGGTGGTAGTTTCTAATATTATCATTTAAAGTACCATATAATGTACTGGAAACCTGAAAATAAATTCTTTGTAGGGTGGAATTGAAAAAAATTCTTCCATTGTTTTTTGGGTTTAGTTGTTACGGTGTTCATTGCGTGGTAAAAACTACATGCTAACTTTATTCTGCAGGTCAATATGATTGAGGTGATACCAAATTTACATAGTTTTTTTTTATGATGTACAGTTACAAAGAAAAAACTATTTGTTAAAAAAAAAACTTTTGTCTTCATATTCTGGGACACAACTTTTTCTTTTTTCTCTCGATGGATTGGTGTGGGGGCTTGTTTTTGCACTAATGGGCTAACAGATGGGACTGCCCCCCTCTTTTTAACGACTTAGATGCCATGGTTGCTCTTAAACGTGGCATCTAGGTGATTAAATGGCCGGGATCGGCGTTATCTCTGATCCTGACCGTTGCAGCGAAGTGCCCGCTGTAACATACAGCCAACACCCGCCAAGTATGGAGTGGGCTCAGCCTGTTTCTTACCCCCTCCCAGCTGTGATGTACAGTTACGTCACATGTCGCCAAGAAGCTACACCATGGAGGGGGGGGGGGAATGAAAACAGTCAATATTATTGTCTTAAAGGGTGCTTCATAAAAATGGCTATAGATTTGTAAATCTGTATGTCAATTAACAGCATGTGTTCTCTGCCCCATTCTGCTTGCAGAAATCACACACTTTTTCAAAGCTTTGAGGTGGAAAATCATACAAAGGATAAGAAGCAGCCTGGAGGATCTCTCGGTGACAACTAAAGATCACATAAGATTGTGGAGATGTGTTGTTGTCCTACCTCATCAAAAATTCTGTTTTCTCTGGAGTTTCCATGTGAATTCAGCAATGTGTTCAATTGCTCTGCAGCGCCACCACAGGGGAAATGAAGCATTACCCAGTTCTCATTAAAATCAATAAGCCAAGATTTTTCCTTCCATGCACACGTCATAGCATCTTTCCTTATAAATATACATCTGTGGTTCTCTAGCTGTTGCGAAACTACAACTTAGACAAGGCATGCTGGGAGTTGTAGTTTTGAAACATGAACAGACTGCAGAGGTACAGTGACGCGCTAGTACCAAACCACTAAACTTCACAGCTCCTCCCGCCCATCTGACTGGTCACATGACCGTGACGTCGCCCTAGCGTCTGTAGTTCATTGGTGCACTGTTATTGAGAAGCTGTGAAGCCGTTGGTGACAGCCGGGTATTTTACTCTTCTTGAAAACGGTAAGAGGATGAAACTTTCCCTTGATATTAGTAATGGCCGCGGGCAGTGAGGGCGACGCTCCAGCGTACTGTAGCCCTTTGTCCCGGGTCCATGTTGTGGCGCTACAGGTCCCAGCATGGAATTGTGGACACGGCTGGGCTTCTATTTCCACATCAGCTGGGGAGCCGCAGCTACTTGGAGATATCAGGGCGTCTGCTCCGTGTTTCCCCTGTGTCATGGTGATTCATTGCATTTCTGTCTGCTGCAACAAGTGCAACCCTGTTTCGTTTTCCCGCCCTCCAAGCAGCTGGCATCTATAACAATACAAGTGCCCTCTCCTCAGGTTCATAACAATGGCGTTATCTTAAAGGAATGTGAAGTTTTTTTCCTCAAAAAACTAAAAAGCGAAGAAACTAAGGCTATGTTCACACAGAGTATTTTGGGGGAGGAATATCTGCCTCAAAGCTCCAAACGGAATTTTGAGGCAGATATTCCTCCCCCAAAATACTCCGTGTGAATAGCAATTATCGCGCCGTTTTTCGCCCGCGGCCATTGAGCGCCGCGGGCATAAAACACGCTTTCTCCTGCCTCCCATTGAAGTCAATGGGAGGTCGGACGCGGAAGCGCCTGAAGATAGGGCATGTCGCTTCTTTTTCCCGCGAGGCAGTTTTACTGCTCGCGGGAAAAAGACGCCGACGCCTCCCATTGAAATCAATGGGAGGCGTTCTCGGGCCGTTTCTGCCGAGTTTTGCGACGCGGTTTCCGCGTCAAAAAACTCGGCAAAAGACCCCGTGTGAACATAGCCTAAGTGTAGCAGTAGACGGGTCGAGATGGTGGCATTGTGGTTAGGATTACAATCTATACTTCTGGGCAGTATCAGCTGTTGGGGTTGACTTCAGTGTATTTCACCCTTCATATGGTGCAACTTTTCCATTGATGTTCGCCTGGCACAAGCCGTCCTCAAGATCTTTACGCCTCTAAGTGTATGTTTATCTTTACACACCAATTTACAGTTTATAATTCCTCTGCATGAAACATTTTAATCGTGAATGCATTACCTTCATCTTCTTAATTCTGCTGGCTTCAGAGCTGAACTCTCCTTGACTCATTGTCTGTGCAGAACTTATGGCCTGTAGTCTGAGACGTAGTATTTATCCAGACACTGTACTGTAAGGCTCTGTTCACGTCTGTCTCATAACGAATAATAACAGTGCCCGATCACCCTCCCGGCTTACACTGGAGTTTATCGTAGTTGTGATATAAGGCTATGTTGTGCTATGTTCTGTTTATTATGGTGATTCCCGATGCACCCCATTGACTGTAATGGGGTCTGTCAGGGTTTTGGTATTTTTGACGGCAAGAATAGTGCTGCAGACTGCTATTCTTTACGTCAAAAATACCAGAAAGGCTGACCGAAACCTTGACCACAGAACCTTAAGGCCATGTTCACACGTAGTGGAAATGCTGCTGCGGAAAACTTCCGTGTGGGAATTGACTTGCAGTGCATATTTTTTAATCTGCAGCATGTCAACTTCTTCTGCGGACTGGTCATGGATTTGTTGCAGATTTTCTGTGTGACTTTAATGTGGGACAAATACCAAAGGTTGCAGATTTTGCAGTGGATAAATGCTGCAGCAAAATAAACAAGTCCAAACCCCCACTATTTTCTCCAAGTTAAAAATAAAAACAGTGTTTGGTGCGTTGGCTGCGTGTTTTGCGCGTATGGCCTCGTTATGACACGTGGTTTTAATGTTTAGAAACCTAAATGAAGGAGGTAGTTTTGTTTATTTCCTTCGTTTCGTCAACAACTGTAGCGCGAATCACGTATGGTACACGGAAATGCGTTCGTGTGCCGTGCGTGATTTTCACGCACCCATTGACTACAATGGGTGTGTGATGCGTGAAAAACGCTCAAGTATAGGACATGTGAGTTTTACGCAGCGGACGCACGCTGCGTGAAAAACACGGACTGTCTGAATGGCCACATTGACTTACATAGGTCCGTGCGACACGCGTGATTTTCACTCGCGTAAAATATGCTCGTGTAAATAAGGCCTTATACTCTCCTCCCGTGGTGCTCCACTGACCGTACGTCCCCAGGCTGGTCTCTGTCCACCCGGCCTCCAGTGATGACAGGCTGCAGTACCAGCTGGGGGACCAAGAGCAGCGTTGCCAGGGGGTAAGTATAGTATTTATAGTCTTGTTGTAGTTTTCCCCATTGAATTTAACCCTTTTATGTGTGGACGTACTATAAAGGCCACATATTTATTATATGTCTCCTGCCCTGGAGAATACCTTTAATTTAACAAGTTAGAAAAATATTAATGCCATCTCATCTTGACACTGCCCTAGTTCCATAATGTAGAGATTTCAGGTTTAACTTGTTCTAGTTTTAGCTTGCACTGCAGTTCTATATAGCAGCTACTGTTGAATGTTTACAATATGGGGGAAATGAAAATTTGCACATGGTTTTATAGCGGAGATGTGTATTATAAAATGAAGCCTATTTGGGTATGGCCCTGTTTACACTAAGGTTTTTGCTGCGGAAACCGCAGCAAAAAACTGCCAGAATTTATTCTCATTGACTTCAATGGGAGGTGGTTGCCTTTTTTCTTTTACTGCGAGCAAAAAAAAAAAACGCTCGCGGGAAAAAGAAGCAACATGCCCTATCTTGAGGCATTTTCCGCCTCAAACACTCCATTGAAATCAATGGGAGACGGAAATAAGTGAGTTTTTTTAATGCTTTTTTGATGGAATTTCACTTTGTCTCTTGAATAAATAGGGGAAAAAAACGTGTGTAGTGCAAAACCACTTAAAAAAAACCGGAGCTGATTTATCCAGGCCCCTTCCAATAAACTGTGTGAACAGGCCCTATGAGTGTTTTTTTTCTACTTCTCCTACGGTTAGGGTATGTTCACACCGCTTAGCAAATGACGTCTGAAAATACAAAGCTGTTTTCAAGCGACAACAGCTCCTGATTTTCAGACCTTTTTGTAGCAACTCGCGTTTTTCACGGCGTATTTTACGGCAGTTTTTGGAGCTGTTTTTCAATGGTCAATGAAAAACGGCTCCAAAAACGTCTGAAGAAATGACCTGCACTTCTTTTTATGCGCCGTATTTTGAAAACTACGCGTAAAATTACGCCTCGTGGGAACAGAACGCCGTAAATCCCATTGCAAGCAGTGGGCAGATGTTTGGAGGCATAATGGTGACTTTTTCTTCAGGCGTAAGTCGAGGCGTAAACAGCCCGAATTACGCCTGAAAACACATCGTGGCCGTCATACTTGCCGGGCTGTTTATAGTGTTACCGCTGCCCTTTATTAGAAAGTTGTATCTCCTATAGGTCAAAGACTGATGCTTGTACAATCTATAGCATTGCCTCATGTCCAACAAGTGCTGGGCCATTTTAATAGCTTTAACTCATGACATAAAATCGATAAAATACTATGATCTTGATGTACGAAAACTGACGTTTCATATGCTAGTCTTCGTTTGAAGCCCATAGGCTAATTTATTTAGAGATGCACACCTCTTAATAAATTAGTTGCATCTTGGGCTGTCCATGGGAAATCTACAGCAGCAGCAGAAGACCGGGGAGTGGTGAGTTTACCGCCAACCGCGCTTCCTGCTCCCTGGGCCTCTTGTTCCAATGAGCACCCCCACCGCTGATTGAAGTGCTCATTGGAATATTGCACCTCCTCACAATGTGTCAAGATGGCGCTGTTTGGCAATGTCTATGGTGGGGAACAGCTACGTGTCACACTATTTTTAGCAGGCACTGTGTTTGGCGATTTATTATAATGGGGCACAGACTATGGCACTATTCTTATGGGGCACAGTGTGTGACATGATTGTATTTAGGAGGCACAGTGAGGGGAGGGCGGTGCAATTTACCTAATCTGCCTAAGACATCAAAATACCTTGTCCCAACCCTTGACCCAACCTTCATTTGTACAGTTATCAATGAAGCCAGGAACAGTTTTTGTGCCATGCACCATCAATTTGGGATTACTTTGCTAAGAGTGGTGAGCTGATAAAATCTTCTAGTTTTCGTGTTCTATCATTAATACCACCTACCCAGTATTGTGTAGGAACCTGAGTGACGGCATAAAAGCTCTGACCCGTCGATGCATGGACTCCACTCCTCCGAAAGTGTCCTCTGGCAGCAGATACTTTAAGTTCTGTAAGTTGGTGGGGCCTTCATTGATAGGACCAAGTCAACACCTTGAACTTTTGCAGTGTCTCATCCTGCTGAAATAGGCCACTGCCATTAGGGAATACCACTGTCATGAAGGGGTGTACGTGGTTTGCATCAATGTTTTTTGTAGGTGGTTCGCATCAAAGTAGCATTCACGTGAATGGCATGGCCCCTCAGATTCCTATAGCACATACTGGTGCCATCTCTTCCCTTGGTAAGTGATGCACACGCACCCGGCCGTCCACGTGTAATACAAAACTTAATTTATCAAACCAGGCCACCTTCTTCCATTGCTCCGTGGTCCAGTTCTAATGCTTACAAGCCCATTGTAGGGGGACAGGGTTCATCATGGGAACTCTGACTGGTTTGCGGTTACGCAGACCCACACTCTGCAAGCTGTGATGTACTGTGTATCCTGACACCTTTCTATCATAGCCGGCTTTAACATTTTCAGCAATTTGTGCTATAGTAGGTCATCTGTGAGATCGTACCAGATGGACTAGCCTTTAGTTCTCGCATGCATCAATGAGCCTTGGGTGCCCATGACCCTGTTGCTGGTTTCTTATGTCTGCCTATTTTTCCTGCTTTCAATATATCCACATAAAAAAAACTGACTGTTCAGTTACTGCCTAATATATTCCACCTCTTGACAAGTGCCATTGCAATAAAATAATTGATGATGTTCACATGTTATGGCTGAACGGTGTGTTTGTAATTCCTACAATTTAATCCATTGTCACTTTTTTTGTTTTTTATCTCCAAACCGAACTACGTGTTTGGTACGTCGTAGTGCAGGGGGGAATGTATGGAGCGCGCTCCGTACGCTGCGGGTGTTGGCTGTGTTTTACAGCTGACACCTGGGACTAAAGGCCAGGAATAGCGATTGCGCTGTTCCTGGCTGTTTAAAACCTTCAAATGCTGCTTTCGATCGCGACCGCAGCATCTGAGGCAATGAAAAGAGGGGGGCGGCCCCCTCCGACAACTCATCACCCCCCCCTGCAGTGACATTGGGGGGTGACGATGGTTGTCATGACAGCCCAGGGGCCTGTGGCAGTGCTTAACAGAAGCCTGTAGAGAGGACAATATACTAGGGATGCACGATGCATCAAAACTTCTATACTGTTTCGATACTCTGCATCCCCAAACGGTTAGATACCGGTATTTCGATACTTAGCTGTGCGTCCACACAGCTCAGTATAGTAACACATGAATGTATTAGAGCGGGGCTGTGGCTGTGTAATGCAGTCATTGCCCCGCTCCTGAGTCCTGACATGTGCGCGCCGTCAGGATGATTTGAGCGGCACTAATGAGCGGCGGCACTGAAGACGGAACATGGCGGGCGCACTGCAAAACACCCCCCTGTTTTGTCCTCAGTGCCTGCACCGCCGCTTATTATAGTGCAGCGCCGGCCGCATCACCTCATGCTCACCTCGTGCGCACTTGTTGTCAGGAGCGGGGCAATGGCTGTATTACACAGCCGCTGCCCCGCTCTATAACGGCGGAGATCAGAGAAATCTCTCATCTCCGCCACTATTCCCCTGAATGCTGCAAACAAAGCTGACTGCAGCGTTCAAGAGAAAGTGAGAAGGGGGGATGCCCCTTGGATCGCGTCACAGAAATTCCCTGTGACGCGATTGAGGGACATGCCATATATGGGCAGACAGCTCAGGGTCCATTGAAGGACCCCAGGGCTGTCCTACCATATTTCCTGTTAGGGCACACTTAGTACACAGGCAGTTGTTAGGACATACCTATCAGTACACAGGCTAATGTACTGGCGTATAGATATATACCAGTACATTAAAGTTTAAAAATATAGTAAAAACAAAGTAATGTTAAATAAAAATACACATACACCTTTTTTACAATAAACATTAAAATAAGTCTCAATACATTAAATATTCACATATTTGGTATTGGCGCGGCCGTAATAACCTGCACAACGATTTTTTTGCATCCTTTATGATGTGTACGCTGTAAAATAAAAAACGCTTTCTATCACTTATTGTGGGGCACGAGGTGTGATGAATTTAACCTCCATGTGCCTCACTTTAATAGTAATTAACCCCATCATGTACCTTACACATTAACCCATTAAGACTGAGAAACATGATGGGATTAATTACTATTAATGTGAGGCACGTGGAGGTTAAATTCATCATCACACCACGCGCCTGACATCAGAAAACGGAAGAACTTTTTTTTATTTTATTATTACTGTTGGCAAAGTATCGAATTGGTATCTAAATCGCAATACTACACAAAGTATCGGTATCGAAGTCCAAATTCTGGTATCGTGACATCCCTACAATATACTGCAATACATTAGTATTGCTGTGTATTGTACCAGCGATCTAACGATTGCCAGTTCAAGTCCCCCAGATGGACTAATGAAATGTGTGTAAAAAAAAAAGTTCAATTTTTAGTAGTGGAAACAAAAATGAAAAGTTCAAAAAACCACCCATTTCCATATTTTTTCTCTAAAGTAATATAAAAAAAGTAACAAAATTGGTATCGCTGCGTCCGTAAAAGTTTGAATTATTAAAATATAGCATTATTTTTTAAGTGCACGGTGAACGCCGTAAAAAAATAAAACACCAAAATAGTTTTTTTTTGGTCAACTTGGCTCCCCAAAAATATGTAATAAAAAGTGATAAAAAAAAAATGTATGGACCAAAAAATACAGATTAAAAACTACAGCTTGTCCCGCAAAAAATAAGCCCTCACTCCGCTCTATCGATAAATAAATAAAAAAGTTATTGCTCTCAGAATTTGGCGACACAAATCAAATTGGAATTTTTTTAAGGAGTTTTTTTTTCTTTAACCCCTTCACGACCAGCCCACGTAGATTAACGGGCTGCCGTGCTGGGCTTTTGTCCTGCAGCCCGTTAATCTACGTGTTGTAAGAACAGAGTGCACAGCGCTCTCCCTGTGCTCTGAATCTCTCAGCACACGCTGCTACTAGCAGCCTAAGGCGGGATTCACACGACCGGGTCGCGCCCGAGTGCCGGTCGGTAAAATCGGCCATTCTGCCCGGCCGGTTTGCATAAAGTTTTGCATCCGTGCCGGGCCGGACAGTGACATCAGCGGCAACTCCTGAAGGGGAATCCCCATGTGTTCGGGGATTCCGCTTCAGGA
Organism: Rhinoderma darwinii; assembly: GCF_050947455.1. Taxonomy (NCBI): domain Eukaryota; kingdom Metazoa; phylum Chordata; class Amphibia; order Anura; family Rhinodermatidae; genus Rhinoderma; species Rhinoderma darwinii. Next base: position 485,144,316 of record NC_134687.1, read on the forward strand.
GTTTCCCCTGATGTCACTGCCCAGATATGGACAGAGACATCAAGCGCTCTGTCCAGGAGCTGAATTCCCGAAAATACGGGGATTCCGCTCCTTCAAGGAGCTAAAGTGCGGCTAGCACATAGCAGAGCGGGGCGATACCGCCCCGCTCTGCTATAGTGGCGTCGCTGCAATTGTAGCAGCAGCTGCTAGCGGCGCCATTGAAGGTGTCGCCGGGCCAGGGCGCTTTTAAAACAAGCAGGGGAAGTGAGCCAACGCAGCGCTCCCTTCCACCTGCTGTACACCCCGGCCCTGCCACACAGTGTACAGCGCACAGCCATTCGTCAGAATGGCATCAACTCCTCCTCCTCACATGCACTCTGCGCTGTGAGGAGGAGGAGATGGAGCGCAAGCGCCGGAAAACCCGGCCATCACTCGGGACACATGCTCTATCTTCGGCCGGGTACCCGGCTCCCATAGAAGTCTATGGGGCCGGGTAATACACGGCCATCACCGGGATGTGTCCCGAGTGACGGCCGGGTTTTCCGGCGCTTGCGCTCTATCTCCTCCTCCTCACAGCGCAGAGTGCATGTGAGGAGGAGGAGTTGATGCCATTCTGACGAATGGCATCGCTGTACACGGTGTGGCAGGGCCGGGGTGTACAGCAGGTGGAAGGGAGCACTACACTGGCTCACTTCCCCTGCTTGTTTTAAAAGCGCCCTGGCCCGGCGACACCTTCGATGGCGCCGCTAGCAGCTGCTGCGGCTGCTACTACTGTAGCGACGCCACTATAGCAGAGCAGGGAGGTATCTCCCCGCTCTGCTATGTGCTAGCCGCACTTTAGCTCCTTGAAGGAGCGGAATCCCCGTGTGTTCGGGGATTCCGCTCCTGGACAGAGCGCTTGATGTCTCTGTCCATATCTGGGCAGCGACATCAGGGGAAACTCCTGAAGCGGAATCCCCGAACACATGGGGATTCCCCTTCAGGAGTTGCCGCTGATGTCCCTGTCCAGATGTGCCCGGCCCGGCACGGATGCAAAACTTTATGCAAACCGGCCGGGCAGAATGGCCGATTTTACCGGCCGGCGCTCGGGCGCGACCCGGTCGTGTGAATCCCGCCTAAGTGCTGAGAGAAGACATCAGGACCGGATTGGTGTTGGTCCTGATGACGTGATCACCATGATAAAGCTATCATGGTGTGCTGTTTGTTACAATGTTTCTCCTACCTCCCTGTCAGATGTTCTGAGACAGTGGGGGAGAAGAAGCTGTGCCTGCTGTGTCTCGTATAAAGACACACAATGACTGTGAAAAAGCACCTCCACATAGATTGCTTAGTGTAGGCAGCTAGATATAGTTCAGGTAGATAGTACTCCGACTAGGCCAATTAATTAGTTAATTAATAATCAGGGCTTATAATGTGTGTGTGTGTGTGTGTGTGTGTGTGTATATATATATATATATATATATATGTATATACACACACACGTAATATGTATTATATATAGACATATATTTGAAATTTGTTAATACTAAAAACAATAATTAGGGATGTTATATCTATAACATCATATAGATATATACGTACATGTAATATATACTTATATAAAACCCTTCATATATTTTACACGTCTGTAAGTTCTAAATACATTGATTCATTAGGCTGTGTTCACACAGAGTTTTTTGCAGGAGGAAAATTCCTCCTGCTAAATCTGCTCCAGATGTTTTTTTCACAGTGGTTTGACAAAAACTCGTCAAAACACTCGTCAAGGTGTTTTTTTTACCCTTCTGACTGATTGAAATAGGGTTTTGGAGGCGGAAACCGCCTCAAGATAGGTCCTGTCGCTTCTTTTTACCGCGATGCGTTTTTTTTTGCTCACGGTAAAAAAGCTCATCCAACTCCCATTGAAATCAATGGGAGACATTTTCGGACAGTTTATGACGAGTTTTGCGGAGCGGTTGCCGCAGCGAAAAACTCGTAAAAAAAAACCTCAGTGTGAACAGGGCCTTAGGGTTGTTCATAAATTTATTGATCAATGGATTAGTGGACTTTTTCTTTGTTACTTTTATTAAAACTGTTACAAAAAAATAAGTAAAAAAAAAAAATATGTAAAAAAATGGCACACAAGTTATATACCACTGAAGAGGCATTTGCTCTCTTGGATTCCGATAGTGAATGGGGTCACTTTTGGGGGGTTTTCGCTGTTTTGGTCCCTCCAGGGCGTTGCACATGGGACATGGCACCGAAAACCATTATAGCAAAATTTGAGCTCCAAAACCCAAATGGCGCTCCTTTCCTTCTGAGGGCTGTAATGTGTTCAAATATAAGTTTATGACCACATATGAGTATTGCCGAAATCAGGATAAATTTCTTTACAAATGTTGGGCAGCTTTTTCTCCTTTACGCCTCATGCACACGACCGTGTTTTTGCGTCCGCAATTCCACCGCAAATCCACGGGTTAATTGCAGACCCATTCATTTCTATGTGGCCATACCCACTATCCGTGTTTTCACGGCTCTCCGCATGTCCGCACATCCGTGCCGCAGAAACTCCGGACATGTCTTATTACGGTCCGCAAATGCGCTGCGGACATGCCAATAGAAGTCAATGGGCCCGTGGAAATTGCGGATGCACCTCCGTGTGTCATCCGCAGTTTGCGGATTTGCGGAAATGTTGCTAGGCGACGACCGGGAATGAGTTCTGTCGTCATCCTGTTTTACCTAGGCTTTTTTTTTTTCATCCGCATTTTGCGGATTACATACGGATGAACTGCGGATTACATACGGATGAACTGCGGATGACATTCCACGGAACACGGTCCTGGAATTTGCGGACCAGAAAAACACCACGGTCGTGTGCATGAGGCCTTATTCCTTGCAAAAATTAAAAATGTCTGTTTCTTCAGAAGAAATGTAGATTTTCATTTTCACAGACTAAGGCCTCATGCACACGACCGTGGTGTTTTTCTGGTCCGCAAATTCCAGGACCGTGTTGCGTGGAATGTCATCCGCAGTTCATCCGTATGTAATCCGCAGTTCATCCGTATGTAATCCGCAAAATGCGGATGAAAAAAAAAAAGCCTAGGTAAAACAGGATGACGACAGAACTCATTCCCGGTCGTCGCCTAGCAACATTTCCGCAAATCTGCAAACTGCGGATGACACACGGAGGTGCATCCGCAATTTCCACGGGCCCATTGACTTCTATTGGCATGTCCGCAGCGCATTTGCGGCCCGTAATAAGACATGTCCGGAGTTTCTGCGGCACGGATGTGCGGACATGCGGAGAGCCGTGAAAACACGGATAGTGGGTATGGCCACATAGAAATGAATGGGTCCGCAATTAACCCGTGGATTTGCGGTGGAATTGCGGACGCAAAAACACGGTCGTGTGCATGAGACCTAACGCCAATAAATTCAGCAAAAAAACTGGGGTTAAAATGCTCACTATACAACTAGATAAATTCCTTGAGGGGTGTAGTTTCCAAAATGGGGTCACTTTTTGGGGGTTTCCACTGTTTAGGTACCACAAGACCTCTTCAAACCAGACATGGAGCCTAAAATATACAGGGTGGCCATTTATATGGATACACCTAAATAAAATGGGAATGGTTGGTGATATTAACTTCCTGTTTGTGGCACATTAGTATATGGGAGGGGGGAAACTTTTCAAGCTGGGTGTTGACCATGGCGGCCATTTTGAAGTCGGCCATTTTGTATCCAACTTTCGTTTTTCCAATGGGAAGAGGGTCATGTGACACATCAAACTTATCGAGAGGGGGCGCATGCGCGCAGCTGAACATGGTGGACGCGTTCTAACCAGGCTCCGCACCTCGTGAAGGCAATCCAGCATATATATCGCTAACAGCAGACATCGAGACCCATAAAAGAAAGGAGAGGTACCTTAGAGGTTCGGGCATCCACCTATGGCCAGAGGGAGTGGAAGAAGGGGTAAGCAAACCCAGGCTCAGAGGTCCGTGGCAGATATGCTGATGGCGGCGCCGAACATGGCGGAGCAAGGCCTGCTGCAGCAGCAGCAGGGGACACAGATAGAATCCAGTTCGGCGGTGTTATCACAGGATTATCCTGTGCTCCTGCGGGAAAATAGCAGCACATCACTATTGCAGGCACAGGAGGATTTACAAGGAGAGGGCCCGATCCCAGACCTGGGACTGCCGCAATTAGCGCCCGTTCACGTCTCACAGCACTCGCCCATGCAGCCGGCCATTACTTCCGGGTTGACAGAGGACGCCATCTTTTCCTGCATATCAAGAGCCATGCAAGCTCAGATGGGGGAAATAAGCTCCAAGATAGCCGCGGTACATCAAGATTTACACAAAGTGGGGGCGCATATGCAGGCTATTGAGACCAAAATGACCTCAGTCACTGCAAGAGTTAACCAGAATACTAGATTTATGGAGGATCTGCAGGAGCAATTGGAGGAAGCGAACACCGGAATTGAGGACCTGGAAAATCGCTCTCGACGCTATAACTTCAGGATCAGAGGGGTCCCGGAATCTCAGACGGAGGTACCGGGGGTGGTTCGCCTGCTACTCACTACCTTGATACCTGATATATCGGAATCACATATGGAAATTGACCGGGCCCATAGAGCTTTGACGGCCATGAGGAGGGATGGACTTCCCAGAGATATTATAGTGAAACTCCACTATTATTCGATTAAGGAGAAGGTGATGGAAAGAGCTAGGAAGCTTCCGGTGATCACCATTTATAATACAGCGGTTCAGATATATGCTGATTTGGCTCCCCAAACCATTCAAAAAAGGCGGATGCTTCGCCCTATTCTGCAGACCCTCAAACACCATGCGATTCCATACCGGTGGGCATTCCCATTTCGTCTCCTCTTCATGCGCAATAATAGGCAATATGGCTTCTCTACGCTACAGGAGGGAGAGGACCTGCTGAGGGACTTACATATTCTACCACCCCAGGATAAAGCCAGTTCCTCCCGACTCCCCATACGGGATCCCCCGTTGTCACCAATATGGCGTACCCAAGGAGGCCGTCCAGAGTTTCCTCGGGAACAGAGGGTGGAATCTCGTCGGCAACAATTGAATCCGACATGACGGAAAGGAGGTCGATTATAGAAGCAGATAGTTTCTTTTTCTTTCTCTTTCTTTATTCTTCATATCGGCCGGAGATGTCTTCAAGCAGCACGGATGCTGAATTTCAGCCGGATACCGCCATTTGCAGTTCTCAGCGGACTGGGAGCCGGGGATCCATACGTTGGGGGGGATGTGGGGATTTCTTTTGCTGCTCTGGACTCCCACTTATAGTAATGGCAATTTGTTTATAAGCTGACCCGAAAAAAGGCGAGGAAGGGTCTGGATGGGTCAAGTTCGCAGTGAGTTGGTACTCTGGCTATAGATATGTTTGTTTTTTCTTTTTAAAAAAAAAAAAAATATGAAAGTTTGCTTTACCTTATATTTAACATGGGAATGCCTATTATGCTCAGGGTTGATATGGGTTAAGGGGTTGAATGTCTGGATATATATTTTCGGAAATGCTGTGCCTTCACGACGGTCTGCTGTCCCCCTGTTAGCAGTCTTCCTTGACTGCCTAGTCGGTAGACTATGTTCGGTACTATTGATACCTTGTGTATGTCTTATTTTTGTTCTGTCTTTTACCCCCTTCCCTTTCCTTTCTTTCCTATTTCTGACCTTTGTCTCTATGGCGGGATCCTAATACGCACATGGTTCTACCTCCTGCTCTATGATGGCGGCCATGGAATCTGCTAAAACCTTTAGCTTACTCACACATAATGTGCAGGGCCTTAATTCCCCGATCAAGCGTCGAAAAGCTTTCTTGTATTATAAATCCTCTCATGTTGATATACTATTTTTACAGGAAACGCATTTTTCTACCTCCTCTGCTCCATCGTACTTTCATAAACACTACTCACAAAAATTTTTGGCTAGTGCCTCTACCAAGCACAGGGGAGTGGGCATATGGTTGTCTCGGTCGGTCCCGTTTACACCTCACAACACGATCTCTGACCCGGATGGCAGGTACATCCTGGTCTCGGGTCTGTTACATGAATCTCCAATAACCTTTATTAACTACTATGCCCCGAACTCCAATCAACCGGCGTTCTTCCAGGGTATGTGGCGCAAGATCCATTCATCGATAGAGGGCCCGATAATCATGGGTGGGGATTCTAATATCGCCTTGGACGCGTCCATGGATAAATCCCACGCATTCAGGGTGCGACTTATACCTCCTACGTCAACCAGCATACAAGTAGCACGTTTCTTCCATTCGGTGGACGTCATAGATGTCTGGCGGGATTTTAACCCCACAGCAAGGGATTATACTTATTTCTCCTCAGCCCATAATATCCACACCCGTATTGATCATGTTATGATGTCAACTAGCTTACTCCCTAAGGTCACGGATGCTAGGATTTTAGCTACACCCTGGTCTGATCATGACCCAATTGTGGTTCGGTTGTCAGATTTATGTGGGAGACCGCCTATCTCCTCTTGGAGATTGAATGAGTCATTACTATCGGATCAGGAGATAGTTAAAGAAATCCAAAGGGAATTGGACACATATTTTCTACTTAATAAGGCACCAGACACCTCAATTAGGTCCAATTGGGCGGCTCACAAAGCAGTGATTAGGGGGAAATTCATCCAGATAGCCTCGCGTAATAAGAAACGGTTGAAGGAGGTTCTGGCGTTAAAGGAGAGGAAGTTTGCGGACCTGTCTAAGAAATTTAAAACAGACCCCTCAGCAGTTATTAAAGCAAAATTAGCAGAAGCTAGAACAGAATTAAATTTATGTCTGACAAGTTGGGCGGAAAAAAGTCTGCGTTGGTCACAACATAAGTTTTTTACACAAGGGGATAAACCGGGAACATTACTCTCTAGACGCCTCACGCCCCGATTTAACACCTCAACACCACCGAAACTGCGATTGGCGGATGGATCTTTATCACAGAATCCCACAAAAGTTGTAAAGGCCTTTCAGGATTTTTATTCAGCGTTATACTCAGCTCCACCTCAGTTTGATAAAAATAAGGCTAGGGTCTTGTTGGAAAAAACATTCCCTACTAAACTTTCCCAAGGGGATAGAGAAACACTGGATGCTGAATTTAGATTGGAGGAGGTATTGGATGTTATTAAAAATCTGAAGGCTCACAAAGCCCCGGGGCCAGATGGGTTTTCCTCAGGTTATTACAAACACTTTAGGGAGGTCCTGGCCCCGCACATGGTTGAATTGTTCAATGCTTATCGGGAGGGTAACAATTTGCCCCCTTTTTCGAATCTAGCCTATATACATCTTATCCCCAAGCCTCATAAGGATCATACAGATCAGGCTAACTATCGCCCGATATCCCTTCTTGATGTGGATCTTAAGATTGACAAAAATTCTGGCGGTTAGATTGAATTCATTCCTAGCCACATATATACATAAGGATCAGGCGGGATTTATACCCCTCCGCCAGGCGGAAGACCAGACGAGACGGGCTGTGGACATTATCTCAGCTGTTCGTTCGGGGTGGGATGGCACTTCCGGACGTCAAAGTATGTTATTAAGCCTTGACCTTCAGAAAGCCTTTGACTCGCTATCCTGGGACTATTTGTTTTATGTCCTTGAGAGAATGGGCTTCGGTACGGGTTTTTTGTCTATTCTTAAGATCTTATATTGTCTTCCTACAGCAAAAATAAATTCTAGGGGATTTATGTCGGGAGCTTTTCCAATATGCAGAGGAACGCGACAGGGGTGCCCGCTATCGCCTTCCCTGTTTGCGCTGGCTATTGAGCCATTGGCCAACCTCATACGAGATTCTCCCGACATTAGGGGGGTGAAGGTGGGAGGAGTAGAACACAAATGTGCCTTGTTTGCGGATGACATACTGCTTTTCATATCGACACCTCTCACATCATTGCCGAATCTCTTTCATATTCTTGATCAGTTTGGCAAGCTGTCTGGGCTTAAGGTCAATCACTCCAAGTCGGTGGCAATGAATCTTACATTGCCAATAGGGGTAGTGAAGCTCCTAAAAATTAACTTTGATTTTCATTGGGATGCACGTAGATTGACGTATTTGGGTATTAAATTGACGCCTACCATAGAGTCCCTTTACGAGGACCATTTCCCTCCACTTTTTCAACAAATAGCTACGGATCTCACTAGATGGTCCCCTCTTAATCTTTCATGGTTTGGCCGCATTGCCTCCATCAAAATGACGATATTGCCCAGATTGCTATATTATTTTCGCACGCTCCCTATTGTGGTCCCTCAGAAGGCGCTTAGACAAATCCAAGGGCTCATCATGGGGTTTATTTGGGGTTCTAAAAGACCGAGAATACAGAGACAAACTTTATTCACCCCTAAAACGGCGGGGGGTCTGGGGGTTCCCAATATCCAACAATACTATCACGCAGCACGTCTGGCGCAATTTACAGATATGTATGCGAGACCATACTGTCCCCAGTGGACGCAAATTGAGACGGCCGCATGTACCAGTTTCCCGCTGGAAACGCTACTGTGGATGGAGTCCTCGGACAGGCCTCCGGTTCTCTCCCCTGTGCTTTCTCAGATGTTACAGCTGTGGGACTCGCTTAGAAAGAGATTCCATATTAAATCACCCCATAATCCGCTCATGACCATCACGGGTAATTCTGCCTTTCCTCCGGGTCTGCGTAGAATGGAATTCCGGTGGTGGCTCAATAAGGGGTTTTACAGGATTAAGGACTTTTTTGTAGGGGGGGACATCAGAACTCTGGATTACTTTAAGGACTCACACTCGATGCCCCCATCGGAGCATTTTAGATATATCCAGATACACCACTTCTTGTTGAACTGGAAATCCAGGAGGGGGGACATCAGCACATTGACCACTTTTGAACGGCTGTGTTGGCTTTCTGGCTTACGACATAAAATTTCCACGATATATTCCGATCTGGTTACTCCGGAAGGTAAACTCCCTTACATGACACGATGGGAACACGATTTAGGTACGGGAGTGGAATTGGAGCAGTGGCGGGAGATGGCATGTACGACCTCAAAACTATCTATCAATACATCCTTGGTGGAAGCGGGTTATAAAGTATTAATGAGATGGTATATGGTCCCTACTCGTATAGCTCGCTTTAACCCATTGGTGGATAAGCACTGCTTTAGACAATGTGGTGCGGAGGGTACACTAATGCATATTCTATGGGAGTGTCCAGTGGTTGCCACATTTTGGAACCAGGTATACCAGCTTATTAACACAGTGATCCAAGTCAAACCCCCCAGGGATGTGATTACGGCTCTGCTATGCGGTCCTATTCCCGAGGTTCGGGCCCCCGCATGTAAATTTCTCCGATATGTGTTTCTGGCAGCTAAAATAACTATTGCTAGGGCCTGGCGAACATCCACGTTGTCTATGGATATGTTGATCGCTAAGATCTCATGGATAATGGTTAATGACCGCCTAACACATCTGCTGGCGGGTACATTAGACAAATTTGATGCCATTTGGGACCCATGGAGGAACCACACATTTTCGTGAATACATAGAGACGGTTAGGAGACCCTTCTACCCTACACCTTTCCTTCCCCCCCTCCTTATCCTTCTTTTGTTTATTGTGTGTGTTTTGTTTTTCTCTCTTATATTTTTTCCTTAGAGGCCATGTTAAGGTACTCTATAAAGCAATGTGATGTCAAGATTGGTTACCTATGTTAGTAATGAAGACATTTATATACTATATATTTGGCAGAAGTGTTGACATCATGAATGATATATAATGTGAGATTTATTGGAGACCATGTTGGTCTAATACTTTGTTTAATTGTATTATTGATATGCAAAAGTTGAGACTCTGCGAGTCTGTGTTATTATTATATTACAAAAAACTGTTTAATAAAAAACTATTGAAAACAAACTTATCGAGAATTTCACAAGAAAAACAATGGTGTGCTTGGTTTTAACGTTACTTTATTCTTTCATGAGTTATTTACAAGTTTCTGACCACTTATAAAATGTGTTCAAAGTGCGGCCCATTGTGTTGAATTGTCAATACAACCCTCTTCTCCCACTCTTCACACACTGATAGCAACACCGCAGAAGAAATGCCTCCCGATCTGACCCCCTTAGACTTTTATCTTTGGGGTCATCTGAAGGCAATTGGCCCACCCTGTATAGTAATAAAAAGGAGGCCACAAAATCCACTAGGTGCTCCTTTGCTTCTGAGGCGGGTGTTTCAGTCCATTACCACACTAGGGCCACATGTGGGATATTTCTAAAAACTGCAGAATCTGGGCAATAAATATTGAGTTGCGTTTCTCTGGTAAAACCTTCTGTGTTACAGAAATGTTTCTATTACAAATGAATTTCTGCAAAAAAAAATTACATTTGTAAATTTCACCTCTACTTTGCTTTAATTCCTGTGAAACGCCTAAAGGGTTAAGAAACTTTCTACATGCTGTTTTGAATACTTTGAGGGGTGAAGTTTTTAAAAAGAGGTGATTTATGGGGAGTTTCTAATATATAAGGCCCTCAAAGCCACTTCAGAAATGAACTGGTCCATGAAATAATAGGTTTTGGAGATTTCTTGAAAATGTGAGAAATTGTTGCTAAAGTTCTAAGCCTTGTAACGTCCTAGAAAACTAAAAGGACGTTCAAAAAACGATGCAAACATAAAGTAGACATATGGGGGATGTTAACTAGTAACTATTGTGTGTGGTATTAATATCTGTTTTGCAAGCAGATACATTCAAATTTAGAAGAATTCAATTTTTTGCAAATTTTCTCTACATTTTGGTGTTTTTCACAAATAAATACTGCATTTATCGACCAAATTTTTTCACAGACGTAAAGTACAATATGTCACGAGAAAACAATCTCAGAATCGCTTGGATAGGTAAAAGCATTCCCAAGCTATTGCCATATAAATTAACACGTCAGATTTGAAAAAATCGAATGCGTCCACAAGGCCAAAACAGGCTCAGTCCTGAAGGGGTTAAAAGTAGTAAAATATAAAAAACCTATATAAATTTGGTATCATCGTATTGAGTCACAGAATAAAATTAAGTTGCTATTTTTACTGCACAGTGAAAGCCGTAAAAACGAAACCCAAAAAATCTGTTTTTTTCCAATTTCAGCCCGCAAAGAATTTCATCAGTTTCCCCGTACATTATATGGTACTTTAAATGCTACCAATAGATAAATGCAACTCCTTCCGCAAAAAATAAGCCCTCACACTACTCTGACAGAAAAATAAGAGTTATGACTCTTGGAAGGTGGCGAGTGAAAAATCCTGAAGGGGTTAAAGAGACTCTGTCACCAGATTATAAGTGTCCTATCTCCTACATAAGGAGATAGTCGCTGTAATGTAGGTGACAGCAGTGCTTTATATTTAGACAAATCTATTTTTACCACGTTTTGGAGTGATTTTAGCTTTAAGCTAATTAGTTTCTTAATGCCCAAGTGGGCGTGTTTTACTTTGGTCAGCGTCATACACTCTGTACAACGCCCACTTGGTCTAAAGTAAAAACACGCCCACTTGGCCATTAACAAACGAATTAGCATAAAGCTAAAAATCGCTCATAAAGTGGTAAAAATAGATAGTTTTTCTAAATAAAAAGCACTGCTGTCACCTACATTATAACGCCCATCTCCTTATGTAGGAGATAGGGCACTTATAATGTGGTGACAGTCTCTTTAAAGAGGCTCTGTCACCAGATTTTGCAACCCCTATCTGCTATTTTGCAGCAGATCGGCGCTGCAATGTAGATTACAGTAACGTTTTTATTTTTAAAAAACGAGCATTTTTGGCCAAGTTATGACAATTTTTGTATTTATGCAAATGAGGCTTGCAAAAGTCCAAGTGGGCGTGTATTATGTGCGTACATCGGGGCGTTTTTACTACTTTTACTAGCTGGGCGTTCTGACGAGAAGTATCATCCACTTCTCTTCAGAACGCCAAGCTTCTGGCAGTGCAGACACACAGCGTGTTCTCGAGAGATCACGCTGTGACGTCACTCACTTCCTGCCCCAGGTCCTGCATCGTGTCGGACGAGCGAGGACACATCGGCACCAGAGGCTACAGATGATTCTGCAGCAGCATCAGCGTTTGCAGGTAAGTCGATGTAGCTACTTACCTGCAAACGCTGATGCTGCTGCAGAATCAACTGTAGCCTCTGGTGCCGATGTGGCTGACACGATGCAGGACCTGGGGCAGGAAGTGAGTGACGTCACAGCGTGATCTCTCGAGAACACGCTGTGTGTCTGCACTGCCAGAAGCTGGGCGTTCTGAAGAGAAGTGGATGATACTTCTCATCAGAACGCCCAGCTAGTAAAAGAAGTAAAAACGCCCCGATGTACGCACATAATACACGCCCAGTTGGACTTTTACATTAACCCCTTGCGTACCTTTGACGTAATAGTACGTCGCTGGCCACTTATGCCAGCGTACCTTCGACGTACTATTACGGCGCAGGAATAAACTGTCACTATGTGAAATCACATAGTGACAGAACAGCGGCGGCAGCTGTCATTGACAGCTAACCGTCTCTGCTACCGGCCTGGGGACCAATTAGCAGTCCCCAATGCCGGCGATTGCTGTGATTGGTCAGTCTCTGAAGACTGACCAATCACAGCCGTCTGTGACGTCGTCTGCAGGAGAAAGCTCCTGTCACTTTCTCTGATCTCCTCACTTCTGTGAGATACGTGAGGAGATCAGAGAAAGCAGTGTAAAAAAAAAACAAACACTTTTTATTAACCCCTTCCCGAAAATGGGCGTATAGTAACGCCCTGAGGATGAAGCGGGCACAGGAGCTGTGCTCGCTCCATCTTCATCGGATGTCGGCTGTAATATACAGCCGACATCCCACTGCAACTACAGCGATCACTGTCCTCTCCGATCGCTGTAGTTTAACCCCTTAAATGCCGCTGTCAATAGCGACAGCGGCATTTAAGTGATTGATACAGAGGGAGGGGGCTCCCTCTGCACCCCATTGCCCCCCCTCCGCGAAAAATCGCGGGGTTCTGATGGTTGCAATGGCAACCAGGAAGCCTAGCAACGGCTTCCTGGTTGCCAGGTACGGGAGCCTATTAGGTCCTGCCCAAGGCAGGACGTAATAGGCTCAACTGTCAGTTGTAAAGTGACAGTTACAATACACTGCACTACATCAGTACATACAGAAGTAGTGCAGTGTATTGTGCAGGGGATCAGAAGATCAGATCTTCCAGTCCCCTAGTATGTGCAAAATAAAAAGTGAAAAAAAAGTAAAAAAAAAAGTGAAAAAAAAGTAAAAAAAAAAGTTTTAGATAAATAAATAAATACAAGTTTTACGTAATAAAAACAATAATCGCCTTGTTTCCCTGATCAAGCCCTTTATAATTAGAAAAAAAATGAAAAAAAAGACAAAAACTAGACATAATAGTTATCGCCGCGTTCGTATCGGCCTGACCTAAAAAAATATCATATTATTTATCCCGCACGGTGAACACCGTAAAAAAAATACCATAAAAAACAATGGCAGAATTTCCTTTTTTGGTCACGTTGTTTCCAAAAAAATGGAATAAAAAGTGATCAAAAAGTCGCGCGTAGCCAAACATGGTACCAATAAAAACGACAGTGTGTCACGCAAAAAATGTATGTACTCCGCACAGATTACATATGCCCCCACATTATAAACTGAAACACCAGTAAAACACTAAACAAAAACTACTACCAAGCAAAATCTGCGCTCCAAAAGCCAAATGGCGCTCCTTCTGGGCCTGGCAGTGTGCCCAAACAGCGGTTTATGACCACATATGGGGTATTACCGTACTCTGGAGAACAGTTTAACAATTTATGGGGCGTATGTCTCCAGTGGTACAAGCTGGGCCCAACACATTGGGCACTGAAATAGCATATATGTGGAAAATGTCAATTTTCAATCTGCAACATCCACTGTGCACTAATTTCTGCAAAACCTTTGGGGGTCAAAATGCTCACTACACTTCTAGATGAATTCCTTGAGGGGTGTAGTTTCCTAAATGGGGTCACTTCTCGGGAGTTTTCACTGTACTGGTACCTCAGCGCAATGCAACATGGCGTCAAAAACAAATTTTGTAAAATCTCCACTCCAAAAACGAAATTGCACTTTTTCCGTTTAGACCCTTGCCGTATGTCCAAATAGCCGTTTACAACCACATATGGGGTATTTCCGTAATCAGGAGAAATTGTGTAACACATTTTGGGGTGTCTTTTCTCCTGTATTCCTTGTGGAAATGAAAAATTCTGAGCTAAAGCTACAGGTTATATTTCACGGACCAATTCTAATAAAATCTATAAAACACCTGAGGGCTCAAAATGCTCACTACACCTCTAATTTAATTCTTTCAGGGGTATAGTCTCCAAATTGGGATCACATCTGGGGAATTTCTACTGTACTGGTACTTCAGGGACTCGCGACATGGCCCCCAGAAACCAATTCAGCAAAATCTGAGCTGCAAAATCCAAATGGTGCTCCGTCCCTTCTGAGCCCTGCCATGGGTCCAAACAGCAGTTTATTACCACATATGGGGTATTTCCGTAATCAGGAGAAATTGCTTTACAAATGTTGAGGTGCTTTTTCTCCTTTATTCCTTATAAAAATTAGAAAATTCTGTGTTTTTTCCAAAAAAAAGTCTCTTTTCATCTTCACAGACTAATTCCAATAAATTCAGCAAAAAACCTGTGGGGTCAAAATGATAACTATACCACTAGAAAAATTCCTTGAGGGGTATAGTTTCCAAAATGGGGTCACTTTTGGGGGGATTCCACTGTTTAGGTCCCTCCAGGGCGTTGCAAACGTGACACGGCACTGAAAACCATTCCAGTAAAATCAGAGCTCCAAAATCCAAATGGCGCTCCCTCCCTTCTGAGCCCTGCTGTGGGTCCAAACAGCAGTTTATTACCACATATGGGGTATTTCCGTAATCGCGAGAAATTGCTTTACAAATGTTGGGGTGCTTTCTCTCCTTTATTTCTTGCAAAAATTAGAAATTTTTACGTTTTTCCAGAAAAAAAGTAGATTTTCATTTTCACAGACTAACTCCAGAAAATATAGCAAAATACCTGTGGGGTCAAAATGCTAACTATACCCCTAGATAAATTCCCTGAGGTGTGTAGTTTAAAAAATGGGGGTCACTTTCGGGGGTTTCCACTGTTTTGGCACCACAAGACCTCTTCAAACCTGACATGGTGCCTAAAATATATTCTGAAAAAAGGAGGCCCCAAAATCCAAGAGGTGCTCCTTTGCTTCTGAGGCCTGTGTTTCAGTCCATTAGCGCACTAGGGCCACATGTGGGATATTTCTAAAAACTGCAGAATCTGGGCAATAAATATTGAGTTGCGTTTCTCAGGTAAAACCTTCTGTGGTACAGAAGAAAATGTATTACATATGAATTTTGTAAAAAAAAATGAAATTTGAAAATTTCAGCTCTACTTTCCTTCAATTCCTGTAAAACGCCTAAAGGGTTGAAACACTTTCTGAATGCTGTTTTAGATACTTTGAGGGGTGCAGTTTTCAAAATGGGGTGTTTTATGGGGGTTTCTAATATATAGGGCACTCAAAACCACTTCAGAACTGAACTCGTCCCTGAAAAAAATCGCTTTTTGAAATTTTCTTAAAAATATGACAAATTGCTGCTAAAGTTCTAAGCCTTGTGAGGTCATAGAAAAATAAAAGAATGTTCAAAAAACGATGCAAACATAAAGTAGACATATGGGATATGTTAATTGGTAACTATTTTGTGTGGTATTACCATCTGTTTTACAAGCAGATACATTTAAAATGGGAAAAATCATAATTTCTTCATATTTTCGCTAAATGTTGGTGTTTTTCACAAATAAGGAATGAATTTATCGACCAAATTTTTGCACTAAACTAAAGTCCAATGTGTCACGAGAAAACAATCTCAGAATCAATTGGATAGGTAAAAGCATTCCGGAGTTATTACCACATAAAGTGATACATGTCAGATTTGAAAAAATGGGTCTGGTCCTCAAGGCCAAAATGAGCTGGGTACTCAAGGGGTTAAACACACCCACTTGGACTTTTGCAAGCCTCTTTTGCATAAATACAAAAATGGTCATAACTTGGCCAAAAATGCTCGTTTTTAAATAAAAACGTTACTGTAATCTACATTGCAGCGCCGATCTGCTGCAATAGGAGATAGGGGTTGCAAAATCTGGTGACAGAGCCTCTTTAAGGCCTCGTGCACAGAGCAAAGCTGCGAGCCTTTCTGGCAGCACACAGCCTTATGGTTCCGTAATACCGCAGGGACCAATACTTCCCTATTGCCACAATTCTTTGCAAACCTTGGTTCTAGATTTCTGCAGATGTCGTATTACGGAACAGTACAAGAAGGATCTGTGATACGGTCGTGTGCACAGGACCCCATTTTTTTTCACCCTCCAGTTTAAAGTATTAAGTAGTATGCTGTTTTTACCATCATCTGATTTTACAGAACTTTTTGTTAGATTTATGTTACCTTTTGATCTTGTCAGAACCTCCATACAAAGTTTAGTGCTCTCTGTAGTAAAGGAGCCTTATATTCAGCAAGGAGTTTCTGAGAAGTGCTGTTTCGTTCTGTTTTCCTACCAAGAAATGAAAGTGATAGTTATTGTGCTGCTTTGTTTAGAATCTCTGACCATGGCTTCCAGTGCTGAGCAGGAGACACGGCTGTGTGGAAACTGGTGAGTAATCTGTAATAATGACTGCTTATAGCTCGTTATGGGTGGAGGACAATGTCGCAGGGATAGGTTCTGGTGCTATGTAATAAAAGAGAAGTATTTATTAAAATGTCAAATAATTGGGCCTCATTTGTCAAAACCGTCAAATAACATACTGTACTGTAGTTATTCTGGACAGGCTCTTGATACATTTGACAGATTTGTCTGAAAATGTATACAGTGGTATACATCTGCGTGGTGTGAACAGACCAATAGGCTGGATACAAAGAAATCTCCATAATGAAAGTCCATAGTTAGAAATTGCTAATGATCATGCAAATTGCAAATAGTTTCTTTCTAACATTTTTCAAGCAACTAAATGCTTGTGTTTAGCGTCAGGCTGTGTGCACGTGTGGCGTTTTGTTGCTCATTTTCGGGTAGATTCTGTGCTCTAAATCCGCAACAAAGTACAGTATAATGCATGTAAATAGGGTTTTAAAAAAAAAACAAAAAACTTCCACCTGCAGCAGAAAAAATCCTTACAGATTTGAGAGCATTCTGCACATTTTAACATCTGCATCGTGCACTTTTGTGTTGTGGATTTGCCACTCATTTTACCTATTGTTGTGAAAACTTTAAAATCTACGCCCTGTATAAAGGGTTACTAAAATGTGAGGAATACTACTGCCCATACTTTTATCTGGTCCTCCTGGATATGACAATGCACAGTGGTGAGGGCGAGCTGGTTGCATCCCTAAACGCCTGAACTGGTGTTGTCCTCTGGTAGCTCGTGCTGTGGGTGAAACAGTACATTGTATCACTTATTGGCTGAACAGAATTAAAGACTACTTAGGTGTCAGTGATTCTTCTAGATGCTCTATTTCATATTCTGCACCTGCTTCTTGATGCCTTCAAACTAGTAAAGCAATCTAAGAACATGAACATATGACCAGTTTCCTTCCTCTTGATGCTTTAAAACAGATGCAAACACTAATTAATCTTATAACGGTATTGTATATTCCCTTTTATTAACTATAAAGAAAAGCCTAAACTTGATATGCTTTTACAATTATTGATTAGTCATTTTGTCCTTGCTGATCTGGAATAAATGATATTACTAGTCTACCTAAAAGGGCTGAATCAGTAAGTAGGCTTAAAGGGGTTGTGAGTATCCACTAATAGGTAATAACTGGTAGAGTGAGAGGCCAACTACTGGGACCCCCGCCCATCGCAAGAACTGGGTCAGTGTCCTCCAGTTCACCCCCAGCAGCAAAATCGCTTACTGGGAGGAGTTGAATGGAGCGTCAACCGATCTTGAGCCCTGCTGCTCCATTCAAAAGGCTATGGGCACGGACAGAAATTGCCAAGCGCTTTGCTCGGCGGTCTTCGTCAATGCCTTAGATTATGAATAAAGCTACTGCTGCGTGCTCGGCTGCTCCATTCAACACCACCTGGAAAGCGACCGGACCCCACGTCCTACCAGTCATCACCTATTCAGTGGACAGGTGAAAACCGGTAGAAACGCTTCACCTGGAATACCGCTTTTAAATCCATCTCATCTGTGACTGCAAGCTTATGGGATTTTTTTAGGTATTAGGTCATCCAAAAGTTTCTTGATGATGCTTTAAAGAGAATGTAATGGTATTTGTAATACACGTTTTCATCAGTCTTATTTTTTTTTGTTTGGGTTACCTAGCAAACGTGACATTCCTTTGGTTAACTTCACCATCCATGAGATTCACTGCAGACGCAATATCAGCATGTGCAAGCTG
The DNA here is from genome assembly GCF_050947455.1 of Rhinoderma darwinii. Classification (NCBI taxonomy): domain Eukaryota; kingdom Metazoa; phylum Chordata; class Amphibia; order Anura; family Rhinodermatidae; genus Rhinoderma; species Rhinoderma darwinii. The sequence goes on from NC_134687.1 coordinate 485,162,722, forward strand.
TGCAAAGAGCCGATTCCCAGAAGTGACATGGAGGATCACTATGCCAGCGAACATGCCCCGGTAAGAGTTGTTGGTAATATCTTTTCACTTATGTGATTTTATTTATTCGGCACTGCAAATTATTCATTTTGGACATCCTAATGCATCTGAAATTATTTTATTTTCTTGGTGATGTCTTGGTACGGTCCAATAAAAAAATATTGTATAATTTAGATAATGGCTCAGAAGATAGAATTGTGATGGGTATTTTTTTTTTACATATCGTGTTTTGTTATTTGTTGTTTGTTTTTTTCACTGGTTTTTCTACTTATTTTTTTTTTTCTGCCATCATTTTCATAATTGCGGCAAAAATTATGCTACTTTGCATCAATTATAGAACTTACAGGTAAAAAGCAACAAAACCGCAAAAAAATTGAATGTAAATATTTTCTTAAGTCCACTTAATTCATGAGCCTGCCGCCCCTTCAAAATGATTGACAGCCGCCAGTTTATACAGGTTTATACTTTACCAGCCGTTAATCAGTGGTGTGCGTTTTATTGACCGATCCACCTGCTGTTTTATTTGTGTATGTCAAGTGTGAAAATTGTCCCGGCAGCAAAAGGGTTGGTGGTGTATTCTGGTTTTATGTAAATATTGTACAATAAGGAGTTTTGCAACTTTCTAGTATACCCTGTGTTTCTTTAAATGAATTTTGTGAGAAATTGAAACACAGGGTATACTAGAAAGTTGCAAAACTCCAGCAATCTACTTAATCCAGAGTAGATTGCTGAGCTATGCTGTTTCTGTAACTCCCATAGAGGTGAATGCCAGTTATGGAAACAGCCTAGAACGCGAGCTACTCTGCTTCCGTAACTGGCACTCACTTCCATGGAAGTTACGCTATTTTCGACCATGTAATCAGGAAGTGGCCCGGGAGGCAGCGGGAACCGAGAAAGGTAGAACAGGGTTTAGGGGGCCCCTTTCTAGAGATGGGTGCGGGTCCCAGAGGTGAGACCCACATCTATCTGACATTTATGGCATGTCCCTGATGGGCAAACTGCTTTAATTAAACCAGATAGACACATTTCATATTCACCAGCAGTTATTTCAAAGACATCTGTGCTATTCACAGACTATGCTTTTCAATACATAAAAAAAAGTATACCTTGCGATATATATATGTGCATGTATTCTTTTAAATGGAACCCTATGGGTGACTTATGCCTTTTATCAAAATTAAATGTCAGGAAATACTCCTGTGTGAATAGTGCCTAGCAATTATATTGTGTACATTGAAAACCATTTGCAATGTATAAAATAGATAGAAATGATTCAGGTGAAGTTTGTAGAGATCAGATTGTAGCCCAACAGAAGATTTACACTGGTAACATTTGCCCTATTAATTTTTTGTATGTTTACCAGGTGACTTGCAAATGCAACATGACTATGGAGAAGTGTGCACTGGAGGAACATGAGGTCAGTTCATGTTGTGTTTTACATGCATTATTATCATGTATGTCTAATTTGTGAGGGCTCCTCTTTCAGTTGTTACAATTATTGTACTTCTATTGACTCCACTGTACTGGCGTTTGTCGCATTAGCTCACTTTAAGTGTCTTTATGCACACTAGGCCCTTGTGTGAATCTGTCTGTAGGTTTGGAGCCACTAAACCACCAGCATGCTCTTTTGCAGCTGGGGTTTAGTATTCCAAACCTGCTCACGTCAAAAACTGATGATTTGGAAATAGAACTTGCAACTTGACGGATGAGATCGGGAGTGGCAAATGGCGCACGTGCATTTCGCACATAAAGCCAGGGACAGTACTCTGTGCATGCGCAATGAAGTGAGGTGTACTGTCCCTGGCTTCATATGCGCAATTCGCATGCGCTCGTTGCCGCTGAGCTGCTCTCGGTAAGTTGAAATTTACTTTACTAACCATTCCAGAAACGTCTGCTTTTATCGTAGTCAGGTTTGGAACAATATATCCCAGCTGCCTATCAGCATGCTGGTGGTTTAGTGGCTCCAAATCTAGTGACAGGTTCTCTTTTTAAAATCACGCCTGCAGATAAGCAAATCTTTGTCTGGTTTGCTAATATGACCACAGTGGCTAACTGTAATCCAAACAAAGTATAGTAAGTGGAGAGTCCCAGACAGAAACTAAATGAGGAGCTCCACATTGAAGCCAACACCTTGTTTGAGCACTGTCCACACCCTTCCACTGACGGTGGTTCTGTAATACCCATAGCTTTCTATAATCAATATTTGTTGCAGATTAGTGAGTCCTAGCTGCCGAACACCAACAAATATCAATTTCTCATTCGTCACATTGGAAGATACAGACAAGTACAGAAAGTGTTCACTCCTCCCACAGTATATACCCCTCCTACAGAAACTTAGCTAGTCCGTCTTCGCTTAGTGTCCATGGGAGGCAGACACTTCTATTTGTACAGCTTTAGTAAGCAGAGATCTTGAAAATCAAGAGGAATTAATACAGAAAGTATATTGAAAAATTGGATAACTTTTTTTAATTTATACAAAAAATAACTAATCAAATATAACATAATTAATTTGCATGTGAAACACAAAGTTTAATAAATCCCACCTATTGTATGCTTTATTATCTAAATATATGACCTATTGGTAAAAAAGGAAACTATCTCTTAGCTGCTGTGGTCCATGGAGTAATTAAAGATTATTAGCTGGAAATTCATTATTCATTTGTTTTTGCAGAAATCCTCTTGTCCTTTGCGTCTGGTTACATGCCAGTTTTGTGAGCTGGAAGTAACCTTTAATTCACTAGAAAATCATGAAGACTATTGTGGCGCCCGGACTGAGCTCTGTGAAAAGTGTGGTTCCAGTGTAATGATTAAGGACCTCAAAGACCACCCAACTGTGTGTGGTAAAGTAAAACCGCCAAAGGAACCAGTGAGAATCCATAATTGGGTGGACAGCAGAGACTATGAGGTGCCGTTGCTTACTGCCCTGACAAGTAGAAGCGCTTTCACAGACCATCTTAATTCAAGGCATGTACCACAAAGGTTTTATGGGAAATCCATGTTAACCCAGTCCTTAAAAACATTTGATCACCTAAACCAAAATACAAGGAGAGATCAAAACAGAGGTGAGATTTTTTTGAGCGAGATATGCGCATAAAACTGTCTTCTGCTTTCTGACTCTGCGATGTGCTTATCTGTACATGCTTGTTGAGGAAACTTTAAAATTAATCTTGCACATTTTTTTTAAATTGGCCAATATACATTAGATAAAAGTTTTCCGAAGCTGCAGATTTCAGGAGAGTCGTCAGAATATTGAATGTGTATGTGGGTCTCATGTAGGGATGCACGATGCATCGAAATTTCGATACTGTGCGTCCCCAAACGGTTCGATACCGTTGTTTCATGTATTTCGATACTAAGCTGTGCGGTCACATAGCTAAGTATAGTAACACATGAATGTATGAGAGCAGGGCTGCGGCTGTGTAATAGTCATTGCCCCGCTGCGGAGTCCTGACCAGTGCGCGCCGTCAGGATAATGCTGCACTGAAAACCGAACATGGCGGGCGCACTACAAAACACCCCCATGTTCTGTCCTCCGTGCCTGAACCGCCGCTCATTAGTGCAGCGCCGGCCGCATCTCCTCCTGCTGACCGCATCTCCTCCTGCTGACCGCGAGCGCACTTAATGTCAGGAGTGGGGCAATGGCTGTATTACACAGCCGCGCTCTATAACGCTGAGATCAGAGAAACCTCATCTCTGCCGCTATTCCCCCTGAATGCTGCGATCATAGCTGACTGCAGCATTCAGTAGAAAATGAGAAGGGGGATGCCTCTGGATCGCATCACCGGAAATTCCTGTGACGCGATCGAGGGCCATACTATATATGGGCAGACAGCCCAGGTTCTATTGAAGGACCACAGGGCTGTCTTACCATATCTCCTGTTAGGGCATACTTGGGTATGTCCTAACAACTGCCTGTGTACTATCAGTACACAGGCTAATGTACTGGCATATAGATATGTCAGTACATTAAAGTAAAAACATAAAGTAATATTAAATGTAAAGAAATACATACACCTTTTTTTTACTATAAACATTTAAAATAAATCTCTAAATACACACATTCGGTATTGGCGCGGCCGTAATAACATGCACAACAATTTTATTGTGTCATTTGTGATGTGTACGCAGTAAAAAAATAAAAACTTCCCTTGTTAATGTAAGGCGCGAGGTGTGATGAATTTAAGCTCCATGTGCCTCACATTAATAGTAAATAACCCCATCATGTACCTTACACATTAACTCATTATGACTGAGAAACATGATGGTGTTAATTACTATTAATGTGAGGCACATGGAGGTTAAATTCATTCACACCTTGCGCCTCACATCAGAAAATGGAAGAACTGTTTTTTTGTTTCTTTTTTATTACAGTTGGCAAAGTATCGTTTTGCTATCTAAATCGCAATACTACACAAAGTATCGGTATCGAAGTCCAAATTCTGGTATCGTGACATCCCTAGTCTCATGAGATAGGATCCAAATTGAAGTTAAACATGCCCCATTCTTTGTTCCCGTGGGGAATACGTTTTTGCCATGGGGGTCTGGCAAAGGCTTAGTCTGTTGCCCTTTAAAGGGAATGTGTTGCTAGAATTTTTTAAATGGTTTTTTTTTTTTTTTTCAGTTAAGCAGTTAGTATATAAGTGATAACACATTGTTTTAATTTTTTCACAAGTCAGGAAGTATTATAAATTAGATTCTAATTTTATAACATTTCCACGTGCTGGTCACTAGAGGGAGCAATTCCCGAAATTGCAGCATTGGCAATGTGGTAAAGCAACCTCATTGCTTTATGCTGCAAATTTGGTGTAAACACACACGCTCTAGTGAGCTCACAGAATCCCCTCTCCCTTATCCTGGCTAGTGCCAGGAGAAGGAGGGGTTTGAATCTTCAAACCTCCTACACTGTGTGTCGCCATTTTCTGAGCGAATGCAGTTTTTGTAGGAGGATTAGATACAGTGGTAATCAGACAGTATAACACAAACATACACGAACATAATACACACATCACATACATAACTTACCTGCTCCTGCCGCCTCCGCTCCTACACCTTGCGTCTTCGCTGCCTTGAACATATGGCCGGAAGCCGCGACCGGAAGTTTTCTTGCTGTCCGGCCACTGCTTCCGGTCTACATGAAAATGGCGCCGGATGTCGCTCTACCAAAGACCTTCCTTTTGGTCTGTGTGGGAGCGGCGCATGCGCCGTTCCCACACAGACGGCGTACGCAATAGTGAATGGAACGGCTCCCGTTCGCATTCTCTATGGGGATGCATGTGCCGTATTCCATCTCTGTATGTGTCGCTCATCGACACATACAGAGATGAAAAAAAAATATGGCGTCCCCCCATAGAGAAGTAAGAAAAAAGTACAACACCAGAACACCAATAAATAAAATTTATTTTAATACCATACTAAAAGCAGTAAAACGGTGGAGTCAGGAGGAATAGCTGTCAGGTGAAAGTGTATGGCCAGCTTTGGAAAGAACATCTGTTATCTGCTCGTTCAACAATATCACCTGCTGATGCGATTTAGAAGTGTGTCCAGGTAGAGGCACTTTACTTTGTATACTGTGCACGCCTTGAATCTTCACATCAGACAAGTGTGTCGTGGGCAGTTAACACACCTATTGGCTAGTACACACATAATAGCCTAACCGTTCTTGGCTTAGCTGCTGCAGCTACCTCCTTGCTCTGCGGTGCTTCTGCACAGACTGCCTATATGTTATTAACACTGATGTAACTCCTGCCCTTAACTTTTTTTTTTATATCTGTTACTGATTCCACTGCCCCTTGCAGTGCCACTAAGCACAAAGCACTCCCCAGAACTGCACTGGAAAATGTGCTGTGATTTTACCTTTTATCTGTTTTGGCTGTTCATGGGCTGAACCCCAGATTTTTGCATCTCTGAGCTGTGTTGGCAGTTCCATTAACCCCTTTAGGACACAGCCTGTTTTGGCCTTGTGGACACAGATGATTTTTTCAAATCTGACGTGTCACTTTATGTGGTAATAACTCCGGAATGCTTTTACCTATCCAAGCGATTCTGTGATTGTTTTCTCTTGACATATTGTACTTTAAAAAATTTGGTCGATAAATATTTATTTGTGAAACAGATAGTAATACCACCCAAAAAAGTTACTAGTTAACATCCCCCATATGTCTACTTTGTTTGCATCTTTTTTTCACGTACTCTTATTTTTCTAGGACATTACAAGGCTTAGAACTTTAGCAGCAATTTCTCATATTTTCAAGAAAATTTCAATAGGCCATTTTTTCAGGGACCAGTTCAGTTCTGAAATGGCTTTGAGTGCCTTAAATATTAGAAAGTCCCCATAAATCACCCCATTTTGAAAACTGCACCCCTCAAGGTATTCAAAACCACATTCAGAAAGTATTTGAACCCTTTAGGCATTTCACAGGAATTAAGGCAAAGTAGAGGTGAAATTTACAAATTTCATTTTTTTGGCCGAAATTCATTTGTAATAAAAAAAAATCTAACACAGAAGGTTTTACCAGAGAAACGCAACTCAATATTTATTGCCCAGATTCTGCAGATTTTAGAAATATCTAACATGTGGCCCTAGTGTCCTAATGGACTGAAGCACAGGTCTCAGAAGCAAAGGTCTCAGAAGCAAAGGAGCAGCCAGTGGATTTTGGGGTCTCCTTTTTTTAGGAATATATTTTAGGCACCATATCAGGTTTGAGGAGGTCTTGTGGTACCTAAACAGTCGAAACCCCCCAAAAGTGACCCCATTTTGGAAACTACACCCCTCAAGGCATTTTTCTAGGGGTATAGTTAGCATTTTGACCCACAGTTTTTTTGCAGAATTTAGTGGAATTAGTCTGTGAAGATGAAAATCGCCTATTTTTCTGTGGAAACATAGAATTTTTTCATTTTTACAAGGAATAAAGGAGAAAAAGCACCCCAACATTTGTAAAGCAATTTCTCCCGATTACGGCAATACCCAATATGTGGTCATAAACTGATGTTTGGACCCACAGCAAGGCTCAGGAGGGAAGGAGCGCCTTTTGGATTTTGGAGCGCGGATTTTGCTGGATTGGTTTTCAGTGTCATGTCGGGTTTGCAGCGCCCCGGAGGGACCAAAACCGTGGAAACCCCCCAAAAGTGACCCTATTTTGGAATCTACACCCCTCAAGGAATTTTTCTAGGGGTATAGTGAGCATTTTGACCCCACAGGATATTTTTTAGAACTAAGGTGACCAAAAAACAGCGTTTTTGTCACTTTAAATTATTTATTTCTTACAGCGTTCACCGTGCGCAATAAATTACGTTTTACTTTATTGTGACGGTCGGTATGATTACGCCGATACCATATGTGTATAGTTTTTTTAAAGTTTTGCAGCGTTTGCACAATAAAATTAAGTTTCTATAAAATAATTTATTTTCTGAGACACGCTGTTCTGAGCCGTAACTTTTATTTTTTCGTCAAAAAAGCTGTGTAAGGGCTTGTTTGTTGCGGGACGGGTTGTAGTTTTTATTGGTACCAATTTGGGGTAAATGCGACTTTTTGATCACTTTTTTTTTATTTTATATCTTGGGAGGGGTGGCGACCAAAAAATAGCGATGCTCACAGTTTTCCGTTTATTTTGCTTGCGGCGTTCACCGTGCGGAACAATTTAACATTATAATTTCATAGTTTGGGTCGTTACCAACACGGTGATACCAAATATGTGCACTTTTTTTTTTAACGTTTTCATTTTTTTCCTATAATAAATGACTTATAGGAAAACAAAACCTTTTATTTTTACACTTTTATAAAACCTTTTTATTAACACTTTTTTACTTTTTTACACTTTATTTTTTTTACCTGCAGCTCTGATCGCTGCTATAATACATTATACTACCTAGGTAGTGTAATGTATTCCAACTGCCAGTGTGACGTCACAGTCACTCTGACTGTTGGTCTACGAGGATCAGCAGAGGCTGATCCTCGTAGGCTTCCATACATGGCATTCCCGGAGGCCGTTGCCTGGCCTCCGGGTGCCATCACAAGCATCAGCAGCCCCCACAATTGCATGGGGGCTGCTGATGTGCTACAAACCCCCTACATGCGGAGATCGCAATCGAGGTCCGCATGTAACGGGTTAATTGCCGAAATCAGCGGCGATGAGCCGCTGATCGGCAACACTGGAGTGTCAGCTGTCGGGGACAGCTGATCTCAAAGTTCCCGATGCACACTGTCGTGGGCATCGGGAACGACACAGTAACTTCCTGTCACTCTGACAGGAAGCCTATCAGGACCAGCCGAAGGTTGGTCGTGATGGGCTTCTGTCCATGGCAGACACGGAAGCCATTGTTTGGCTTCCGTTTGCCATACTAACTATCGGCAAACCCCGCGATTTCGGACCGGGGTCTGCTGATATGTTAGAAACCCCCAAAATTCGGCGATTGCAACCGATCGCTGAATTTAAGGGGTTAATTCGCCGAATTCAGCGGCAAAGGACCGCTTGTCGGCAAGAGTGGAGTGTCAGCTGTCGGCGACAGCTGACCTCCTGGTTCCCAGTGCACACTGTCGCCGACAGTGTGCACCGGGAAAAACTCAGTAACTGTACGTCCTCGTGCGGGAAGTAACCTCTCGCGACGACGTACAGTTACGTCCTCGTGCGGGTAGGGGTTAAAGCAACTGTTATGTGCGTGGACTCCCACCAATGCAATCCACTTCCTTCTGGTCCTCAGGTGTGTCATGTGACCACATCGAGGCTGTTCTAGTAATGAGTAGAGAAACAGACTTCCTGTCCACACGTGAGACATTGTGGCAGTTGGGGAGTTCTATTGCTAGTCACATGAGAAGAAGGGAGTGGCTAACTCACAAATACAGCAACCAGTAAGAAGATTACCTCCACCACAATTTAAATAATGTGGCCAGAGAATAAAAAAATAATTGTGGGAGTGCTTCTTTAAACTGCCCTTTTCTTGTAAAATTTTGCAGACATTAACAATTTAAAAAATGTGCAAATTTGCAGTAAAACCGCATGGTGGTGCTGTGTTCACATTTTTGTGCCGCATTGCGGTCACTACGTACACTACCGTTCAAAAGTTTAGGGTCACTTAGAAAGTTCCTTATTTTTGAAAGAAAAGCACAGTTTTTTTTCAATGAACATAACATTAAATTAATCAGAAATACACTCTATACATTGTTAATGTGCTAAATGACTATTCTAGCTGCAAATGTCTGGTTTTTAATGCAATATCTACATAGGTGTATAGAGGCCCATTTCCAGCAACCATCACTCCAGTGTTCTAATGGTACATTGTGTTTGCTAACTGTGTTAGAAGGCTAATGGAAGATTAGAAAACACTTGAAAACCCTTGTGCAATTGTGTTAGCACCGCTGTAAACAGTTTTGCTGTTTAGAGGAGCTATAAAACTGAGCTTCCTTTGAGCTAGTTGAGAATCTGGAGCATTACATTTGTGGGTTCGATTAAACTCTCAAAATGGCTAGAAAAAGAGAGCTTTCATGTGAAACTCGACAGTCTATTCTTGTTCTTAGAAATTAAGGCTATTCCATGCGAGAAATTGCCAAGAAACTGAAGATTTCCTACAACGGTGTGTACTACTCCCTTCAGAGGACAGCACAAACAGGCTCTAACCAGAGTAGAAAGAGAAGTGGGAGGCCCCGCTGCACAACTGAGCAACAAGACAAGTACATTAGAGTCTCTAGTTTGAGAAATAGATGCCTCACAGGTCCTCAACTGGCAGCTTCATTAAATAGTACCCACAAAACGCCAGTGTCAACGTCTACAGTGAAGAGGTGACTCCGGGATGCTGGCCTTCAGGGCAGAGTGGCAAAGAAAAAGCCATATCTGAGACTCGCTAATAAAAGGAAAAGATTAATATGGGCAAAAGCACACAGACATTGGACAGAGGAAGATTGGAAAAAAGTGTTACGGACAGACGAATCTAAGTTTGAGGTGTTTGGATCACACAGAAGAACATTTGTGAGACGCAGAACAACTGAAAAGATGCTGGAAGAGTGCCTGACGCCATCTGTCAAGCATGGTGGAGGTAATGTGATGGTCTGGGGTAGCTTTGGTGCTGGTAAAGTGGGAGATTTGTACAAGGTAAAAGGGATTTTGAATAAGGAAGGCTATCACTCCATTTTGCAACGCCATGCCATACCCTGTGGACAGCGCTTGACTGGAGCCAATTTCATCCTACAACAGGACAATGATCCAAAGCACACCTCCAAATTATGCAAGAACTATTTAGGGAAGAAGCAGGCAGCTGGTATTCTATCTGTAATGGAGTGGCCAGCGCAGTCACCAGATCTCAACCCCATAGAGCTGTTGTGGGAGCAGCTTGACCGTATGGTACGCAAGAAGTGCCCATCAAGCCAATCCAACTTGTGGGAGGGGCTTCTGGAAGCATGTGGTGAAATTTCTCCCGATTACCTCAGCAAATTAACAGCTAGAATGCCAAAGGTCTGCAATGCTGTAATTGCTGCGAATGGTGCATTCTTTGACGAAAGCAAAGTTTGAAGGAGAAAATTATTATTTCAAATAAAAATCATTATTTCTAACCTTGTCAATGTCTTGACTATATTTTCTAGTCATTTTGCAACTCATTTGATAAATATAAGTGAGAGTTTTCATGGAAAACACAAAATTGTCTGGGTGACCCCAAACTTTTGAACGGTAGTGTATGTCCCTGTCCTGGGGGATAAAGCTGACCCTTTTGTTAGAAAAGTTTTTATGCATTAGGTTGAATGTTGTTTTACTTGCAGGGTAACTCATGTCATGCTTTTTTATTATTCAGTTATATTAGGATTTCATTTGGCTTATGTGCCGAATGTTTTCAACACTGTGTTCAGGTAGTATGATACTTTTTTCCAATATATTTTTTGTTAAGATGTCTGCTCATTTTAGGGAATGAACGGGCTAATCTGGACATGGACAGCCCACTGAATTTATTGAATCCCTGTTTGGAAGAAAAGCCTAAAACATTCCGCAATTATGATTTTTTTCGCTCTCAAAGTCGTCCGAACACTCAATCCGTTCTAGAGCCTGATGTTCCCTTTACTGAAACTGGCCAAGACTTCTGGCGTGACTCCTATTGCAAGGATAATGAAATGAAGACGAATGTCCGGGGACGGAGCAACATTAACTATTTCTCCAATAATGAATCTATGCAGTTAAGTTCATCCAGCACTCCCACTAGTAAGTTGCACCTTTACCCATATTGTTACCCCTTAGTATTACGTTGTAAAGATTCTTACAGTACAGTAGATTTTTCTCCCATCCATATATCTAACCTAATTACTAGAGGATAACTAAGCTGCAACTGCATTGTTCCATGCTATGCCTTGTACCACAATTGTGTTTCTGGCGTCCGTGAAACCTCTCAACACAAGTGGCTTGCTAGAGTGCTTCTTAGGCCCTGTTTACATTGTAGTTTTTTTTGTTTAGAGTGTCCATCGGTAAAGCTAAACCAGTCCTTAGGGCTTCATTGACAGATGGATGCCAAAAGAATTTCCTCTTTACCTCCGTCTGGCTGGTATATGTCAGTAAACAGGACGAAAAAAATATGGAATAGCGTAGTAGACTACGCTTTACCATCCCGTGGTGTCCAGAATAACTATTTTTGTATAGCATCTGTCATAGGCATCCATTAAACAGATATGTCATGAGCTTTGTAATAGCTATTCGTGACAATGTCATTATAGCCTGTCGGTGACTGATGCGTTAAATGGATTTTATTTATTTCTGTCCCCAGTGGGGCTCACAACCTAAATACCTTATCTGTGGAGTGTGAGAAGAAATCCACGCAAACATGGGGAGAACATAACTCCTTTCAGATGTTGTCCTTGGTTGGCTTTGAACCCTGAACTCCAGGGCTGCAAGGGAATAGTGCTATCCCTGAGCCATTGTGCTGCCTTAACAGTGGCATCCGTTTAACGGATACGTCATGAAAAGAGGAATGAGAGTTCATGACCTATTCGTTAAACGGATGCCATTATAGCCTATACGTGCTGGATTCCACTGTTAGGCATTAGTCACAACCTACTTTAAGGTACACATGGGGAGTTTTTCCCGGTGTATACATCAAACGTATGCCAAACACGTAGCCTGATCTGTGATACAGCTGCTGCCTAGCACTTGCATGTACCCCTCAGATGGGTATTTGGCTTGTTTCTAACACTTATCATGTGATGTCACGGATCAATCCAGATTTGTTATATTTTTTCCCCATGTTTGTCTCTGCAGCTGATGCCATCCAACTGCCCTGTGAGTTCTGTGAGGAGCTCTTTCCTGAGCTGGATCTTATCTTACACCAGGTACAAGTGTCGTGCATTCTTTAACTGTTACTTTCTTTTATTATAGTTCCACTTATTAAACAAAAATGATCTTCAGTTCTAGCTGGATACCACGGTTCCAGTGGAAAGCATATTTGATCCTTCCAATTCTCGTTTCTATAGCTTCCTATTGTGTTGTTTTCTGCACTTATTATAAGAATAAATACTCAACACTTACATTTTTATTGCTTCTTTTTTGCTTACCTGTAACTTTTAAGTTCTGCATTATGTATAGAAAAATACTGAAATTCTTTAGTAAATGTTTGTGTTTATGATATATATTTGCAGAACTAGACATTTAACTCTTCCTGTCAATACCTATACCAGACTGAAGACTACTAGTATATCCAGAAAATGAAACACATATAGCACAAGTCATGTACCATGACAATATAAAATAAACTTTATTGAAATATACATAACATATTGGCCATCAAAATATAAAAACAATATAGCACACAGTTAAAAAGGAGAGTATGGAGGAGCTTCATGAATAATCCAATATATATGCTACCATACTATAAACATCCTGTGATGTGGTAACAAATGCAGATATCTATAGAAAAGATGATCATATAGATCAAGTATTTGGACAACAGAAGCACATAAATATATTTAGCACCTGACAGAAGAGCACACAATTGTGCATGCATATAAAAGTATACAGCTAGAGCTCCAAGTTGCACCCAAAACAAAGACCATGCTTTATAAATAAAGGATATTGCACAAACCCATGGACTGCATGATAGGAAGCACGCAGGAACACTCCACACTGACCGCCCCCGACGCACGTTTCGCCGTCAGCTTTCTCAAGGGAAAGCTGACGGCGAAACGTGCGTCGGGGGCGGTCAGTGTGGAGTGTTCCTGCGTGCTTCCTATCATGCAGTCCATGGGTTTGTGCAATATCCTTTATTTATAAAGCATGGTCTTTGTTTTGGGTGCAACTTGGAGCTCTAGCTGTATACTTTTATATGCATGCACAATTGTGTGCTCTTCTGTCAGGTGCTAAATATATTTATGTGCTTCTGTTGTCCAAATACTTGATCTATATGATCATCTTTTCTATAGATATCTGCATTTGTTACCACATCACAGGATGTTTATAGTATGGTAGCATATATATTGGATTATTCATGAAGCTCCTCCATACTCTCCTTTTTAACTGTGTGCTATATTGTTTTTATATTTTGATGGCCAATATGTTATGTATATTTCAATAAAGTTTATTTTATATTGTCATGGTACATGACTTGTGCTATATGTGTTTCATTTTCTGGATATACTAGTAGTCTTCACAGTCTGGTATAGGTATTGATATTTGCTTTATGATTTGTGTGGACGCATTATTGTTTGGCGTATGCCAATGGTCTATACTCGTATAGGTATTCATCATTTAACTCTTCCTGGTTGGACTACCATTAAAATTCTAACTAAATTCAAATTACTGACTGACCGTATGAATCAGTTTGGGGGGAGTTTGGTACCGTGTGAATGAGATTAACAACTATGATACAAAAGTCTGCTTCTATTTAATGTTGGTCTCTAATTCAGAGAATACTTAGAGTAATTTTATTTCTTTGTTTGCAGTCCGGTTGCAGGCCCAGTGCTTTTACCTTTGTTAGAAGACCTTCTCCCAGTCCTCCGCTGGACTTTACTGAAAATCTCAGGTCCTCCTCACCTCCTGCTCACATTTCTCAGAGTGTCATCATTCCATGTGAATTCTGTGGAGTACTGATGGAAGGGGATATCCTATTTCATCATCAGGTACCTGGATTGTAAGGATGTCTGCTATGTAAATGATTTACCTACAGACTCCACATTTCTAATTGCAACTTAATACATCCAGAACAATTATACATCAAACAAAACCATGATTCGCACCTGCAGCACGGATCTTTATCACTGGAATTAGGCATATGTAGGGTCAGTATGCTATTTATTATTTTAATACACTCCGCACTTTTATACACTTTTAATCATTTGGTTTTTCCCAATTTAAAAAAATGATGAATACATTTTATTTTAACTCCCTAACTCCTTTAACCCCTTCCCGACATTTGTCGTATGTATACGACATGGAAAGCCAGTGCTTCCCGCAAAATGTCGTATACATACGACAAATGCATGGCACCGGCTCAGAAGCTGAGCATTACATTGTGGGGAAACACTGTGACAGAGCTGCAGCGTTTGATTATTCTAAATATCCTAGGCTCCTTGCAGTTAGAAATTCACTTTGTTTACTTTTTGCTGATAATTCCTCAATGTCCCACCCCCTCCTGGCTCTTTATGCAGTTATCAAACTTTGCACCGTCTTGTTCAACTACCAAAACTTTGATCTATGTTTCGGGTTTATATTCTGGCAAATGTCTCCTTGATCTGTACAAGCAAATCTGTGTATGAAGTATGTAACAAATATGACTCCTTTATTGCTTTGTACTGCTGCTACTTAGTTTGGAAAGTTAGACCGCAGAAGACTAGACGAGTCCCGCAGAAGCTGCTCCAAATTTATCATGCTGGCGCACATTGTTTGATAGATTTTGCGCATCTTGCTAGATATGTGGGACACCTTTTTACCTCCAATCAAAAAAAAAGAAAAAATCTGCGAGCTCGACATTAGTTATTAGTCGAGTGGGCAAATGGAAAAAAAAACAACGTGGAGACACCACGACCTATAAATAATAGCACCGGGATGCAGCGTTACCCCTAGTCCAAAAGCAATATAAATGAACAGCCGCAATGTAGTGCTAGCATAGTGTACACGGACATGAAAAAAAAAAAAAACACACCAGGATACAGCATTTTTCCTAATAATGTTGTGGGAATGGCATTTAACCTGATAATTCATCAGACCGACAAGCGAGTCCACAGGTGTTCATATTAGTCCCATTTGTAGTTACCCTCTGGTGTCACTGCTGGGACGTAAGCAGAGTTTAGATGTCTCAGGCAGAATAGAAGTCTTGGTCGCTTAAAGCTCGTGGCAGGAAATGGAGTGCGCTACCTGTCGGAGCCTGTGGACTTGCATGTCGGATCAAGGAGTTATCAGGGAAAATGTTACTCCCGGATCATTATAGGGAAGGACTCTGTATCCCGGGGTTTTTTCTTTTGTTTGTGTGCATTGTCGACCCTGCATCGTTTTCATTGCTTTTGGATTATTAGTGAAATGCTGCATTCCGGTGCTATAATTTTATGTCAGTTGTGTCCCATTGTTGGCGAACAACTAATGTGGAGCGTACAAGTATTGATTTGTGGACTGTTTATCATTAGTGCAACAATACAGGCGTGGGACGCTTGCTGCTGCACGCAGGTTTTTGTGTGAGACGGTCTCTTGTGTTCTTATTGGTTTATACTCTTCACTTCCTTACACTACCTATTGGTTTGCTTATTTTAGGCCTGTATTTTATAGTAAACTAGTGCGCGCCAATAATCTGGCGCGTTTTACAACTTCACTTAGCCATACCCCCTTTTCTAGACCCTTTTGAATAGTGTTTAGTGAGGCGCAAAAAGCGTAATCAAAACACCATTGTCTAAACACAACTGCCTCTGATACCCCTTAAAGTAGTTTTTTGTTAAAATCATTTTTGCATCAGCATCTCGTATTCATGAACTCTGGCTAGCCTCATCACCAGCCGCTGATTGACAGCTTTCTCCCCATACCATGCATGGGTGCTCGGCTCGCACTGCAGGAGAAAAATAGCTATTTTATGAAGACGACTCACTTGCCTTGTAATGTTCATACACCGCTGGAATCGGGGTCTCTGGCACCACTTTTTGCTGCCCTCAGATAGGGCAGCATAAACATGGTGATGGATTTTCTTAGACCGTTAAACTAAGAGTCTTTGAGAAATCTGGCTGATTTGGATGAGCTGGTGCGACGGCATTAGTAGAACCCTGCCATTGGCTCTCTACTAGTCAAGCTGGCTCCTTCCTCACTACGTGGACAGCAGAAGCAGGGTGCTGCCACTCCAAGCTCTAAAACTGTAATACTACTGTCAATCTGGTACCGTGAAGCAAATGTTGTTGTAAATCCCTTTCCTAATTGGTATTATTGGTTTTATCATAGGATCAGTGCGACATGGGTTCAAACTCTGAGAAAACACCTCCCTTTTCAAATTCATTTACTGATGTCTCCCCAGCTGAAGACGAGTACAGAAGCTGTGTGGTTCCAGCAACCTCCCAGTTACAAGGTCAGTTACAAGGTCGCACAACAGATATTTTTCAAAGATGGATTTCCCCTTTTATTATCTAAAATCCTCTTCTGACAAGTCAAACAGACACTTGGGTTATTATACTTCTTAATTAACTTCATGTATCTTAAAAAGGGCTTTCTCATTAGGATAACCCCTTTTAACTCCGTAACGACATTTGACATACATATACGTCCTAGTCGGGAAGTGCTTCCCTCAAAACGGTGTACATGTACGGCAAGCTGATGGCACGGGCTAAGGAGCTGAGCCCTCACCGTCAGCAGCAGGTGTCAGCTGTATACTACAGTTGAAAAATTGCTGTAGTCGCCTAGCTCGGGGCCTGACCGTTTAACTCCTACATAAGTAGTGCAGTGTATTATACCAGATGTTAGATCTTCAAATCCCCTAGCGGAACTAAAAGGAAAGTGTGTGTGTGTTTTATTGTTTAAAAAAATTAAACAAATTATGCATAGTTTCCATCGCCAGCCCAAGTAACGACTCAAGCTACAAAATGATTATTTATCCCACACGGTTACTTAGTTAAAAATGACAGCTTGTCTCGCAAAAACAGCCTACATACGGCTACCTCAATAAAAAAAAAAAGTTACGCCTATTATAAAGCGGGGACGAAAAACATCCCAATGTGCAGGTCAAAGGGGGAACATTCTTTTAACCCCTTCCCGACATTTGCCGTACATATACGTCATGGAAAGCATTGACTTCCCGCATCTTGCCGTACATGTACGCCGAATGTTTGGGACCGGCTCAGAAGCTGAGCCGGTGCCATCATCACCGGATCTCAGCTGTATCTTACAGCTGACATCCGGCTGTAACGGCGGGGACCGAAATTAGCTTCGATCCCCGCCATTAACCCCTTAAGTGCAGCGCTCAAACGCGATCGCTGCACTTAAGGTGTTTGCAGCTCATCGGAACCCCAGTAATGAAATTGCCGGGGTTCCGGTGGCTGCAATGGCAACCGGAGGCCTAATACTGGCCTCCCGGTCTGCCTAGCACCGAAGCCGGTCAAGATCCGCCCGGCAAGATGGCGCCGGGTCAGGAGCTGATCCGGCGTCATCAGCGGTGGAAGTCAGCTGTACTGTACAGCTGACATCCACCTGTAACGGCAGGAACCGGAGCTAGCTCCGATCCCTGCCATTAACCCCTTCGATGCAGCAATCGAAAGCGATTGCTGCATCGTAGCGGTTACTAGCAGATCGCCAGCCCTGACAGGCAATCAGGACTGGCGACTGCTGTTATGGCAACAGGAGACACAATGGTCTCCTGCTCTGCCATTACGGAAGCCGATTTAGGCCCCGCCGGGAGGCGAAGCCTAATCGGCTTGCTGTCAGTGAATGACTGACAGATCTAATACATTGCACTACATAGGTAGTGCAATGTATTAGAAAAAAAAAAATCTGACCGTTGGACCTTCAAGTCCCGTAGTGGGACTTGAGAAAAAGTGTAAAAAAAGTGTAAAAAAAAAGTGCAAATAATGAAAGTTTGAAAACAATAAAAGTTTCAAGTAATCAAATAAAACACAATCCCCCTTTTACTCTTATCAAGTCCTTTATTATTGAAAAATAATAATAAACCATATGTATTTGGTATCGCCGCGACCGTAACGACCTGAGGTATCAAAATATTATATTATTTATTGCACGCGGTGAACAGCGTAAAAAAACCCGTAAAAAACGTTACCAGAGTTTCTGTTTTTTAGTCACTTTGCCCTACAAATGTTAGAATAAAAAGTGATCAAAAAGTCGCACGTATCCAAAAATGGTACCTATAAAAACTATAGCTCGTCCCGCAAAAAACAAGCCCTCATACACCTCCGTCGACAAAAAAATTAAAACGTTATGGTTCTCACAACTTGGCGACAGAAAAAATACATTCTTTTTACAAAAGTAATTTTATTGTGCAAAAAGTTGTAAAACATAAAAAAGTGCTATAAATTAGGTATCGCCGGAATCGTACTGACCCGCAGAATAAAGTTAACATGTAATTTATAACGCATGGTGAACGCTGTATAAAAAAAAAAAGCTGTGCCAGAATAGCGTTTTTTGTTTACCTGACATCCCAAAAAATAGGATAAAATGTGATCAAAAAGTCGCATGTACCCCAAAATGGTACCAATAATAACTACAGCTCGTCCCGCAACAAACCAGCCCTCATACCGCTACGTCTATGAAAAATAAAATTAGTTATGGCTCCAATAAGTCAGGAAATAAAAAAATATGCAGTTGTGCCGGCCCGAGGGGAACATTTCTTCTGTTTGAAGAGGCGATTTATCAAGGACCTAAAATTAGGGAACCAGGAAAGGGAGGGCCCAAACATATCCGCTGGAAGCGACGGTGCCCGTATTATACCAGGACAACACTTCCTAGCAAAATTCCCCAAACTACAAAGGCGCGGAGTATGGACCAAAAGGGGCATAAGAAAGGACGCCATATAATAGTGCGACACCGGCCTGTGCAGAAAGTATTGCTTCACAGCGTAACACACATTTATGGATTATTTTATTGTTTTTTTTTACCCCATTATTATACCACCTGACTATGCCCCTTATATACTCCGCCCGGCTTACATATGCCCTACATTATAAACGGAAACACCAGTAAGACTCCAAACAAAACTACTACCAAGCAAAATCCACACTCCAAAAGCCAAATGGCATTTCCTCCCATCTGAACCCTACAGCGTGCCCAAACAGCAGTTTCCTTCCACATATATGGCACAGTCATATCCGGGAGAACCCTTTTAGCAATTTTTGGGGTGTGTGTCTCCAGTGGCATAAGCTGGGCACGACATATTTGCCACTGAATGGCATATCTAGGGAAAAATATAAATTTTTAATTTGCACCATCCACAGCGCATTCATTTATGGAAAAGACCTGTGGGGTGAAAATGCTCACTACACCCCTTAATAAATGCCTTGAGGGGTGCAGTTTCCATAATGGGGTCACTTCTCAGGGGTTTATTTTTATTATTTCACATCTGAGCCTCTGCAGTTGTGAACCAATACTTTGTAAATCGCCAAATTTGGCCTCAATTTTACATGGTACGCTTTCACTCCTGAGCCCTGTCATATGTCCAGGCAAGAGATTAGGGCCCCATGTAGGGTGTTTCTAAAACCAGGAAACCTAGCATAATAATTAGAGAGCTGCCTTGTTATGGTGGCACAAGCCGGGCACCACATATTGTCCACATATCTGTGGAAAAAAATCCCATTTTCACTCTGCAACATCGAGTTCACACTAATTTCTACAAAACACCTGCAGGGTTAAAATGCTCACTACACCCCTAGGTAAATGCATTGAGGGGTGTAGTTTCCAAAATTGGGTCACTTCTGGGGGGTTTCCACTGTTTTGGGCCAACAGGCGCCCAAAAACCAATCCAGCAACATCTGCACTCCAAATGGCGGTCCTTCCCTTCTGAGTCCTGCCGTTTGCCCAAACAGCAGTTTATGACCACATATGGGGTATTGCCGTACTCGGTAGAAATTGCTTTACAAATGTTGGGTTCTTTTTTTTCCTTTATTTGTTGCGAAAATGAAAAAATTTGCGCTAAAGCTACGTCTTATTGAAGAAAAAGGATTGTTTTTATTTTCACTGCCCAATTCTAATAAATTCTATGAAACATCTGTGGGGTCAAAATGCTCACTATGCCCCTAGATGAATTCCTCAAGAGGTGTAGTTTCCTAAATGGTGTCACTTTTTGGGCATTTTCATTGTTTTTTCCCCTCAGGGGCTTTGCAAATGTGACATGGCCTCCGCAAACCATTCCTGCTCAATGTGATCTCCAAAAGCCAAATAGCGCTCTTTCCCTTCTAAGCCACGCCGTGTCTCCAAACAGCCGTTTATTACCACATGTGGGGTATTGTTTTACTCGGGAGAAATTGCTTTACAAATTTTGTGGTGCTTTTTCTCCTTCAGTCCTTGTGGAAATGAGTAAAAATAAGCTAAACCTACATTTTCTTTGAAAAAATTTAGATTGTCATTTCCAATAATTTATGCAAAAAAACCTGTTGGGTCAAAACGCTCACTATACCCCTAGATAATTTCCTCAATGGGTGTAGTTTCCAAAATGGGGTCACTTGTGGGGGGTTTCCACTGTTTTGTCCCCTCAGGGGCTTTGTAAATGTGACATGGCCTCCGCAAACCATTCCTGCTAAACTTGAGCTCCAAAAGCCAAATGGCGCTCTTTCCCTTCTCAGCCCTGCCGTGTCTCCAAACAACCGTTTATTACCACATGTGGGGTATTGTTTTACTCGGGAGAAATTGCTTTACAAATTTTACGGTGCTTTTTCTCCTTTAGTCCTTGTGGAAATGAGAAAAAAAATCGCTAAACCTACATTTTCTTTGAAGAAATGTTGATTTTAATTTTCACGGCCTACTTCCAATAATTTCTGTAAAAAAACTGTGCGGTCAAAATGCTCACTGTACCCCTAGATAATTTCCTTGAGGTGTGTAGTTTCCCAGATGGGGTCACTTTTGGGGGATTTTGACTGTTTTGGCACTGCAAGAGCCCTTCAAACCTGACATGGTGCCTAAAATATATTCTAACAATAATAAGGCCCCAAAATCCACTAGGTGTGCCTTTGCTTCTGAGGCCGGTGCTTCAGTCCAGTAGCACACTAGGGCCACATGTTGGATATTTCCTAAAACTGCAGAAACTGGGCAACAAATATTGAGTTGCATTTCTCTGGTAAAACCTTCTGTGTTATAAAAAAAATTGTACTAAAAATGTATTTCTGCCAAAAAATATGAAATTTGTAAATTTCACCTCTACTTTGCTTTAATTCCTGTGACATGTGTAAAGGGTTAAGACATTTTCTAAATGCTGTTTTGAATACTTTGAGGGGTGAAGTTTTTAAAATGGGGTTACTTTTTGGGGGTTTCTAATATATAAGGCCCAAAAAGCCACTTCACAACTGAACTGGCCCCTGTAAAAATGGCCTTTTGAAATTTTCTTGAAAATGTGAGAAATTGCTGCTAAAGTTCTAAGCCTTGTGATGTCATAGAAAAATAAAAGGATGTTCAAAAAACAATGCCAATCTAAAGTAGACATATGGGGGATGTTAATTAGCAACAATTTTGTGTGGTATAACTGCCTGTCTTACAAGCAGATACATTTAAATTGAGAAAAATGCTAATCTTTGCAATTTTTCGCTAAATTTTGGTGTTTTTCACAATTAAATACTGAACATATCGAGCAAATTTTGCCAGTAACTTAAAGTCCAATGTGTCACGAGAAAACAATCTCAGAATCGCTTGGATAGGTGAAAGCATTCCGGAGTTATTACCACATAAAGTGACACATGTCAGATTTGAAAAATGAGGCTCGGTCAGGAAGGTCAAAAGTGGCTAAAGAGGGAAGGGGTTAATGTCAAAGTGTTTATCAACGACCAAATATTTGGAAACCAGGAAGGGGAGGACCCAGGCACATCTGCTAGAAATGAGAGCGCTCTTATTAAATTAGAAAAATTGCAATTATTCTTTTGCACCACCCGCTGCACGTTATTTTCTGGAAAACACCTTTTGGGGTCAAAATGTTCACTACATCCCTTAATAAATGCCCTTAGGGGAGTAGGTTCCCCAATAGCCACTTCTTCGGGGTTTATTTTAATATTTGACTTCAGAATCTCTAACATGGCATTGAACCACAAATGCAAAGGAGTTTTCCCAGAATCCTAAAATAATAACCTATCCACACAATGGGTGATAATTTTCTGATCATTAGGGGCCCCACCGCTGGGACCACCAACGATTGTGAGTATGGGGGTCTTAAGCCCCCAGGTCCTCCTCATTGCACCCCCCACAGCGGGTAGGAGCTTGAATGGAGTGGCAGTGCGCATTCTCAACCGCCGCTCCTTTCAAACTCCTCACTGCGGTGGGTGCAGTAAGGAGGATCGGAAAATCGTTAGCTTTTATTGAACTCTATTTGCTGTCCGTGTAATGCATGGACATACCTTGTCCTCCTGGGAGACTCTTTGTAACCGCTCTCTGCTTTGGCTAGAAGATCAGGATCCTGATCAAGGGAATCCTCCTATCCCTATCTTCGTATTATCGAATAAAGTGTTTGATGGGTTTTCCCGACCAATATATTTAATGACACAATCTATAAATAGAGGAAAGCCGCACAGTATTTAGATATGTGAGCCTGGTACTGGCCACAGAGACCTTGATAAAAGGAGTCTCATTCATCCAAATATGATTTTAAAAAAAAAAAGGTAGCGCTGTGATTTGATGCAGAAGAACTCCTTTATTCACGTGTATCATTGTATCCGCTCCTACTGAAGCTTTAATCCAGCTGAAACGTTGCATCGTGGGTGAATAGAGGAGGAGTTCTTTTGCATCATTTTGGTGACCTGTCGTTCGTTCTTCATACCTTGCTAATGACAAGTTTTGTTCTGCAGTTTCCCTTTCTTTGTGTCTTGCCCTGTTTCAGATCTGATCTAGGCATTATTAGCAGGAAGATGTGACACTTAAAGAGGCTCTGTCACCAGATTATCAAACCCCTATCTCGTATTGCAGCAGATCGGCGCTGCAATGTAGATAACAGTAACGTTTTGTTTTTTTTTTCAAAACGAGCATTTTTGGCCAAGTTATGAGCATTTTTATATTTATGCAAATGAGCCTTTCTTAAAGAGGCTCTGTCACCAGTTTTTGCAACCCCTATCTGCTATTGCAGCAGATCGGCGCTGCAATATAGATGAGCGTAACGTTTTTAGTTTTAAAAAACGAGCATTTTTGGCCAAGTTATGACCATTTTTGTATTTATGCAAATGAGGCTTGCTAAAGCCCAACTGGGCGTGTTTAAAGTAAAAGTCCAACTGGGCGTGTATTATGTGCGTACATCGGGGCGTGTTTACTACTTTTACTAGCTGGGCGTTCTGACGAGAAGTATCATCCACTTCTCTTCAGAACGCCCAGCTTCTGGCAGTGCAGATCTGTGACGTCACTCACAGGTCCTGCATCGTGTCAGACGAGCGAGGACACATCGGCACCAGAGGCTACATTTGATTCTGCAGCAGCATCGGCGTTTGCAGGTAAGTAGCTACATCGACTTACCTGTAAACGCTGATGCTGCTGCAGAATCAACTGTAGCCTCTGGTGCCGATGTGGCCGACATGATGCAGGACCTGGGGCAGGAAGTGAGTGACGTCACAGCGTGATCTCTCGAGAACACGCTGTGTGTCTGTGCACTGCCAGAAGCTGGGTGTTAACGAACAGAAGTGGATGATGCTGATTCGTCAGCATCATACACTCCAATTCCTAACGCCCAGCTAGTAAAAGTAGTAAAAACGCCCCGATGTACGCACATAATACACGCCCAGTTGGACTTTTACTGTAAACACACCCACTTGGACTTTTGCAAGCATCATTTGCATAAATACACAAATGGTCATAACTTGGCCAAAAATGCTTGTTTTTTAAAAATAAAAACGTTACGCTTATCTACATTGCAGCGCCGATCTGCTGCAATAGCAGATAGGGGTTGCAAAATCTGGTGACAGAGCCTCTTTAAGTACGACTGGGCGTGTATTGTGTGTGTACATCGGGCCGTTTTTACTTGTTTTACTAGCTGGGCGTTGTGAATGGAAGTGTATGATGCTGACGAATCAGCATCATCCACTTCTCTTCACAACGCCCAGCTTCTGGCAGTGCACAGACACACAGCGTGTTCTCGAGAGATCACGCTGTGACATCACTTCCTGCCCCAGGTCCTGCATCGTGTCGGACGAGCGAGGACACATCGGCACCAGGCGGCAGAGGCTACATCGACTTACCTGCAAACGCCGATGCTGCTGCAGAATCAAATGCTCGTTTTGAAAAAAAACAAAAACGTTACTGTAATCTACATTGCAGCGCCGATCTGCTGCAATACGAGATAGGGGTTTGAAAATCTGGTGACTGAGCCTCTTTAAACAAGCTGGCTGCTGGTCAGGGGTAAAGAGGCCTGTTACATATGTTTGTGCATTAGGTGTTCCAAAAATCAGAGGACAATGGGACCTCACTCCGGTCATTACGTTCATAGCCTTTGTGTTTTATCTTTATATTAGTAAATTAACCGGTTAAGGACTAGGCTGTTTTACAGCTAAATGACCAGAGCAAATTTCACAATTTTGCTATGCGCTTCTTTAGATGACTATAACTCTGTAGGTGAATAAAGTTCATCTTTGAATTTTACACTCTTTTTAAAGGACAGATAGGGCTTTGTTTTAGTGGCATTTGTCAGTATATATAATTTTTATTTTTTTCTCTAAAGTGGGCAAAATTGGAAAAAAATGCAAGAATTTAGCAAATGCGTCAGTTTAGGCTAGTATTTTTCACACACGGTATAGACCACGGCCAAAATTAATCTCCTTTCACGTTCTTCTACTTCTCCCGTGCATGGGGATACCAAATATGTGTGCCTTATTCACTGTGCGGGCATGTGCCAGGGCTTGGCATAAAAGGAGGCTTTTTGGCCTTTTCGGTCCAGGAATTTTGCATTTGATTTTATAGCCGCATACTGTTTTCTGGGGGGCCTAATGCTGCTGAAACATTAGAAACACCCCATAAATGACTTCATTCACACAAGTAGACCCCACAAGGTTTCCTTCAAGGGGTTTATCATATTTTTAGACAGTCCAGTTTTCTTCTGAAAGTTTCTTGAATAAGATGGATCAAAATAAAATTAGCAATTTTTTTAGCAAATGCGTCAGTTTATACCAGCATTTTTCACACACGGTATAGACCACGGTCAAAATTAATCTCCGTTCACATTCTGCCACTTCTCCCGTGCACGGGGATACCAAATATGTGGCCTTATTTATCACATAGAGATGTAGGAGGGCGGAGGATAGAAGAAGATTATTTCACAAATCGCTTTTTTTCAAAGCTGGTTTTACAAAACTCAACAGAGTTTCTATAACACTTCCAAAATATCTGCTCTTGAAGCAGAAATCCCAAAATATTCATCTAGGGGTATAATGGGAATTTATTTTTTGGGGTTTTCTAAAATAAGAAATGGCAGGTTAATGCAAATGGAGCTCTCCAGCAGATGAACTTTAGAAAACATCAAACATGACATCCTCCCCCCACCCATTCCCTCCCTCACCCTTGGAGTAAAATCATGGGAAAAATAAAAATGTAATGTAGGGCAAATATATTTTCAACAAATTAACTAAAATCTAATAATTCAGAACAGTGTGGTATTTTTTAAAACATGGCTCAATGCACAGGCCTGGTTGCGAGGGACATGAGGGACAGAAATATCGGGAATCTTTGCGGTGCCCGTCTTTTCTGCAGACGCGGCACTTTTTCTGGGGGTTGCTTCTGGTTGCTGTTGGGGGAATCCGACTGATGAAGTGTCTTTCAGTCAGTCGCGTGATATCCTCAGACTGGGGGCATTCTCGGGTGTCCTGAACATCAAAAATGAGGCCTTCAATAATTTTTTCCTGGAAATCCAGGTATGTGTCTCTGCCTCTGTTTTTTTTTGTAGAGCACAAATGAGTTGTGGATGGCCACCTGTAACAAATAAATGGCCACCTTTTGTACCTTTTTGTAAATAGGGCTGTAAAACCTGGTCGCTTAAATACACCCCCCCCCATGTACTTGTTATATTCGGACACGCTCACTGGTTTGTGCTTGTCCGATGTTGCCCCTCTTTCCCTCACTGCCACTGTTCCTGCGGTATGAATCGTGCTTAGCACATACACGTCTTTGCGATCCCTGAACTTGACCGCCAGCAATTCCTCAGATGCATAAGCACAGGAGTCCCCCTTTACCATGCGCTTCCCCACTAATTGCTGTGGAAAACCAATTCTGTTTTTGCGCATGGTACCACATGCCCCAGTCCTTGCAGCATGCAAATGCCTAAACAGGGGCACACTCGAATAAAAATTATCACAGTACAGGAGGTACCCCTTGTGAAGCAGAGGCTGCATTATCTCCCACACAATCTTACTGCTGGTGGAAAGATCAGGGGGGCATCCAGGAACATTTATTGTGCGGTCCCGCCCTTCATAAATCCTGAAGGCGGTGGTATATCCTGACCCGCTTTCACACAATTTGTAGAGCTTAACGCCATATCTTGCCCTTTTGGAAGGTAGATATTGGCGAAAGCTAAGTCTGCCATGAAAGTTGAGGAGGGATTCGTCCACACTTACATTCTGCTCAGGGGTGTAGAGTTGCAGAAATAAATTATTCAGGGAATTTATTAGCGGTCTTATTTTGAACAACCGATCCCGGTTTGCATCGGTACTTGGGGGGGCCTGTGCGTTGTCATTGAAGTGGAGGAACCTCATTATTGTCTCATAACGAGACCTGGGCATTACTGCAGAATATACTGGGGTGGCTTGGGCGGGTCTTGTTGACCAGTAAGACCTAATGGAGGGCTTTTTGACAATACCCATATTTAGGGTGAGCCCCAAAAAATTTTTTCATTCCTGCAAATTGGTGGGCGTCCAATCTCTGGCATGGGTGGATGAAGGTTTCTGCCTTATATATTGCGTGGCATATAAATTTGTTTCGTGGACAATCTGATTTAGGATGTCGTCCGTTATAAATAAATGGAAGTAATCCATTTGGACAAAATTTGTATTGTCCACGGTTATGCCAGGAGTGGCCGTAAATCCGTGGATTCTAGGCCCAAAAGATGGGGCAGGTGCCCATACAAGAGCCTGGACTGGAGGGACCAGGCTGTCCCGTGCTACAGCGCTACTTGGCCCTGCGCTTTCATGTTCTGCAGTTTCGACTGCATCAGGGACAACGTCCCCTGAAGATGAACCTGAAGTGACGCTGTCATCGTCACTACCTAAAACAGGTTCCATCTCGGACGCCATCTCTGATGCGGTCTCCGACTCAGACCACAGCATGGCGTATGCCTCCTCGGCGCTAAACAACTTCCTCGCCATAACGTAACTAACACTAACACTAACTAAACAAATTTTTTATTTTTTTATTTTTTTTATAAAACACACAAACTAACTGCTATATATATCTACACTACCGCTAACAAAAAAATAAACCGCTATTGCTATATATATTATATATATGTGGATATATATATAATTATATACTCCCTACCTGCCTATTCTAATAGAATAAAAGAAAGAAATGTAGATAGATAGAAAAAAAGATAGATGGATAGATAGATTGTATAGATAGATAGAAATCTATCTATACAGAGAATGTTTTAGAGTGTAACTGTATTTTTGTGTAACTGTAACTGTATTCTTCTGGCAGCAATTCTCCCGAGTCTCTTCTTCTCCTCAAACTGAAACAATTTGAGGAGAAGAAAAGAGGCAGGAGATTTACTGCCAGAAAAGTCAAAATAAAACAAATGTGGTCGCTGTGATAGGTTTTCACAGCGACCACATGTTCAGGGACCATCAGATTGGTCCCTGATACTCTGCCCAGTGCCCAGAGCTGTTGGTAACAGCGTGGGCACAGGGCTGTGTGCACGCGATCGCGTGCACACTGTTTTATAAGCAGGAATGCATGTGATCGCTGTGATTGGTTGTCACAGCGACCACATGTTCAGGGACCATCAGATTGGTCCCTGATACTCTGCCCAGTGCCCAGAGCTGTTGGTAACAGCGAGGGCACAGGGCTGTGTGCACGCGATCGCGTGCACACTGTTTTCTATGCAGAAATGCATGTGATCGCTGTGATTGGTTGTCACAGCGATCACATGTTCAGGGGCCAAAAGATTGACCCCTGACATTCTGCCCAGTGCCCATGGCTGTTAGCAACAGCCAGGGCATAGAGCTGTGTGCACGCGATCCCGCGTGCACAGTCTCTGAAGTGCGGCCATATATATACTATACGCCGGACTTTAGAGACCCTGACCGCTGGCCGTATAAATACGGCCAGCGGTCGGGAACCTGTTAATTACACAACTAACTTGTGTTCTCTTTCTATTTTAGCACCAGAAAGTGATACTACAGTCTCTACCAGGAACCAGACAAGGGGGAATGCAGATAATACAACTAGAGGCCATGGCAGAATTGAAAGTCTGTATTGTCCGATAAACAACACTCGTCACTCCAATCTAGAAGAGATGAGAATAAGGAACATAGAAGAAAATACCAGAAGGGTCAGAAGCCAACACGAGGATTTCTATGGTCTTACACAGGGAGCATCTACCAGGTTGCGTGATCACTTTACTTAGTTTTCTAACTTGGCTGCAAAATTTTGCTACATTTAAATCAGGCCTTTAAGTAAAACTGATAGCCTGGTTGCTACGCATACACTGCATTGACGCATGACAAGTAAAAGCTAGACTGGCACTGTGCTGCTGGCAGACAAGTGGTTTAGACCTGGAACGGTGGCTGCTAAAGTCGTGTTATTTCTAATGGCACGTTTAGTTGCAGAAACTATGAATATACATTGCACTTTAATAAATCTAATCCTTTGGGCTTCTGTTGTATAAACAATTATAATGTATTGTGAGCAATCTCCACTTGTACACTGTTGACCTATTTAGTGACCGTGTAAAAAAATGAAGTGTCCGCTATTGACGTGGATTGCGTGTAGCCTTTATATGTACATTAAGGCGTATTTCTCTTTTCTGCAGGGATACCGACACCAGAAGCAAGGTGAGAGTCTAAGTTATGTCATCTTCTATCATTATTGTCATGACATCTGGTGTTCTGTATTAATTTATGTCTTTTCTGATCTAGCCAAAAAAGAAGATAAACACGAGGTCAGAAGAAGTTGGCAAGGAGGAATGACATCCCTATGTGTTTCTCATAGCATTATTCTCTTGTATTATATCTAATATAACACTTGTCATTGAGATCCTATAAGGGTGTATTTACACAAATGCCGTTTTCCTGCGATTTGCTGTGGTTTACGCGCTAACGGCCAAACCGCGTCAAATCATGTTAAAAATGCATGCGTTTTTTCAGTGCGGTTTTCGGCAGTGCGGGAAAACTCCACCGTGTGAATACTTAAACTGAATTTCTTTAAGAACTGCAGAATACTTCACGTGGTTGGTCCTGTCGCAACACGTTTTTCCTGATGTATATGGGGGCAGAATGTTTTGCCTAAGGTGTTTCTTTGTATAGATTTCCTTTTGTATGTGTCTTCAGCGTTTAAGGTGGGTTAAAACGGGCAGATCTTTAATGAGCACCAATCTACAATGCAGCTTGTCAGTCAGTTCTTGTTTACTCGATTCAAACAGAGCATTGATCATGAGTATGGGGACGAACAATTGTTAGTACGATCGTTCGTCCCCATTCATTAGCCTCTTAGCTGCACACCTCCATGCTTACACAGGCAAATGTGCTGCCAACTGGTGACCATTTTTATGGCCGCATAAACGAGCAGATAAGCTGACGATTGAGTTTGCTCTTTCATCGGCTTTTTACACAGGGCAGTGATCCTGAACGAACAGTCATACGAACATTCGTTCTGCCGATTATTGGGCCGTATAAAAGGACCTTTTACTAACCAAAAAAAATTCTAATATTTGTAATAATGAGGTTGTATGATTTTAGCAGTTCGGCTTACCTAAGCAGTTGAATTTAGTTAAGTAATATACATTTTGTTATACTTTAGTCCCAGAGTGGAGTCTACTGCTATATGGATGGAAACTTTATATTGCTGCACTCCCAGAGATCTTAGCAGTTAAATAGCATTTATCTAATTGGCTCAAACCATAGAACTCCATGGAAAAATATTGAAAGCAATATTTCCATATAATAAGCAGAATACTGAGCAATAAGGGAGTAATCTTTACACAGCCAGGGATGACCTTTTCAATGTTGTGGATGGTGTTCAAAGATCCAGCTACAAAAGTTGATGTGGTTTACAGAACTGGATCTCTGATGTGTGTTTCTTAGTTTAGTTTGTTTATATGTTGTTCTACCAGCACATGTCTGTCTGTTTACTTGCTATAGGCTCTGTTCACATCATGTTATAAGCCTTCTGTCAGAGGACTCCCGTGGGATACATCGCTTATACAGCCCCCTCCCCCTGGCACTGGTGTCAACGCGCTGCACGCATAAATATACATCACAACTGATGTGAACAGGGTCTTAGCTTTAGATGCAGACAAAGTAATGCTAAGGGGCATCTACTGGCTAAACGAATCCTTGGCAAAGTTATCAGGCTCAAGATTTTTTTTTATCAATTATTTATTGGTTTAAATAATCATATACACTATACACTATACCACTTTACAAAGTATCATACTGGCAGAATCAAAAAGAACTAATAAACTATATCCAGAAAAATAATTTATCCTCTTTGTCAAATGTCTTAAAGTGGATTCTATGGAAATAGCCATTTTCTAGAATGAAATATTCTCCATGGGCTTCTCTCTTGCCAAATGATGGGAACCTGCAATACAATCAAGTGCCTGATTTTTAGTGAACCTTTTCATTCTGCACTAATAACTGGTGTATTTTGAACTCAACAGTTCTTTTCATACTTTAAAACACTTATTTCTATGCTGGTTTTTGGGCTGATTATTTTAAATGTATTTTATACAACATTGAATAAAATATTAAATGTGTGTGTCTCTACAATAGAGTTGTGTTTTTTGTTTTTTTCCTAATAGTCCCGTGCCATTTGTCATATAATCAGATTTCATCTCACAATTGGAAAATGAAAACAGCAGTTTCTGTTCAATCCCATGCAGGAGACGCCCATGTAGCTGCTCTTGATTTCATGGCCCATACTTCTGCATTAAAGAGCCAATCCATTTGCTTCAAATCTTAGGGGCAACTGTATGCCAGATATTTATAATATTCATCATACAAATACTTAGAAGTTAGATTCCTGCAAGCGTGTCTTTAGAAACGTTTGGGGTTTTTTTTTGTACATATTAGTCCAAACCTTTCAGAATATGTCTTGCACTAAGTGGGTGCTCATTTTTAGGCATCACATAGGAAGGTGTGGATAGAACAGATTTAGACGAAACTCTTATCACCTAAGCAGGATATTTGACAGCCGCAGATGTAGGTCAAAGACACCGAAGAGGCTGCAGACCGTGTTCCAGTGTGCAAATTCCAACCCATTGCAGGGAGGGGCAGAGGTGACTGGTTGGCAATAGCCATAAATTATCTACAGGAAACTGAATCTTTGCCAGGCTGCTACTAGAGAAAACCGCAGAATACAACGGGCTAAGAAGAGTTGCAGTTGTCACACAATGCATTCTTGGATTGTTGCTCTGCAATGGCCCAAGTACAGTCTCCCTGATATTTCATTATTTAGAAACAGCAGTGGCGTGTGACATCATAGGAGAAAATTCACAATGCAAATCCATGGATTCCTGGAGCTTCACTTTAATGCTAATATGACCCATGACTTTTGTATAGATTTCAAAGAATGTCTTAATTCATAAACCGCAGCACAACTGTCCATTTGTTGTCGATTTCATTTTAACCCCTACCTGTACGAGTCAGTAACTACGTTGTCGCGGGAGATTACTTCCTGCACGAGGACGTATAGTTTCGGAGTTGTTCCCGGTGTACACAACCGGTGGCTGTGTGTACCGGGAATCGGGAGAGAAGCTGTCCCTGACCGCTAACACCCCCTAGTCAATGGCAATGGACCCCGATTAGCGGTCTGATGCCGGTGATTGATGGATCTGTACAGATCCACAGATCATTGTTTTAAAAACAGTTCCCGGGACTTTTAGTTAAGTCTGAGAACGGTTACAAAGGTCCCCCTCTGTGCCCCATTCGACCGGCTATGGACCAATACCGGTGGTCCATTGCCGGTGATTGGTGGGTCTGAAAAGAGCCACCAATCACAGTGCGCCTTTAGCCGGGGGCAGGTTAAAAAAAAACAGTTACACCCCCCCCCCCCCCTCCCAAAATCCCAGAATTTACTGCTGCGGCAGGCACTCATGTACAGACAGAAGGGCTGCCTATTATTGCATTTTTCAAATAATTCTTGACAATTTGATCCAGCTCATGGTTGATCAAACCAACATTTACACCCAGCAGTTTGTTTCGGAATAATCCAACGCCTTTCATGCCCAGGCCAATCGGTGGCAACCGACTAATTGTGAAGAAATGCACAAGGCAAGAATTGGGCGTTAGTCCTTAACATGGGTCTCACTAAAAAGCCCAAAGTGAGATCCTACTGGTCCGTGAACATACTATATCATTGTCCACGGTACCGCAATACTATGACCGCCGCTTTGAGGCCCTCCATAAATGTCTTCAATTTAGTGACAATTCCCAATGCCCCCTTGAGGACGAGCTCAATTTCAATAGACTTTCTAAAATTAGGCCCCTCATTAACATTTTACCCAACATTTTTCATCAATGTACACCCCTCAAAAAGAAATATTCATAGATGAGTCCCTGGTGCACTTCAAGGGCAGGCTGAAGTTTCGCCATTATTTACCAAATAAGCGCACCAGGTACGGGATAAAAATGTACAAGTTGTGTGACTGAGACCGGACTCATGCACGCACGCTTTGAGGGCGAAGGACAGCACAATACAGCCCCCAAATTGTTCCCCCGTCCTGTCCACAACAGGGAAGATCGTGTGGGACCTCCTGCACCCACTGCTTGATCAGGGGTACAACTTGGACAACTGGTACACAAGTGTACCCCTGTTCAAATGTCTAAAAGACAAAAAAAGTGGCAGGTGGGACGGTGCGAAAATAATCAGAGGCACCTTCCCAAGACCGTCATCGGCCAATCCCTATCAATTGTCGAAAGCAGGGCATTGCTGCAGGATGGGATCCTTTGTCTCAAATTTAGAGATAAAAACAGGTCTGTATGCTGACATCTATACATGACGCCAGCTGCACCCATCTCCACACGTGGATTCACATCATCAATGATGAAGCCTGTGTGCATTCAGGCATATAATAAATTCGTGGGGTGGGGGGGGTTTGACCAAAATGATCAGGTGTTGAAACCAAATAGTGCCATGAGAGAGTAAAATCTGGTACAAGAAGTTGGCAGTGTACCTTGTCCAAATGGCGCTTTAACTCCTTTTTAACTTTCAGGAAAGCTGGCCATCCAGGTACATACTTGGAGTACCAAGAGAAAATTATAAAATTTATTTTACTTGGAGACTAGGTGGGGGAAACGTCTGCTGCTCCAAGTAATGTTTGCCGAATTGTTCCTGGGCAGCACTTTCCTAGTGAAGTGCCTGGCACAGGACAAAAAGGCAGGGCACAAAAAAGGTGCCATGTCTGCACAAAAAGGGGTATCCGTAAGGATACCACATATCAGTGCGACACTTGCCCATCTAAACCCGGACTGTGCATGAAGGAGTGCTTCCGCATCTACCACACCTCCCTGGATTAAAAATGTTACCCATTTTTTAAATTGCACACTAAAAAAAAATAAAAGCCCTCATTATACCCCTAGATGAATACCTAATACTCTAACAAATGTGTACGATCTGCACAATTTTTTCAGGCCTATGCTTGTGGCTAAAAATCATCCAAGTAAAAATAAGGCCTCAAAACCCCTGTGGTGCTGCTTCACTTCCAGGAACTGCTAAGTGTCCAGACAACATATTTAGACCACTTTGGGGCTATTTCTAAACTCCGAAGAAAAAAACCCAATAAGCATTGAGGTGTCTTCCTGCACTTACACGCTGTGTCTGAAAAATCTGTCCTATAAATTATGCACTTGTGAAAAATGTAACATTTTATTTTTAATGCCAGATTTCTACTAAATTCAGCCCCAAAAAATATATGGGGTCATAAGTGATCACACACCTAGATAAATTCTTCGAGGGGTGCAGTTTCCAAAATGGGGTCACTTCTTGGGTGTTTCCACTGTACTGGTACCTCAGGAGCTCTGACAACACGACATGGCATCCGAAAACCTTCCCAGTAAAATCTGTTCTTCAAATGGTTCTCCTTCCTTTCTGAGCTGTGGGTTCAAACAGCAGTTTATTACCACATATGGGGTATTGCCGTAATGAGTAGAAATTGCTTTACAAGTGTTGGGGTGCTTTTTCTCCTTCGTTCCTTGTAAAAAGTTAGAATTTCTAAGTATTTTTTTTTCTTGAGAAAATGTAGATGTTCATTTTTACAGACTCCAGTAAATTCTGCAAAAACCTGTGGGGTCAAAATGCTAACTATACCCCTAGAAAAATTCCTTGAGGGTATAATTTCCAAAATTTAGTCACTTCTTGGGGTTTTCTACTGTACTGGTACCTCAGGAGCTCTGTAAAAGCGACATGGCATCCGAAAACCTTCCCAGTAAAATCTGTGCTCCAAATGGTTCTCCTTCCCTTCTGAGCCCTACCGTGGGTCCAAACAGCAGTTTATTACCACATATGGGATATTGCTGTAATCAGGAGAAATTGCCTTATAAATGTTGGGGTGCTTTTTCTAATTTTATTCCTTGTAAAATGAAAAAATTCTATTTTTTTTTTTTTACAAAAAAAAAGTATATTTTCATCTTCACAGATTAATTCCACTAAAAACTGTGGGGACAAAATGCTAACTATACCCCTAGAAAAATTCCTTGAGGGGTGTAGTTTCCAAAATGGTGTCACTTTTGGGGGGTTTCCACTGTTTTGATCCCTCCAGGGCATTGCAAACGTGACATGGCACTAAAAACTATTCCAGCACAATCTGCGCTCCAAAAGGCGCTCCTTCGCTTCCGAGCCCTGCTGTGGGTCTAAATAGCAGTTTATTACCACGTATGGGGTATTGCCGTAACTCGGAACAAATTGCTTTATAAACGTTGGGATGCTTTTTCTCCTTCCTTGTAAAAATTAAAATATTCTATGTTTTTTTTACGAAAAAGGTAGATTTTCATCTTCAGACTAATTCCACTAAATTCTGCAAAAAAAAACTGTTGGGACAAAATGCTAACTATACCCCTTGAAAATTCCTTGAGGAGTGTCGTTTCCAAAATAGGGTCACTTTTGGGAGGTTTCCCCTGTTTAGGCACCAGTAGACCTCTTCAAACCTGACATGGTGCCTAAAATATATATATATATATTAAAAAAAAAAGAGGCCTTGAAATCCACTAGGTGCTCCTTTGCTTCTGAGGCCGATGCTTCAGTCCATTAGCACACTAGGGCCACATGTGGGATACCTCTAAAAACTGTAGAATCTTGGCAATAAATATTGAGTTGCGTTTCTCTGGTAAAACATTGTGTTACAGAACTTTTTTTTATTACAAATGAATTTTGGCACAAAAAAAAAAAATGAAATGTGTAAATTTCCCCTCTACTTTTCTTTAATTCCCCTTTGGTCCTCTCACACTGAATAGGGGGTTCATTGGCATTCCTGCTGCGGCCACTGAGGACTGGGTGACCTAAAAGGCGGGGTAAAGATTTCACCCAGCGCCCGCAGGTGGGTATGACTAATGTGGCGCGCACACACACTGACGACCCCCCCTGTAACCCGAAATGGAAAAATAAATAAAACTAAAATAATAAAAAACAGAAAAGACCTGGACACAGTCATGTCCGCCTCCTATGGACACTAGGCTAAAACAGAGTAGCAGGAGAAGATATAGCCAACTGAGCAGAGCCAACACTTTTTTCGTTATTTTCTAGGGTCAGCCTCCTAGTGGCAGGGGCATATACCCATGGTGCTTTGTCCCCCAAAGAATGTTTTAACAAGAAACAATAAAAGTTCCTACTGAATAACAACAAGCAGAAATCTTAAAAATCGTTAGAAATTTTTACAGAAAGTATATTGTAAAATTTGACAACTTGTCTGCGGTACAGTATGTACACACACACAGACATTACATTTAGCAAAACAATTTGTCTGGAACTCAAGGATGTTGGCAACCCTTACATGATTTGCTATTAGGTGTTGTGTTCAATGGATAGAACTATAAGGGCTAGTTCACACGGCGGATTTTGCGTGGCGGGTCCCACCGCAAAATCCACTGTGGAACTATTGATATCAATGGGGGGTTCGGGCGGATTCCGCCCCAAGAACGAGCAGGACGCTTTTTTTTCCCCTGCTAGCTGAAATCAGCTAGCACAGTGGTTTCCAACTGGGGTGCCGCGACACTCCGCTCAGCTACCGCAAAAAAAAAAAAAAACACTTTTGCTGGTAGCAGACATGACACACGCACGTCTGCTACAAGCCCTGCCCCCGGTGCTTACTTAGTCTATTCTTGTAGCAGAAGTGACGCACGCACGTATGCTACAAGTACCGCCCACCACTTCACACAAGAAGAGCCTGACGGAGGGAGAGGAGCCAATACTGTGGACCGGGACCTTGTAATGTCCTCCGATATCCCATAACAGTCTGGACATGCAGGGAGTTGTAGTTCTCTCCTCTTATACCTCCTTATTTATTCTTTCCCCAGGAGTAAGCACACTTTGTCTGTGATGGTCATTTTACTGTGAGTGGGGGGCTGATGGTCATTTTACTGTGAGTGGGGGGCTGATGGTCATTTTACTGTGAGTGGGGGGCTGATAGTCTTTGAGTGGTTTCCACCTCTGACCTCCCATTGAAATTAATAGGAGGCAGAAAAAACTGTGGCGCTCGTTTGGAGTGCTTTTTTGCCTGCGGTTTTTGCATTAGCTTCAACAGCTTAAAAAATATGTGGGCAAAAAACACAGCAAAAAAACACGAAGAGAAAGCGTTAAACGATGTGGTCAATTCAAAATCAGATTTTTTTTCTGCCTTACAAAAAAACGCAGTGTGAACATACCCCAAGAGTGTAGTGCTTGTTTTTAGCAGTTTTTTGTAAACATTTTTTGGTAGGGGTGCCCTGAGGAATTATTTTTTTTCGAGGGGTGCCTCAAGTCCAAAAAGGTTGGGAAACACTGAGCTAGCGGGAAAAAGAAGCTTCCGACTTCCGAATCCGCCTGCAAAATTCCTCCGTATGAGCATACCCAAACTTGGTGATGGGGATAATGTCCCAAACAGGACTAGTGTAACCCTCACTCACCTTGTTTATTTGACAGTAGAGGAATTCATGTGCTAATAAAACATGTACTTATTTGTTCATATTAAGTCTTCATTATCTTCAAGCATGGCTGTTTTTTTTTTTAAATCAAACCAATTTTATTGATACGAACACAGAAATGAAATAACACAGTCACATTCACATTTCAATTTTCCAACATCGTATACAATAGTGACAACATATCAAGAAATCCCCAACTTCCCCCCTTTCCCCCCTTTCCCCCCTCCCCGCACGGCCCCCCACTATATCTCCGCCCTTTGTTTCTAGTACCATTCCTGGTCAGAGCACATTTCTCACATGTTTCTCCTCCACCCCTTTTTGCTCCAGACTCTATCACCTCCAGTTCCTCAGACGACTCTCGCCCTTATTCTGCTCAGTTCAGGTGACAGCACCTCGGGACAGGCCAACCATCTGCTCCATTGTTTCTCAAACTTTTTTTCCGTGCCCCTTTTAGAAAATATCTTATGCTCCATCAGGATATTATAGTTCAACATTCCTACAATTTCCCTCATCCCTGGTGGCTCCGCATCCAGCCAGTGTTTAGCAATGCATTTCCTTGTTTGATATAATATCTTGGCAATTGCCAGGCTTGCCATTCTGTCACTCTCCAATTCTCCCACCGCTCCCAACAACAGAACTTTAGGGTCTGCTGCCAATTCCCGACCATACACCTGCTTTATCAGATCCAATATTTCCCCCCATAGGGTCCTCAGAGCCTCACATGACCAAAACATATGCAGTATGTCCGCCTTCTCTTCCGTGCACCTAGGACATTTAGCATCCGCTCAAAATACCCATCTGTTTTAATACCCACGGGGTGCGGTACACTCTATGTATCAGGAAGAGTTGTGATCTACTCTGCGCCAGACTGAGCGATAAGTGACATGTGGACGCTAATATCTCCTCCCACTCCTCCTCGGTCAATGGACCAACATCCTGTTCCCATTTCGCTTTTACCAGCACCATTGGGTTTCCCAGGTGTTTGGACAGTAAGCTCCTGTACGCCATTGAGATCAGGCCTTTGGTCGTGTCAGCCCTTCCCACATACTCCAGGACCCCAAGAGCACAGACCGTCAGGTCCACCACATGCGCCTGTGCCTGTAAGGCATGACGGATCTGCAAATATTGATAAAACATATTGTGCTCTAGTCGAAATAGGTCTTTCAACTGTTGAAATGATCTCAACCCGTTATCATCATACAAGTGTTGTATTCGTCGAACCCCTGCCAATTCCCATTTTTGCATGCCCTCTAATTGGTATAATTCCCACAGGACCGGATTATGCCATAGGGGAGTATATTTGGTGCACATTCCCACTCCCAGGATCTGTTTGCATTGCCACCATATTTTATGTATCAGGAGTAACGTTGGTTTAGCACTCGCCAATCT
Source organism: Rhinoderma darwinii (assembly GCF_050947455.1). Lineage (NCBI taxonomy): Eukaryota > Metazoa > Chordata > Amphibia > Anura > Rhinodermatidae > Rhinoderma > Rhinoderma darwinii. Next base: position 485,201,513 of record NC_134687.1, read on the forward strand.
CTTAAAGGGAATGTGTTGCCAGAAAAACATGTTTTTTTAAAAAAAATTAAACATTTAGTGTGTGGGTGATTAAACATTGTTCAAATTTTTTTTATTTTTTTGCACGAGTCCAGGAAATATTATAAATTATTTCTAATTTATAATACTACCCATTTTTGGTCACTAGATGGAGCTGTTCCCAAAATTGCAGCATTGCAACGTTGGGTTAAAAGCCCTCGCTCTAGTGAGCTCTCAGCATTCCCCCCTCCTTTATCCTGGCTAGTGCCGGGATAAACGAGGGGTTTGAACGATGTAACCTCCTACACTGTGTGTCGCCATTTTTTGAGCTAACCCACAGTGTAGTAGGTTTACATACAGTAGTAAACACACACAAACACGAACATACATTGAAATCTCTTACCTGCTCCTGCCGCCGCGGCTCCCTCCGGCCCGTCCGCTCCGTTTGCTGCCGCTGGTGCAAGTGCACAAATCCGGAAGCCGCGACCGGAAGTAGTAATATTACTGTCCGGCCGCGACTTCCGGTCCACAGGAAAATGGCGCCGGACGGCGCCAATTTCGAATAGGACTGTGTGGGAGCGGCGCATGCGCAGTTCCCACACAGACGCCGTACACTGCAGTCAATGGGACGGGAGCCGTTCGCAGTCCCTATGGGACTGTGGCTGCCGTATTCCATGTCTGTATGTGTCGTTAATCGACACACACAGAAATGGAACAAAAAATGGCAGCCCCCATAGGGAAGAAAAAGTGTAAAAATAAGAAAAAGTAAAACACAAACACACAAATAAATATAAACGTTTTTAATAAAGCACTAACATCTTGAACATATGAAAATTTTTTTGGGTGATGACACTGTTCCTTTAAAGGTATGCGCTTCCAGCCCCTCTAGTGGGTTGAGTCCTCCCCCCAAATATGACAATAAACGTGCACTGGAGCCCCAAGTCTCTGTGTCCTCCCATCCCTTAAATTGTTGGCTCTGGGCAGCCAGGTAGTATATCCAGGCATTTGGCAGCGCTACCCCCCCCCCCACTTCGTCTTTGGGCAATTGCAATTTCTCCAATTTAATCCTTGGAACCCCTTTTTTCCATACCAGATCCCGAAAGAGATTGTGCAATCGTCTGAACCAGTGTTTAGGTATCCATACTGGGGAGTTATGAAGAATGTATAAAACTTGAGGCATAATGATCATCTTGATTAGATTAGTCCTCCCCAGAGCAGAGAGCGGGAGCCTGTTCCAGGCATCCACCTTATGTTTCACCTTCAGCAGCAGTGGTGAGACATTCAAGGACATGTAGTCTTGGACCCTAGCCGTCACCTTAACCCCTAGGTACGTAAATTCAGAGACTATCGGAATCCGGAGTCCCCCTCCAGTATCTACAATATTCACCGTGTCAAGTGGCATCAGAGCAGATTTGGTCCAGTTAATATTTAATCCCGAGAACTCCCCAAACCTTGTGATCGTATCCATTACTACCTTCAGTGTATTCTCAGTGTCCGTCATATATATTAAAATATCGTCTGCATATAATGAAATTTTTTCCTCCATTTCCCCATATTGCAAGCCTCTTATGCGCTCCTCCTGTCTTATGAGGCACGCCAGTGGCTCTACCGCCAAGGCGAATAATAATGGTGACAGTGGGCACCCCTGTCGCGTACCCCGGGCCAGTGAAAATTTCTCAGACATTGCACCATTCACCCGTATGCGGGCTGTAGGGGCCACATACAACAGCTGTACCCACTTCACGAAGTTAGGGCCGAATCCCATCTTTTCTATTACCCGCCATAAGTACCCCCACTCCACGCAGTCTAACGCTTTTGCGGCATCTAACGTTAGCACCGCCCTTCCTCCTTGCTCATCCGGTGTCGTCTGAAGATTTAAAAACAGCCGCCTGAGGTTGACCGCCGTCGATTTGGAGGGCATGAACCCCCGATTGATCTTCATGTACAACATGCTGTACCACCCTGTTCAGCCGCAGCGCCAATATCTTTGCCAAAATCTTGACATCCGATGTCAACAAGGATATTGGTCTGTAAGACTCCGGTAATTGACTGTCTTTCCCCTCTTTTGGGAGAACCACTGTCGTAGCCTCATATAGGGAGTCTGGTAGTTTACCTCTGTCAAAACTATCCTGCAAAGTACTCAAATATTTTGGCGCTAGTTCCGTCCCATATTCCTTATAGATTTCCCCCGGTAACCCATCTGGACCCGGAGCTTTCTCATTTGCCATATCCCTTATCGCCTGTTCCAACTCCTCCAGTGAAATAGGGGCCTCCAAGCTTTCACGGTCCTCCCGGCCCAAGGTAGGCAAATTAATGTTTCCCAAGTACTCGTCCAATTGCTGTGTGTCGTAATGCACTTTGGATGTATATAGGTCAGTGTAAAACCGCTGAAATATGTGCAGTATTTGCCCCGTGTCTGTCTCCACCCGCCCCCTCCCCCTAAGGCCATGAATGTAATTATTACTCCCATGCGGCTTTGCCATCCTAGCGAGTAGTCTCCCCGCCGTTACCCCTTCTTCATAATATTGCTGTTTAAGGAATAGTCTTTTATTATCCGCCATTGTTAGTTGGTGATTTTTTAACAACGTCTGTGCCTCCACCCAATGTCTAAGTGTCTCCTCGGAGCCCTCTTCTACATGTCTCACTTCTGTTTCTGTCACCCGATCCTCTAAACTTTCTCCCAACTGCCTAGATTTAGTTTTAATTCGTTTAATATGTTGAATGAATACTCCTCTCAACCAGGCTTTCATGGCATCCCATAACACTCCTCGCGGCACTGACTCAGTATTAAAATTAAAATATTCTTTTATCCGGTTCTGTATTTCCCCGCCATCCATCAATCTTAACCAAAACGCATTCAGCTTCCAATTCCCGGGGTTCCTGATATGCCTTACACCCACTTCCAGCGTCACCGCCATCGGAGAATGGTCTGACAACGCCCTCTGTAGATATTCTATTTGCGCTATGTACGGCACCGCTGAAGCTGAGCATGCTACCAAGTCTATTCGTGAAAGTGACTGAAATGTGGATGATGCACACGAGTACTGCCTCACCCCTGGATGTTTATCTCTCCAAATATCCCGCAGACCCAATTCCTCCATTAATCTTCCAAAGGCGGTCAGATCTCCTCTTTGCCCTCCTCCTCTATGAAACCTATCCAACCCTTCAGCCATCACTGCATTAAAATCACGATTAACGGTACCTCAGGCCACCTGGAGAGTTTCTCCGTAACTCGTTTCAGTACAGTGCTAGAATAAGGCGGAGGGATATACAACACTACCAGAATACACTCCCAGTGATATATAGTACAATGCACTCCCACATACCTCCCTTCCTCATCAGAAAAGGACGAATGACAGACAAAGGGAAAGACTCCTGTGTATCAGCAAACTCACCCCCCTGGAATAAGTCGTATGAAATGAGTGAAACCCATGTGCGATCCACACTCTCTGCAATAAGGATACAGATTCTCTAGTCAGATGCGTTTCTTGCAGCCCCACTATCAGGGCATTTTGCTGTTTAACCCAGTTAAAGATTGCCTGCCTTTTCCTAGCTTCCCGTATTCCCTGGACGTTCCAGGATAGACACTTAACCGATCCCATCAGGCGTCATATCTTTAAGAAATCTGTTACTCCTCCAGCCTGCTCCAGTCAAGATATTAGGCCGTGCGTTCCCTCCCTCCTCCCCTCCCCCCCCCAACAAAACCTTCCCTCCGAAAAGGGTCAGAGCGACATGTACTGTCTCTCCTATCCAGCAGAAACGCACCATAGTGCGAACTTTCGACATACCCTATTGGCATCTCTCTTTGAACCGTTTAACTTTCCCACCACTTCCAGTGAGCGCTGGCTCCCACTGCTATTCGCATGTAATAAACAATCCCATACAATCAGCAGATTTTACAGATACATTAGGTACCCAGTAACAGTCCCACAATAACATTGCCGTCAGGTGCGGCCATTCTTGTTAAAAGGATACCACCCTGCTGTGTTTCAGACAAGGGTGTTCACACACCGGAGAACTGCATAACAACATATAATATGCTACAGTCCCGCAAACGCCAACATGGCTCCAGACTCCACCGCCCCGGCGGGCTTTCACGCATCTTCTTCTCCAGCCGGTCTCCGCAACCGTGCCTCATTGCTATCCAGCCATCTTGCAGCCTCTCTGGGGTTCTCAAAGAATGAAGCAGTCCCAAAAGCAACCACCCGCAATTTGGCCGGGTACATCATGGAGTATGGTATGGACAAGTTCCTCAGACGTTTCTTTACATCCCAGTATTGCAGCCGCTTCTTCTGTACATCCGCGGAGAAATCCGGATAAAAGGATATTTTGGCGCCATTGATGGAGAAATTCTGCCGTTCCCTTGCCTTCCTCAGTATCTTATCTCTGTCCTTGTAGTGCAACAGCTTCACTAAGACCGGTCTCGGGGGCCTCCCCGGTGGTCCCGGTCTGGTAGGTACTCTGTGCGCCCTTTCAACAGCATATAAAGGAGACAGCTCTTCCCGGCCAAACTGCTCCAGCAGCCATTTTTCAAAAAACTCATCCGAGTTATTGCCCTCCATTTTTTCCGGCACTCCGACCAGACGCACGTTGTTTCTGCGTAACCGATTCTCTAAATCATCCGCCTTAGCCTGCAGTGCCACCACCGCCAAGGACTGAGACTGCACATCCCGCCTGAGCTCCGGCAGAACATCTTCCACTTCAGACACTCTCCCCTCAATAACTGTGGTTCTTTCTGCCACTTTCTGTAAGTCATTACGTAACAGCAGTATATCTTCCTTCAGGCTTCCCACCTGCCCGGTCAGCACAGATAAAATTGAGGAGTTCTGCTTTACCGCAGCGAATATATCTGCAAGGGAAGGCTCCTTCACCTGGTCTCTCCTGCTATGCGTTCTGCCTCCATCCTCCTCCACACGCTTGTCCCGCCGCTGACTCCCCAGCTCTTCCTCCTCCTCACTCACCGAGTCCTCTCCCAGCACGGAGTATCTGGAACCTGAGGCCATGCTGTCTGCCTTCCCACTGCCAGCCACCGGCGTCTTGCCTGCTGCAGATCCGCTCGCACGAGGGGTTCTTGCAAATCTCTCCAGCCTGTCTGCCGCTTCAGACCGCATGTGCCTGCTCCTGCATTCAGTCTCCTCGGCGCCATCTTGCCTTCTCGGCCCCGGACTCGCCGGCGGCGTTTTTTGCTTCTTAGAATGGGTCATTGCAGCTGTATTAAGCGGTACCGACTCCTCCAGCCTCCCAGCCTCCAGATCGGTGAATATTACCGGGTAATTCAGGGATAAACAGTACTTTCAGGATGAATACAGCAGGAGCTCCAGCCACACACGTCCTCTTACATCTGCTGCTAGGCCACGCCCCCCAAGCATGGCTGTTTTTATTCTATTATAGTTCTCTATACGCCAACCTCTAGTAGGTAGTGTAAGGAATAAGAAACAATTCAGGTGGACTTCCGGTGGGCGGGGCATCAAGGTGGCCGCGTTTTAGCTGAGCTCCCGCAGGCTGTTGAGAACTCGGCCCGGCGGACGGGATACCGGAGCTGCACAGGGCGGATTTCGGGCAGGAGCAGAGGAGCCCGGTCTGCTGAGTCGCGGGAGCGACATAAGGGCACTGGAAGTCGGCCCGGAGAGCGGGCACAGAGACGCCGTGCGCGGTGGTGAGGCTGGACCCCGCCATCTTGGAGAGCGGACCACGTGGCGCTTCCCCTGCAGGCGGGAGATCGGAGAGCACGGAACACGGGCGGCCCTTGGACCTGAACGCCTGCTTCCCGGCCCATAGCAGGGCTTAGATGTGAGGACGCTGCCGCACCGGAGAAGACACACAGAGGAGAGAAGGGAGTCGGTGGGCAAGCCGATCCAGACCGGCACAGATAAGTCAAACGGGGGGGGGGGGGAGGAGGCGCATATATCTCCCTATCCCCTTGCTAGGAGACCCTGCCACACAGTGACTACAATCTGCAGGCTGCTGAGGACCCCATAACACCCCACATAACGATAGGACTGCTCTATATCCCTGCACCCACTCCCCACTGGGAGGGGACAAAGTCTGTGTGGCAAACCATACCCTGCAACGCTGTATGGACGCCTAATTTACTTCTTTCTGCTGACATAGCCACTATCTCACCTACTGCCTAGACATCCTGGGGCGAGACCTGCGAAGAGCGGTGGGAATAACCATAGCAAATCCCTCCTGGGACGTATGTTTGGTCTTCTGAGGGACCCTCTCCTGCTTTTGATGATCTTCATGCCGTTGTATATGTGAGTTGAGAGGCCCTGCCCCACAGTGCACTTATCCCGTATATAAAAGCTCTCGGCCTGCCTGGCCTTTACCGTCTGCTGGATGGACAAGTACTTGCATAAATCCGGGCAAGCTAGAGCCACCCGATCCTCCTCGACGGCGCTCCCTTCTGCCGCGACAGCCTCCACGATGCAGTCTACACAGCGTAAAAATGGAAAGGGCTCATCAAAGGGCCTGGCCGTGGCGGCCGCACAATCACACCAGGAGACGCCTTCCGGCGAGTCAGTGTCTGGAGACATAACACCGCCAAATCTTTCAGGGCCTCCTAGTCCGTCCTCCCAAGTATCGTTAATGCACACCCAGGCCGCTGAAGTGGCACAAGAGGTATCCCGCCTTATCATCCCTATCTTTGACAAAAGATTGGACCTTCTACAATCCTCTATTAACACGGTGCTGGCTCAGGTGACCGCAAACTCCCAGAAGCTGGGGGACTTGGAGACCAGAACCATGTCCTGTGAGACAGAGGTGACTCGTCTGGAGGGTCTAACCACCCATCAAGATGCCCTTATTCACACACTGCAAGAAAAATTTGATGATTTGGAAAATCGAGAAAGGCGCAATAATCTGCGATTCGTCGGTATCCCGGAGGATGTTACGGCGGAAACACTTGCCAAGTATTTGTCTACTGATCTGCCCAGGGCTCTTGGAGTTCAAACGCCGGAAGATCCCCTGTCCATTGAGCGGGCCCACCGCCTGGGGCAGAGGAGAGACCAGGGTGGAGGGGGCAGGCCGAGGGCTGTCATAGCCCGCTACCATAACTGGACAGTTAAAGAAAGGATCCTCAGGGCGTACAGACAGGCCCCAGAGCTTCGGGTTCAAGGCCACAAAATCCTAATGTTTCAGGACTTTTCCATTCAAGTGTCCCAGAAGCGTAAAGCTTTCACACCAATCTGTAAACATCTCCATGACCACAATATCCGTTTTCAGCTGCTATATCCGGCAAAATTACATGTGGTGGAGAATGGTCGGGCCCGGCTGTATGAATCCCCGGAGGAAGCTGCCAGAAGATATCCTCCAGCGGTGGCGGACTGATATATATTCATTATACTGTGGCGGAGTCTGTTCACTTTCTGGCCTATTGGCTTCTTGTTGGTTAAATGGGTCGTGAGATCCTTGGTTTGCTCTATGGAAGCTATCTGTGTTTTTCCGCCTGTAGATGGGGGAGTGTTTATAGCACCCATCTTACTCAATGTAATGTATTTACTTGTATGATGATGTTATTTTGTTTTTTGGTTAGGTTTTCATGCTTGCCGCCTCTCTCTTTTAGGTTACCTGTAGCCTCTCGTGACCGGAAACGGTCCCCCCGTTCTTGTATGCTGACTACACTTCGCGCTCGCTGGGACGGGAAGTGGCGTCGTAATAGCGTTTGGATCATATTGACATAAGTCATACGTCTAGACACAGGATGAGTACCCTAATAAGCACATCACATGAGTCCCATACACCCCCCACCCTACACATAGTGTCATGGAATGTGGCAGGTCCGAATACCCCTGAAAAACGGCGCAAAGTGCTTGCACATATAAAGCGCCAACGCGCAGATATCATATGTTTGCAGGAAACTCACTGGAGAACGGACCACTATGTTCCTATCGGGCCTCCTGGTTGGATGCGCCAGTGGTCTCCACGTACTCCACCAAGACACGTGGGGTCGCTGTATATTTCAGGAAAGGCCTACCATACTCCATCCAGGATAGGTATTCTGACCCTGATGGCCGTTTTGTGTACATCCGACTTATTGTAGCTGACAAGTCTTACTCTCTTCTTAACATTTATGCCCCCAACCTGACGACTGACGGATTTTATCCTAAACTACTGGAATTCTTGTTGCAAAGGGAATGCTCGGACCTGATTGTGGCTGGAGACTATAATTTAGCTTCTTACCCTCCCCTTGATAGATCGGGTGTAGACAATGCTGACTCTCCTCCCAGTTCGCAGATGGCCCTCTTCATGGAACATCTCTCCTTATGTGACCCCTGGAGACTCCATAATCCGCAAGTGAGAGATTATACTTTCTACTCTGCAGTACACGACTCTTTTTCTAGAATCGATTACATAATGCTCACTACAGACTTGTTCTCAAGAGTGACACGGACTGATATCCAACCCATCGCCATATCAGATCACGCCCTTGTGTCCCTAACCTTAGAGGGGCTGCCCCCTATGCCCCGGACGAATCTGTGGAGATTCCCATCGTACCTTTATGAGTCAGAGGACTTCAGAAGCTATCTAAAAACACACTGGAATAACTATATCCATGATCATATCCAGCAGCTAGATGACGTAGCCTTGATATGGTTGGCCTCTAAAGCAGTGATGAGGGGGCATATAATAAGTTATGTAAACTTAAAACGTGAGCAAACGCAGACCCAACTTCTCGATTTACAATCTAATCTCCTTAGAGCACAATTCATACACGCGGGCAACCCCACCCCTGACTCTAAAAAAGAATTCTTAGATGCGCAGGGCCTGCTGAACACTTTCTTACAGGGGCACGCAATGTGGCAGGTGAAGACCTCCCAAAACAAATTTTACAGGTGGGGGAACAGGGTAGGATCCCTACTGGCATATCCCACGCGACCCCCACGCAATACGGGCCGTGTGCTTTTGGCAAGGGACACACGCTCAGGGGCACTACACTCGGAAACTGAGAAAATTGAAGCAATATTTGCGGAGTACTATGAAGACCTCTACAGGGCAGCTCCCACTGATATGTCAAAAGTGAAGGCCTTTTTGGAAACTCTTTCCATGCCTAGGGTCTCGGAGGAACAAAACACGCTTTTAGAGGCGGACATCTCGGAAGAGGAAGTCCGCCTAGCTATCTCCTCTTCACACAACCACAAATCCCCAGGGCCGGACGGTTTTCCGATAGAGTACTACAAGATGCTATCCCCAGACATAGTCCCACATCTAACTCGCTTACTCAACGACATTTATCGTAACAACCTGGTAGTAGACTCGTTTTTTGACTCTCGAACCATAATTATCCCTAAACCAAATAAGGACCCAGTCTTACCCCAGTCCTACAGACCTATCTCCCTGCTTAATCAGGACTACAAACTCCTGTCCAAAATTTTAGCTAATCGTATACAGACATTCCTTCCCGCAATCGCCCACCCTTCCCAGATGGGGTTAGTCTCTGGCAGATACTCCTCTAAAAGCATTCGGGCGGTGATTGCTGCGACAGTGCGGGCCCAGGAGGCTGACCAACTTCCGACCATGATACTCAGTCTAGATGCTGAAAAAGCTTTTGATAAGGTCTCTTTGCCCTTTTTAAACGAGACGCTGCGGGGTAGGAATTTTGGTCAGACCTTTCTGACGTATCTGCACTCCTTACAGACGCAGGCCACTACGAACCTATTTATTAACGGACACCTTTCTCAAACGATAGATTTATTCAGGGGCACAAAACAGGGCTGTCCCCTCTCCCCTATCCTATTCAACATGTCCTTAGACCCCCTATTATACCACATTTCCATGTCATCCACGTTCAGGGGTATACATCTGGGGAGATACGAATTGAAGATGATGGCATATGCGGATGATCTTCTTCTTGTGCTCAAGGACCCCAGGCACACTTTGTCCCGGGCCCTGGAGGAGCTACAAACGCTGGGGAAACTTTCTGGCTACACCCTGAACGTGGATAAAAGTGAAGCCCTAATTCTAAAAGGCCCTTGCACGCCCCTATGGTCATCGCAGTTCTCCCTGAAATGGTGCATTTCCTCGATAAAATACCTGGGAATTGAGATCACTAGAGCGCCTTCTACCCTTTATAACTGCAATATTTCTAAATATCTTGTAGCCTTAGAATCCACATTGAAATCGTGGCAACACTTCTCTCTCTCTCATTCATGGGCAGGGCAAATTTACTGAAAATGGTGGAATTCCCTAAACTTCTTTATCTTTTTCAATCCCTGCCTGTGTATTTGAGACCGAAGGATGAAAAGCTTATAAATAAACTCTACAGGGAATTTATCTGGGCAGGGGGGTCGGCCGAGAATCCCATTTCATGTTTTGCAACAACACAGGTTTAACGGCGGTCTGAACTTCCCCAACATTAGGACTTATAACTTGGCGGCGTTGGCCAGGGTTATATCGGACTGGGCACAAGGCACCTCATACTATACCACCCCCCAGGTGGATCAGTCTTTTACCCCGGGGATATCCCTTATAAACCTTCTACATCTCCCATATGACATGTTGCCTACTGACTCTAGGGTCAACCCGCTCATAATTACAATTTGGAGGACCTGGCATAAAATCCGCCACATGCTACACCTAGACACCCAATTCTCTCCAGCACTGACCCTGGTCAGGAACCTGCGGTTTCAGCAGGGTACCTCACCGTATTTTTACCTCCTGGCATGATAATGGTATTAATTCCTTGGGGGCCCTCTTGCATCCCACGCTCCATACAATGCTCTCCCTACAGGACTTACAAATTAAATATCCGCACATCTCTCTCCCCTTTTTTAACTATATACAGGCCCAGAGTTATGCGCAGGTGGTGCTGGGTCACATTTCACCCGAGGAATGGACTTCCCCTTTTAAATCATTGATACTAGAGCCAGGAACACATCTGGCGCGAATATCTAGATTTTACAAATTTCTCCATCCCTCCATAGACTATAGTACTCCTGACTCAGGCCTAGCGAAATGGGAGGCAGACGATGCGACTTTAACCCCTTCAGTTATACTACAGGCCACAATCTTTGCACACAAATTCTTGCCCTCAGCAAGATATGTGGAAATGTGGCTCAAGGTGGCCCATTGAGCATATATTACACCCCAAAGGTGCCACAGGATGGGACTGTATGAGACCTCGGACTGTTTTAAATGTGGTGAGACGGAGGCAAACTTATACCACTGCCTATGGGCGTGCCCTCGTATTCGGGAGTTCTGGGAGAGGGTTGGAGACTTTGCAAAGACTAACATGACGGGTCAGTTCGCTTTGACCTCCCAATGGGCAATACTGGGGTATGTGGAAACAGGCACACAGGATCATACCCGACACGAACTTCGCATCCTACATTTATTGGCAGCAGCAGGCAGGAAGGCGATACTGCAAGTGTGGAACCACACCCAGGCCCCACAACTTCAGGTTTTCCTGGAAAAATTATCCTTTATGATGAAGATGGATTGGGTGGAGGCTTCACACCAGAAGGAAAAAAGGGTTAAGACTTTCTTTCAGATCTGGGAGGGCTTTATTTCTCTACTACCTCAACGAGTAAGAGATAAAATACATACCTGCTTCCAACCCACTACATGGTATCAGAGGAGGAGGCTGGCTGGGGATACTCTGCTGTAGGACTTCCATTCATGCCTGAGATAGGGTGTAGAAGGGGGGTGTGTAGACGGCGGGGGACAGGAAATGGATGCAACAGACTTCTGAATAGAGGACTGGGGGGATGACACGTGGTAAACAAGAGAGGCGGCGAGCAATGAAGGTTTTATTTTCTGATAGTATTTTGGTTTCTATGTTTGGTTATGTGTCCGAGCAGTATGGCCCACGGTTGTGTGGCCGAGAAGGGGGCTAAAGTGCACGATTATTCCCTTGCTGAGACGAGATAGGCACAATGGAGACGTGGTAATGACATGTATAAACTCTCGTTCTGTATAGAGGCACAGAGAATGTATTATTTTTATGTACTTATCTGCCTGACTTGCAAGTCAGTATATGCTGTTCAAATGCACTAAGTCGCCTGAGATGACTTTATGTTGTTATTTTGTTGTTTATACGGAAAATTAATAAAAACAAATTAAAAAAAAAAAAAGAAACAATTCAAACTGGAGAACATTCAAAATCAGTTTTTAGTTTTTTATTCTCATGACACTTTTCCTTGTTTAGTATGCTTCATTTACACAGCAGTGTTTTAAATACCGGTACAGACAAGGGGAATGGCATTTAATTAAAGGATCTGTTAAATGCAACCATAGTTAACTGCAATAATAAATATACATCAACTGTACAGCACACTTTCAGGGCTCAAAAGGTAGATATGTAGAACTTAAACCCATTTCTAAAGTGTTTCTATTTCAGCTCCACCCGCATTGCCATCATAAGCCTTGTATCTGGCATGACTGGTGGGGTATATTGGGGGCTGGAGAAAAGCAGCAGTTCTGACTCCAGTCTGATGTCTAGTAGGCGGCTTTCACATTTACTTGTGTGACTTAGGAGTTGCTAACAAGAAGAGCTGAGCTCTATATTGTCCTTGCAGCTTATACGACAGTACAATAGTTTTTTTAATTGAAGCCATACAGCCAGGACTCTTCGCAAACATCTAAAATAAAGACCTGTCTATGGTGTCATGTATGCTGAGGTGATGTCGTAGAATAGGCGTTTGTTTAGATGATATACGGAAAGCTATTTTATTCCAATGAAGATCTACAGTCATAATCCTTAGCTGATGGCACTAGATTGGCCATGTATTTTCCATTAACAATATCATATGACCATTTAACAAGTACACATCATAAGAAGGTGACACTTCCAATTTGTTAATAGAGGACGCTTGTATGGATGCTTTGACAGTTGAATAATGGCGGCATGATAACTACCAGGACATATGTATAACGTTACAGCAGAGAATATACTCCTCACTGCTTCACTCTGTTGCAGAGTTTGGTGTCTCTGCATAGATGGTATTAAAGTATGCCTGTATATGGGAACACATTCTAAGTTGGTGCAAAGAACGAATCCAAAACTTCAGGTGCAGTAAGGCATCGATTCACTAAATCTGTGCCACCACCTTTCATTAGTCGGTCTTCCTAAGTTAAGATGGCAAAGGATTGTAAGCGCCAAAATTCAGTTAAAAAGTTTTAGCAAACATGGATTATGTAGTTGGTTAGAGTGCATCTATCTACTCACTAAAACATCCTCATGGCACAAACCTTACCTGAAAATAATGTATTCACTCCTGGCCTTAGGATTAGTACAACCGAGCTTCATTCTTTCTATTAGTGTTACTAACGTCTTACTCATGATTCATTGGAAACAAGTCAGAATAATAAATTTAGATAATCTGCAGGATGAGGTTGACAATAACCACAAAACATCCTGACAGCCTTGATTTTTAGGTTCTGTACCATAGAAACACTAACTCTTAACCTATTAGTCGAATAGGAAGCTCGTCAGAAAAGTAACACATTTACGCAGACAATTATAAAGCCCCGTGCTTAATACGATAATCACAAAGCTGAAGGGGCAAAACTAACTGCAAAAATCCACCCACACAAAAAAGTCGCCTAACATCTTTGTGCTGCATATGGTCCAAGCCCTTAATAAATACAGTGCATTGTTTAGAACTCTGCATGTGCTCCGACACCTCCCAATTCTCACCAGCATAAGGCCACAGATTCAACTTCTCCAGTGTATGTTCACCATCAGCTGGACCCATCACAGCCTAAAAATGAACTAGCAAACTTCAAATCAAACCAATAGCTTAAATAAAAAAAAGACTTGTGTGTGTGTGTGTATGTATATATATATATATATATATATATATATAAAAACAACCAAAAGGAATAATTCCTCAGCTTGTGCTCCTATATACTGAGGAAAGCTCAGGGCATTAACATGGTGCTTTCCCTTCAGCATGGGACTGTTCACAGCCAGCAGTGTCCAGTGCTTATTAGAACTTAAATATTTAACAAAATAACATAACAAAATAACATAAGAAAAGATAACAAACTTTTTTTCACATCTCTATATCCAGCGTGTTACATTCCTGTACTCTGGAAATAATTTATCATTAAATTATATTATGTTGTGTATTCTTATTTACAGATAACCTATTTTTCCTTTGTTCATGTTCCTCCAGTCAATGTATAAAATAACTTTTTTTTTTTTTTTTTTTAATTATGCCCCAAACATCAAGATTTCTGAGAAACTCTTCTGTAGTGTATGAGGAGTAGATCAAGTTGTCTGCTCACATCATAAGTACTAAAATTATTCTACAAACAATTCACAAACAAGGCAAAAACCCCACCAGAGACTTCACAAATACAAAAGGTAAATGTGCGGGTTTGGGCAGAACAAAACAAAAAAAGTTCAGTAATCCTGTCTCCTCAGCGTGTTCTGTCCATGGGGCACGCTTGTGAGCTGTCAGAGCTCCCAAATAAATGGTTTCCTCTTTCAATTTCTCCTCATTGTTAGAATCAGGGTCAACCACTGAGTGGGTCTTCTCGGTAATGAATGGCATGCCTCAGTTTCTCCAGCATTATCTCGAGGGAAGAGTACTGTGGGAGCTTGATCATGAACATGCAGGTCTCCACACGGATGTACCTGGAGTCTGGTGAACCTGCAAAAGGTATTTTTCATGGTCAGCCAACAATATGGGAAGTATGTGGTGGTCTTTGCTGAGTGCAAGGACTAATGTGAATTAATATAGAATTGTATAGTGGTGTGGAGTATGTAGATTTCATATAAATATAAGCGAACAATAAAAGAGCTGTCATTCACACTTGTCTGTATTTACCTGTTGCTCCATCGGGTGGCGCAATCTTCATGGGGTAAGGAGGAACATGTGCAGTATCTGGCCCCCCATCTTTACAAGGGCATGTAAAGGGAATGCGTTCCTGATTGCAGGCAAATTTAATGAACTTACAAAGTTCTTCCTGAGTAAACATCTCCAAAGCACACCAGAAAAACTCTATGTGCTGATCAGTCTCCATTAGACCGACTTGATACATGGTGTGAGCCTAGAACAAGACAAAGGGATGGAGCATTAACCCTTTAATGACCAGCCTATTTTAGGAAGGGTTTTCCCACAATATATTCACAGGATAGGTGATAAATATATGATTGCTGGGGGCCCAAATACTGGGACCCTTACCGATTTCTAGAACGGAGTTCCCAGCCCCCATTCCTTTTCACTGCACAATCGCAGCGAGGAGGATTTTAAAAGGTGCGGCAGTCACACATGTGCGTTGCCGCTTCATTCAATGTCTAAGGAAAAGACGGAAACAGCCAAGCACTGTACTTGACTGTCTCCATCGGCGCCATAGACATTAAATGGAGCAGCAGCGCAAATGCCTGACCGCCATTTCATTTAAAAACCTCACTGCAATCGTGCAGTGAGGAATAAGGGGGTCAGGACCCCTGTTCTAGAGATCGGTGGGGGTCCGAGTTGTGGGGCCCCCAGCAGTCATACATTTATCATCTATCCTATAAATAAGTGATAAATGTTAATTGTGGGAAAACCCTTTTAAGGACTAATCAATTGTTTTTTTCATAGTCGCATTCCAAGAGCCATAACGTTTTTATTTTTTTGTCGACATAACTGTATAAGGGCTTTTTTTTTGTGGGACAAGTTGTATTTTTTTTTTCAATAGCACCATTTTGGTATACATGTAATGTATTTTCTAACTTTTATTATTTAAGTAATTTTTTTTTGGAGGGGGCAGCAATTCCATCATTGATTTTTGGGTTTAGTTTTAAGGGTATTCACCATGCAGTATAAAATATGTGATAACTTTATTCCATTGGTCGATACAATTACGACAAAAACAAAATGTATATAGTTTTTTTTGGGGGGGGGACACAGAAAACCAGTGGTATATGCAGCTGCAACTAGGAGGTGGACACTAAGCCAAAAGTGTTAGCTCCTCCTGCACAGCCTAAATCCCTTCCGGTGATACTGAGCTAATCAGATAGTACACAAGCAGTAGGAGCAAACAGGAGAAGCCAACAGAAAGCAAACAACCTTGAACAAAAGTCTTAATGTGTCTTCCACTGATGCTCTGGATGGGTTTCTCTTGTTCTCTGTTCCATCTTGAAAAAAAGAAGCCGAAAGACAAGCGGGTGACAACCAGTTTAATCCACTGCTGCTTGCAGGACCTTGCCACCAAGGAAAGCATGCAGTATGCAGAAGTGTGCACCACTTTGTAAAGATGTGAAGAGAATTCCAGGTAGCGGCCTTATACACCTAAATAGCAGAGGTCTGATGGCGAACCACCCATGAGGCCCACAAAGCTCAGGTGAAGTAAGCCGTGACTCGGAATTGAGGAGACTTTTCTTTGGCACGATACGCATTGCCGATGGCCAACCAGATTCAATGAACAATTGTAGCCTTTGATGTCGCCAATCCCTTTTAAGGACCTTCTTGAATGACAAAAAGAGAGCCGTATCAGTCAAATGAGTAAATTTGAGACAGATAAATCCGAAACGCTCTAACCCTGTCCAGATGATGAAAAAGACTATCCCCAGGATGGGAAGGCAAGGGACAAAACGACAGGAGTACAATATTCTAATTTAAATGGAAGAAGGATACCACCTTCATCAGGAAGTAGAGAACTGGACGAAGGACGCCTTCTCTTGGTCAAAGACCAGAAAAGGAGAAAGGCAAAAGAGCAGCCAATTCAGACACCTGTCTGATGGAGGTGATAGCCACCTTCCAACAAAGGAGCCGGTCAGAAAAAGAGCCGACTGCATGTCTTCAAGGACCAGATTAGTGGGGCGACGATGGGGAGGGACCACATGGGTGACTCCCTAGAGAAAATTTCCAACGTCAGGCTTCGAAGTCAAAGAACACTGAAACAGGCTAAAGAAGGATGAAACTTGCTCTTTGATGGAGCGAAAACCAAGCCCCGCATCCAAGCCCTTTTGGAAAAAGGATAAAACCTAAATAGGGAAAAAGAAGAAGGGGGAAGATGCTGCTCCTTGCACCAACGGAAAAAAGATTTCCAGACCCTGTGATAACTATGCTCAGTTTGGCTCTTTGTGGCTTTCAGCATGGTTTAGATAACAAGTTTGAAGAAGCCACGGGCCTTTAGGACTGCGGTTTTAACAGCCACGTGGTCAACCATAGCGACCCTTAACATTGAACACCCTGGTCCCTGAGCAAAAAGATCATCTCTGATTGGCAGATGCCAAGGGACGGCCAGTATCGAGATTATGTCGGCTTACCATGCCCGACGAGGCAAATCCGGAGCCACCGGGATCATTGGTATGCCTTGTGTCTTGTTCTCGAGAAAAGAGGCAGCGAAGAGAAAATGTAAAGAAGGTTGAACTGATCTCAGGGAACAAGCCGCGCATCCACTCCACAAGCCAAAGGGTCCTGCGCTCAAGCCACAAATAGCAGAAGCTTGGGGTTGAATCTGGATGCCATGGAGAACCTCAGACGTAGACCTTAACGGGCACATAGCTGTTCGAAGACATCCGGTTGCAGGGACCATTCTCTTGAAGTCCAGATGTTCTCTGCTGAAAAAATCCGCTATCCAGTCGTCCACTCCTAGAATGTGCATTGCCAAAAGGTCCAGGACGTGGCTCCGCCATGATTGGTGAACTGCAGGTCCCAGCCTGATGGTTCAAGTAGGCAACAATTGTCCAACTGAATCTGGATTGGACCCTTCACTAGCAAGGTGGTGCAGTGGCGGAGGGACAGGTAAATCGCTCAAAATTCCAGACCGTTGTTCTGGAGAACCATCTCACCCACTGACCTGTACTGTCAGAGTTTGGAAGACTCCTTCCAAGCCAAGCAGTCTGGTGTCTGTTGTGATGATAGTCCACTAAAGTGGCTGGAAGGATGGGCAAGCGGGATGGTTGGGGAGGAAAGCCACAACGTACTATCAGAGGTACTTTCCTGCATAGGAAAGTTGATGAGCCAGATCCGCCAATTTTCCATGAGGAGCTCCAGATAATGTGCCTTGATGGAGGTGTCATACCCGTTCCATGACAGCTTTGCTGAACCAGGTGATTGCACAGACAGGCCTTACGGCTGAAACCCCTGCCTCGAAGGCAGACTTGGCAAAGGTCTCCAGGCGACTATCCAAAAGGCTCAAGGAAATAGGTAGCATCTGTCATGGGGATAGTGACAGTCTTGGCCAGACGTGAGACCGGAAGGTTTACGTTGAGAGAAACGGTCCACTTATATAGGAGATCAGAGAAAGAATACTTCAGATGCTGACATTTGGAGTGGGAGAAACACCTGTCAGGGTGCTTCCATTCTTTTGGGAGGACTTAATCAAAGTCAGACTTTCGGTGAGTGTTTAGTCCTATGGAAGGAGAAACCCTCCCATCAAGTGGAGGGTCCTTGATTTGGAGCAGCTCACGAACTGCTACAATGAGGCTTTTTACTATTAAACCAATTTGGAGCTTTGTTTGAAATCAAGGTCCAAATCAGAATCAGGGATCTCCCCTCATCAGCTCGGTCCTTACGCCCATGAAGGAGAGAAGACTCTGGGTGTATCAGTCCGATAACTTTTGTGCGGTCTACCGCAGTCAGACTGCGTTTCTGTGGGAAACCTTACGGTGAGGGATTGGTTAGCTAGAAGGCCCAGGATGCCCATCATGGCCTGGGAGACATTAGTAAGGTTGAACACTGAGCAAAAAAAGTCCAATCCAGCTCAGAGCCTGTGGGGACCGGTCTTGGAGGAGGCGGGGCCACAGTTGTTGTCATGGAGCCATTTGCATACACATTTTCATCAAAAAGTTCAAAATCGTCATGCTCCTCAGACCCCAAAAATGTAATCACGTTACACCTGCATTTTAGTGTTTTCAGAATAATCTTTCACCTCCTATTTCCCCTTTTTACGGCTGAGGGGATCAGATTGGTCGCATTAAAATTTAGTAAAAGCACCTAGTGCAATAATAAATTATGGCTAGTAAAACTGAGCAGGCCGACTCACCCCTGGGATCTTATAGATCAGAGTAAGGCATTTAGACCTTCTAGAGAATGAGGGTAAACTGCGCCTTACAGAAATACACCATCTAGGGAAGCGGGTAATGTTGGTCCGTATGTATGGAGAAGTATAGGGGGAGAAGGAAAAACTAGCATCAGGCTAAAACTACCATGGTGTGGAGAGGAATTTCAGAGAGAAATATTTTCTACAGGGCAGTAGCCACTAAGAAGTAGGCCGATAATGGTGTGTACTTCCGCAGAAAGAAGGTTCCCCATATGCTGGATAAGAACCTGCCCACATGCTTTCAGTACAAATGCAATGAGGAGGGCCAGAGAAAACCCACGCTGGCGGCTCAAAGGAAAAAAGAAAACGCTGGAGGCCTGACTGCACTTGAAGTAATGAGGCATGGAGGAGGGGAGGCAAGCCTAGGAGAGGCTGTGAAGGGCAGGAGAAAAAAAAGAGCAGGCCTTATGTGAGGAGCCATACTTCCCACATGTAAGTCAGACCCCTCATAAGAAATAAAAAAAAAAGGAAAGGGAAAAATGGAAAGGGAGGAGATGGGATCATACTCACCTCGTCCGGAAATACTCACCCTTCTTGCTCCTCTTCACTTAGGCTGCATTGGAGGACTAGGGTCACCCCTTCAGGTTGTCACACTGTTGTGAGAGAACCTGGAAGGAGGGGTGAAGGCAGGAATGTCCGGTGACCCCATAAAGGGTGAGCAATAGAGAAGCTAGGCTGCTCTGTTCCACTTTGTCTTCTTGGAAGAGAGGGTAAAACACTGTTCACCCTCCTCATTAGGGGACAACATGAAGATGATGCCGTCCCGTTTTCCCGCATAGAAGGGAGAGAAAATAAAACAAAAAAAAAAATAAAAGCAAAAGATCCAGCAAAATCAGGTGTGCCTCCTATGGACACTAAGCTAAAACTGATTATCTCAGTGTAGGAGGGGTATAACAGGTGGACCTTACACTCTTGGCTTAATGTACACCTTCCAGTGGCAGCTGTATATACCCACGGTCTTCGGTTTCCCCCTGATAACATGACCGAGAAAACACCTTCTTTAATAATTTGGTTTTGTATTGCAGCATTTCAAGACCCATAACTTTTTTATTTTTCTGACGACAAAGCTGTAGAAAAGCTTGTTTTTTGCAGGATGATTTGTAGTTTTTATTGGTACAAATTTGAGGTACATACGGATTTGATTATTTTTCATTTTTGTTTTTTGGGTAAGCGGGATGTACAAAAAGATTGCAATTCTGGAATTTATTTCTTAACGTCATTCACAGTGTGGGATAAATGATGTGCTAATTTCATAGTTCAGGACACTTTACGCATGCAGCGATACCAATTATTTGTTTTTTTTCTTTAAGGAAAAAAAAAAAACCCACGTTATTTTTTAAGCTTTTTTTTTTACTTTCTTTTGTATTTTACAGAACACTGTTTTACTTTTTTTTTTTTTTTATCCCAGTGGGTGTCTGCAATCCTTTGATCGCTTCTATAATCATTGCAATACTTGTGGATTACAATGTATTCTGCCTGTCAGTTTTACAGCAACAGGCAGACCACTAGGCCCTGCCAGGGCATAATAGGTTTCCGGACATGACAGACCCGAATCCAATAATAACAAAATTTACACTTTGTTTAGTAGAGTAAACTTATCACTAAGCTTGTAAGACTATACCTTTAAAAACTCCAAATTGATAAATGGCAGCCCACATGTCCTGAGCTCCATCTCCAGGGCTGTCAGGCTAGTTAGAAGCTGAAGGGGAATAATCGAGCCCAGACCAGAACCTACAGCATTCATACAGTCCTGGTTCTTTAGCTCACGCATACGGAGATTTCGGATTCCTGCTGCATATATGTCCTTGTTTTCCCAGCTGTAAGATAAAGGCATAGACAATTATGAAGAAAAGTACATGTGTGCATCTTTTCGGTTAGCAGGTTTAATTTTAGTATGCTCCTGCAATGAAGAATAACAGCCAGGTAGGTTTACTAAATGTCCACTATACTTGAATTTGGTTTATTCTAACCTAACTTGGAGCCCTAACTAATTAAACTTCGTTAAAATGCCAAAAAAAGTCTGTGCAGTTTACTAGGTATTTGGTGAATATTTGTGTTTTCAAGTAAGTACTGCACTATTCCAGGGATTTTGAAATGTTTTCGACTAGGGCCTTAATAGCCAAACCATGAGGACACATGGGCCTCACCAGCATTGGACGTTCACTAAAAAAAAATAGTGCTCAATTTAGCTTTTATTTGCCTCCTTAACCCAGTATATAAAATCAATTAATGTGTCTTCTCTAAATGACATAATTTGTTGGTATTTTTTCATTCATATACAACCCACCCCACCACAATTACAATGGAGGAATACCCCCTATATGAGAAGTCCTAACACATCTACCAACAGTTGGCAGTCCACTGCACAAGGGAGGGCTTGGAAGCGTCATATTGAAATTTTGCTAACTACCTGCAACCTTGCATACACATTTTCATCAAAAAGTTCAAAATCGTCATGCTCCTCAGACCCCAAAAAATGTAATGACATTACACCTGCATTTTAGTGTTTTCAGAATAATCTTTCACCTCCTATTTCCCCTTTTTCAGCTGCCTGGCTATTTTCTGTTCTCTCCAAAGTGGGGGACATGAAACGGATATGCAAATCTGCCAGTACAGAAGAGTGCGGTCTTCCGTGCCTACACTACCAAGCATGCCTTGCTTGCAACTATCAGCAATCGGCAGAGTGTATGATAATAAACCAATAGGCTGGCTCTCATGATATATATATATATATATATATATATATATATATATATATATATATAAAAATCTCTTTATGGGGGCGTGGCTTGGCGCTCTGGAGAACGGACGTGAGTAGGGTGTGCTCCACATAGGCCTCGGCTTTTAGGGCTATGGGGAAAACTAGTTCCAAAAAAACTCCTAGGGTTCACAGATGTCAGGAGTAGCAGAAATGCCTATTTCAAACTTTTTCCAGCCACTCTCTGAACAGCCGCTCACAGGGGAAAGCGACTCAGAGTCTGACAGACCTACTACGCCTCCATTATCTGAAACGCTTACACAGCCTGATGCTCGAAGGGCTGACAAGATCTTCGATCTGCCTTTGCAGCTCAAAGAGCAGGGGGAAAGGACATTCTCCCCTGCAACGCGGGTAACAAAGTACAGGGTTCCGCTGGTCAGCTTTAAGCTCGCAAAAGGGATGGACCTGTCGACGATAGATACCACAACCCTGGTGACTGCACACGGTCACCTCAAAATGGCGGAGGAGCCTCACAACGATATAAAGGAGAAATGGGTGAAGCCATGCTCGAGGCTGATGGGCAACTGCCGACAGGACAAGGTGAGGGCTCAGATGAGCATTACTCTAGCCCCATGCCCAGAAGATTATTTGTAGATACCTCTCAATCCTCATGTTCCGTACAACGCGCCATAACAGACATGGCGGTCTCCCTTCGGATGAGGATCTGGATCCCCCTATGACGTGTTTACCGAATAGACAAGACATTCCATAACAGGGGTGTCCCTACAGAAATATCCTTCTAGGGGTCCTATGGCTTCGGATCTTCCACCGCCAGAGGTTGCGGTTCAAACCCTTAGGAGTCATCCTGAGTTACAAGCCTTACTGGCCCTCCTCCCTACAAAGCAAGATTTGGATGTTTTGGCAACAGATTTAAAACTGGCATGGAGATGTGACTTGCATAATGTGAAGTCGGAGCTTTCAGTGTTACAGAGCAAAGTAAGGAAGCTCGAATGCTTTAAAGAATCCTCTTCCACAATACAACAACTTAAACAAGCTAACACTACAACCACTATGCAGCAACACCAACTCCAATCCCAATTGGATGGCCTAGAAAATAGGAATCAAAGAAATAACAGACTTCGAGGCTTACCTGAGGCGACTCGTACTCCGGACTTAAATTTCCCTGTTAGCGTTGGAGTTAACACCCTACTCAATAGACCTGTAGATACCCACATTGATATTGATAGAGCCCATAGGGCACTGAGACCAAAAGAGCTCGGATTCCTCACGACCTCGTGATGTAATTTGTAGAATTCACTATTATTCTTTGAAAGAGGAGATCATGCAAAAAGTGAGACTTAAAGGGAATGTGTCGCAAATTAAACCTTTTTTTTTAAGTGTCGTTACTTATTTCTATTATATTTTTTACGTTTTTTGCTGTATTTTTTTTTTTTTTCCGTATGGTGGAAAGTATTCAAAATTAAATAATAATTTGACATGTTTTCCAATGTTGGCCACCAGGGGGAGCACTTCCCAGAATTACAGCAATGTGAATAAGGCAAAGCAACCTGACTCACAGCTGCTGTAAATGTGGGAGGGAACCTCACCCCCCCTCTCACAAGCCAGGTAAAGGTGTCTTCAAATTGCTAAGCAGTGTCTGGCAGCCATATTGGGTGTGATTCTGCAGCTGGAAGAAGTTATAGGACGCACCAAAAGGCTAAGGGTATGTTCACACGCTTACTAAACAAAGGGAAAACCGATCCTGATTTTCAGCCATTTTTTAATCAAACTCGCGTTTTTTAACGGCCGTTTTTGGAGCTGTTTTTCTATAAAGTCAATGAAAAACGGCTCCAAAAACGTCCCAAGAAGTGATGTGCACTTCATTTTGGTGGGCGTCTTTTTACGTGCCGTTTTTGGAAAACTACCACGTAAAAAACGCCCTGTCGGAACAGAACGCCGTATTTCCCATTGAAAGCAATGGGCAGATGCTTGTAGGCGTTCTGCTTCCGATTTTTCAGCTGAAAACATTGTGTGTGAACATACCCCTAGGGTATGTGCACACACTAACTGCATTTACGTCTGAAATGACGGAGCTGTTATCAGGAGAAAACAGCTCCGTCATTTCAGACGTAATTGCTCGTACTCGCATTTTGCGCGGCGTCAATTACGGCCGTAATTTGGAGCTGTTCATTGAATTCAATGAAAAACGGCTCAAATTACGTCCCAAGAAGTGTCCTGCACTTCTTTGCCGAGGCTGTTATTTTACGTGCCGTCTTTTGACAGCGACGCGTAAAATTACAGGTCGTCGGCACAGTACGTCGGCAAACCCATTCAAATGAATGGGCAGATGTTTGCCGACGTATTAGAGCCGTCTTTTGAGGCGTAAATCGAGGCGTAAAACACCTCGTTTACGCCTGAAAATAGGTCGCGTGAACCCAGCCTTAGAATGATGAAAGTGAAGTGAATGACTTTTCAGTTGACCGGTTCACACGCCGTCGGGGGGGGGGGGGGCCCGTCGGAGGTCACGAGAGCGGGGGTCTGTGAGGTAGAGAGTGGGACATGCAGAGACACACATCTTACCTGCAGTGCAGCTGGTCTTCAAGATGGCGCCTGCTCTCTCGCTGCAAACAGCTGCTCTGCTCTGTGTAACTCTGACCTGCGTCTGCGCAGGACAGAGCCATAGTGCAAAGTCAATGGGACGGCTCCCGTTTATTGACTCCTATGCACTGTAGCTGCCGTATTCCATGTCTGTATGTGTCGTTAATCGACACATACAGAAATGAAAAACAAAATGGCAGCCCCCATAGTGAAGTAAAAGTTAGAAAAAAGAAAAAAGTAAAAAACAAACACACCCATAAATAAAAGATTTTATAATAAAACACTAAATGCAAATTGATATCCCAAAATTTTTTTTCGTGACACCTTTCCTTTAAGAATGAGATTGTATTTGATGGGGTTAAACTTCTGCTGTTTCCGGATTTAGCCAGATGGACTCTGAGGCAGAGAGCAATCTTGAGACCACTACTGTCCGTGCTGCAGAACCATAACATACCATATAGGTGGAGTTTCCCTTTTGCTCTACATGGGAGAGTCGACGACCGAACCATCTCTTTGTTCTCCCATTCAGAGTTGCCATCGTTTTTTGCAAGCTTTAGATCTTCCCGATATTTCTCTATCGAATTGGGAATGCTTTCATGTAGATCGTCTTCCTATGGCCAGATGCTTCCACTTGGAATACAGGACCTGGAACTAGGTCTAGAATAATATATCTGATATTTGCTGCTGTTGGACTGCGGTCCCATTACGGATAATAGTCCTTATATTGCGAAGTATTTGTGTTGGTTTTCTGGATGGTACCACGGTCACAAGTTTGATTCTATCGGATTCTGTTATTTTCTGTGGCATTGTCTCCCTCACGCTCTTGGATCATGGATGATTTCTCTCTTGCTTCCCTGAACATGAAGGGATTCAATGTCTCAGAGAAGAGATCGCAGATCTTGTATTCTTTCCACAAGCGAAAAACCCAGGTTATCGGTTTACAGGAAACTCAATTCCACACGGCTCATATGCCATTAATTAAAAACAAGAACTACCCCATGGGATATCATTGCAGTAAGGGCAGATTCAGACGAACGTTGCGTTTTTGCGCGCGCAAACAACGCTGCGTTTTGCACTTGCAAAAACCATTTGACAGCTGCGTGTGTCATCCGTGTATGATGCGCGGCTGCGTGATTTTCGCGCAGCCGCCATCATAGAGATGAGGCTAGTCGATGCCCGTCACTGTCCAAGGCGCTGAAAGAGCAAACTGATCGGCAGTAACTCTTTCAGCACCCTCGACAGTGAATGCCGAACATAATATACAGCAACCTGTTAAAAAAAAAGAAAAAGTTCGTACTTACCGAGAACTTCCCGGCCGTTGCCTTGGTGACGCATCCTTGGTGACGCGTCCTTGGTGACGCGCCTCTCTTGACATCGGGCCCCACCTCCCTGGATGACGCGGCAGTCCATGTGACCGCTGCAGCCTGTGCTTGGCCTGTGATTGGCTGGAGCTGTCACTTGGACTGAATTGTCATCCCGGGAGGTCAGACTGGAGGAAGAAGCCGGGAGTTATCGGTAAGTCAGAACTTCGTTTTTTTTTTACAGGTTCATGTTTATTGGGATCGGTAGTCACTGTCCATGGTGCTGAAACAGTTTAACTCTTTCAGCACCCTGGACAGTGACTATCTCCTGACGTCGCGTACCGGAAATTTTTTTGCCGGGTTCGGCCAAAACGAGTTCGGCCGAACCCGGTGAAGTTCGGTTCGATTGTCCGGGTTCGCTCATCTCAAAGACACTCCATTTGGATGTTTGGAAACAGAAAAGCACGTGGTGCTTTTCTGGTTACATTCATCCTTTTGACAGCTGGTGCGCTGTTTCAGTCGGTTCGCACGGAAGTGCTTCCGTGCGACCTGCGTGGTTTTCACGCACGCATTGACTTCAATGGGTGCGTGATGCGCGAAATACGCGAGATATTGAACATGTCGCGTTTTTTGCGCAGCTGACAAACGCTGCGCAAAAAGCACGGACTGTCTGTACTGCCCTATAGACTTGTATTGGTCTGTGCGTGGCGCGTGAAAACCACGCGGCCCGCACGGACCGAATACACGTTTGTGTGAATCCCCCCTAACTCGAATGGTAAAGCTAGAGGTGTTTCCATTTTTCTACATAAATCATTTCAAGGCAAGGTGGTAGATACCTTTATTGACCCAGAGGCAAGGTATGTATTTCTTAAATGTGAACTAGGAGATCGTCTTGTTACGATAGCTAATATCTACGCCCCCAATTTTAACCAAGTAACTTTTTTCCTTAGAGTGCTGGATGAGCTAGGTGCCTTTTCATCGGGATTGCCTATCCTATGTGGTGATTTTAATTTAGCTATTAACCCGTTGATCGATACGTCCTCGGGTCGCAGATCTCTAGCATATAATAAACTTAACAAACTGAGGAAAAGGTTACGGGACATGCACAACTATGCGATGCGTGGCGCATATCTCATCCAGACGATAGGGATTATTCTTTCTTGTCTTTTGCTCATAATTCTTATAGTAGAATAGATTACATCCTGGTACGTCACAATCTCCTCCCTTCAGTAGTTGATACTTGTATTGGTAACATGTTTCTTTCGGACCAAGCTCCAGTATATTGTGCACTTCGATTTTCACGACAGGGGAATAGGGGATTTACCTGGCAGCTTAATGAGGCTTTACTGCAAGATACGTTGTGTTTGGCTAAATTATAGCAGACAGTTGTAAAATTTAATTAGGATCATACTCATGATTCCTCTGCCCCTGCAGTTAAATGGGAGGCTCTCAAGTGTGTCCTTAGGGGCATTCTTATCAAGCATGGTTCTAGTATTAAAAAGGAAACGGTGCAAACCATAGTGGTCTTTTAGTTTATTTACAAATTTTGGAAGCCCAACACAAACATTGCAGGAGAACACCAAAATACGTCATGATATTCAAACCCCCTTGGATAAAAAAAAGCGCCCGTCTCTGTCAGGTTTGCTCTCGTTTTTTCTATGAATGGGGAAATAAGGTGGGTAAGGCTCTGGCGAGAGTGTTACATATTTGGGCCGCTATCTCATATATCCCCTTGATAAGAAATCTCAATGGTGAAATAGCTCATCGGACGAAAACTTAGCATCCGCTTTCTGTGATTACTATTCTTCTCTTTACAATCTGCCCCGCTCTACTGTGGGAAACCCACCCCTAATCCCTTGACAACCTTATCGGAATCTATGCAAGATACTGCGTTACCCACGAGAGGACGCTACATATTTAGATTCTCCTTTTACTACAAATGAGATATTACAGGTTATTAAAGCCCTGCCCGGCAGGAAGAGCCCGGGACCTATCGATACACAGCGGTGTTTTATAAAATATTAAGACTTAATATTGCCGCTATTGGAAGCGTTTAATTCTATCTCTGAACAGAATCGATTCCATGACTCATTTCTACAAGCTGATATGATATTGTAGTCATACCTAAGGAGGGTAGGGATCCGAAACAATGTGCTAGCTTTCGCCCCATATCTCTTATCAATACTGATGCCAAGATGTTCACAAAACTGACTGCGCTTAGACTCATTGGGTTCCTGGGGTCCCTAGCCCACCTGGACCAAGTAGATTTTGTACCACAAAGTGAGGCAACAGATAAAATTTAAAGACATTCTCACTATTGCATCATGTGAAACAGAATAGTATTCCTTGTATGTTACTATCTTTGGATGCTGAGAAGGCATTATATTATAGGCCTCAAGCTCGTATTTGGATTAACGGTGCCTTATCTGCTCCGTTTACGATTGGGAATGGCACGAGGCAGGGCTGTCCGCTTTCCCCATTATTGTTTGCCTTGGTGATGGAGCATCTATTGATAGTGGTTAGGAAAAATAGTGACATTGGGGGAATTCAAATTGGAGAGACTCATTTTAACCCCTTTAGGACACAGATGATTTTTTCAAATCTGACATGTGTCACTTTATGTGGTAATAACTCCGGAACGCTTTTACCTACCAAGCGATTCTGAGATTGTTTTCTCCTGACATATTGTACTTTATGTTAGTGAAAAAATGTGGTCGATAAATTCAATATCTATTTGTGAAAAACGTCAAATTTTAGCAAAAATGTGCAAAAATTAAAATTTTTCTAAATGTAAATGTGTTTGCTTGTAAAACAGATAGTAATACCACACAAAATAGTTACTAGTTAACATCCCCCATATGTCTACTTTATGTTTGCATCATTTTTTTTCACGTACTTTTATTTTTCTAGGACGTTACAAGGCTTAGAACTTTAGCAGCCATTTCTCATATTTTCAAGAAAATTTCAATAGGCCATTTTTTCATGGACCAGTTCAGTTCTGAAGTGGTTTTGAGGGCCTTCTATATTAGAAAGTCCCCATAAATCACCCCATTTTGAAAACTGCACCCCTCAAGGTATTCAAAACCACATTCAGAAAGTATTTGAACCCTTTAGGCATTTCACAGGAATTAAGGCAAAGTAGAGGTGAAATTTACAAATTTCATTTTTTTGGCCGAAATTCATTTGTAATAAAAAAAAATCTAACACAGAAGTTTTTACCAGAGAAACGCAACTCAATATTTATTGCCCAGATTCTGCAGATTTTAGAAATATCTAACATGTGGCACTAGTGTCCTAATGGACTGAAGCACAGGTCTCAGAAGCAAAGGAGCACCCAGTGGATTTTGGGGTCTCCTTTTTTTAGGAATATATTTTAGGCACCATATCAGGTTTGAAGAGGTCTTGTGGTACCTAAACAGTCGAAACCCCCCAAAAGTGACCCCATTTTGGAAACTACACCCCTCAAGGCATTTTTCTAGGTGTATAGTTAGCATTTTGACCCACAGTTTTTTTGCAGAATTTAGTGGAATTAGTCTGTGAAGATGAAAATCACCTATTTTTCTGTGGAAACATAGAATTTTTTCATTTTTACAAGGAATAAAGGAGAAAAAGCACCCCATATTACGGCAATACCCCATATGTGGTCGTAAACTGATGTTTGGACCCACAGCAAGGCTCAGGAGGGAAGGAGCGCCTTTTGGATTTTGGAGCGCAGATTTTGCTGGATTGGTTTTCAGTGCCATGTCGGGTTTGCAACGCCCCGGAGGGACCAAAACAGTGGAAACCCCCCAAAAGTGACCCTATATTGGAAACTACACCCCTCAAGGAATTTTTCTAGGGGTATAGTGAGCATTTTGACCCCACAGGATCTTTTTTTAGAGCTAAGGTGACCAAAAAACAAAGATTTTGGCGCTTTAAATTCTTTATTTCTTACAGCGCTCACCGTGCACAATAAATTACGTTTTACTTTATTCTGCGGGTCGGTACGATTACGCCGATACCATATGTGTATAGTTTTTTTTTACGTTTTGCAGTGTTTGCACAATAAAATTAAGTTTCTATAAAATATATTTTCTGAGACACGCTATTCTGAGCCGTAACTTTTTTATTTTTTAGTCAAAAAAGCTGTGGGAGGTCTTGTTTTTTGCGGTACGGGTTGTAGTTTTTATTGGTACTATTTTGGGGTAAAAGCGACTTTTTGATCACTTTTTATTCTATATCTTGGGAGGGGTGGTGACCAAAAAATAGCGATGCTGACATAGTTTTCCGTTTATTTTGTTTGCGGCGTTCACCGTGCGGAAAAATTAACATTATAGTTTCATAGTTTGGGTCGTTACGAACACGGTGATACCAAATATGTTTTTACCTATAATAAATGACTTATTATAGGAAATAAAATCACTGGAATAGGACTAGAGTTTAGTTTAAAATGTAACTTTTACTTGTAACATATTTAAAAAGTGTGTAAAACAAAAGACACACCAGGACAAGACTGTTTACAAAAAAAATCTTCCTTGTTGTAAAGGAGATGTAGTGCTCCATGCAAAAAAAATGTCAATTCAATATTGGTAATATTATCATTTCTTTGCAGAGTTTGAGAAAATGCTCCAAATTGTTGCAAAACATGTGAGTGATCTATTTCCCAGGAGGATAAATATAAATCTCTGTGGGGTAATGACCCCTCCTACCCGTTCCGTAGTGTGTTAAAGTCCTGTTCCGTTCTTATGGCTGGGGACTGGGAAGCCTCACTTGTTTCTTTCGTATGATTTAGGCAATCAATTCTTGCCTTCTCCCGACGCGTTTCCTTATGGCCAGAATTCCTCAGGGGAGATAAGGCCAGATAACCTCCTTGACAGAGGGCACAAATTAAGTTGGAGCTGTTTTGAAGTTTAAATCTTCTGCAGTGGCAGGGATTCCTCATAGCACTTGTTTCCTCGTGCTGGAGTAAATTCTGGCCATAAGGAAATGCGTCGGGAGAAGGCAAGGATTGATTGCCTAAATCATACGAAAGAAACAAGTGAGGCTTCCCAGTCCCCAGCCATAAGAACGGAACAGGACTTTAACACACTACGGAACGGGTAGGAGGGGTCATTACCCCACAGAGATTTATATTTATCCTCCTGGGAAATAGATCACTCACATGTTTTGCAACAATTTGGAGCATTTTCTCAAACTCTGCAAAGAAATGATAATATTACCAATATTGAATTGACATTTTTTTTGCATGGAGCACTACATCTCCTTTACAACAAGGAAGATTTTTTTTGTAAACAGTCTTGTCCTGGTGTGTCTTTTGTTTTACACACTTTTTAAATATGTTACAAGTAAAAGTTACATTTTAAACTAAACTCTAGTCCTATTCCAGTGATTTAATTACAAATTCTTGTAGAGTACACAAAATATCAAGTCCTGCGGTGGAAGGTTTCAAATATACCACTAACATCTTATTATAGGAAATAAAAAACGTATTTTTACACTTTTATAAAACATTTTTATTAACTTTTTTTTACACTTTATTTTTTTGTTTATTAACTTTTCTTTTACTTTTTACACTTTATTTTTTTTACCTGCAGCACTGATCGCTGCTAGAATACATTACACTACCTAGGTAGTGTAATGTATTCCAACTGTCAGTGTGACGTCACAGTCACTCTGACAGTTGGTCTACGAGGATCAGCAGAGGCTGATCCTCGTAGGCTTCCATACATGGCAGACCCGGAGGCCGTTGCCTGGCCCCCGGGTGCCATCACAAGCATCAGAAGCCCCCACGATTGTATGGGGGCTGCTGATGCGCTACAAACCCGCTACATGCGGAGATCGCAATCGAGCCCCGCATGTAACGGGTTAATTGCCGAAATCAGGTGTGCAGCTGATCTCCAAGTTCCCGATGCACACCTTGTCGCCGACAGTGTGCATCGGGAACGACACAGTGACTTCCTGTCACTCTGACAGGAAGCCTATCAGGACCAGCCGAAGGTTGGTTCTGATGGGCTTCCGTCCATGGCAGACACGGAAGCCATTGTTTGGCTTCCGTTTGACATACTAATCAGCAAACCCCGCGATTTCGGACCGGGGTCTGCCGATATGTTACAAACCCCCAAAACCCCACTGTCGCCGACAGTGTGCACCGGGAAAATCTCAGAAACTCTACGTCGTCGTGCGGGAAGTAACCTCCCGCAACGACGCACAGTTAGGTCCTCGTGCGGGTAGGGGTTAAGGCCTCAGCTTTTGCTGATGACTTATTGTTTTACATCACTCAACCTCATATATCCTTACCATCTCTGATGAGGTCAATACAAAACATATTTTTAGCAATTATAAGATGAATCTCTCCAAGAGCGAGGCCCTGAATGTCACTTTGGAAACCCTTGTAATGCAGCAATTACATCATAACTACTCCTCATGGAAGGGTGGTGGAAATATCTAGGAATCAAAATTCCGGTTAACCTTGCAGATTCCTACTCTCTCAACTTCACCCCCATCCCCCAGTTTCTTCAAACTGATTTATCCAGATGGGAACACAAAGACTTTTCTTGGCTAGGTAGGATAAACGTAGTGAAAATGAATGTTCTTCCTTGTCTGATGTATTTATTTCAGAGGCAGGTTTTTCATGGGGATGGCGTTCGCGCCGCTGACCATGTGCAGTGCTGGCTCCGCTACATTGACGACATACTGTTTGTGTGGCAGGGCTCGGAGTGTGAGTTGAGGCGCTTTATGCAGCAACTAAATGTTAATCAAGTCAATGTCAAATTGACGTATTCATTCCATACTTCAAGGATTGAATTTTTGGACCTATTGATATTCACTGATGAACTTGGGTTCCTCCAAACGGACGTCTACCGCAAGTCGACCTCCGTCAATTCATTGCTGCATGCGTCCTCGTCTCACACTCCGTCCACCGTTAAAGCCATCCCAGTTGGCCAATTCCTCAGGATGAGGCGGATCTGCTCCACTGACCATCTTTTCGAACATCAGTCTGAGGATCTCAGACATAGATTCGAAAACAGGGGATATAGTCAAAGGTCAATTAAGGCAGGGTATCGGAGAGCCAAATATACCTCTCGTGTCAATCTCTTGAGAAGCAAAACTCCTGAAACGGGAAAAGTAGCCATCAGGTTCATTACCACCTACAACAGTAGGTGGGATGAATTGCGAACAATCCTGGGGCGACACTGGTCCATTTTAAGGTCCGAACCAACCTTGGCTCTCTGTCTTGGCAAGAAACCAACAATGACGGCCAAGAGGAGCAGAAATCTTCGTGACATTTTAGTCAAAAGCCACTATATCCCTAAAAACGTAAACTTTTTCGGATCTCAGGGACAAAGAAAAGGATGTTATCCGTGCGGTAGCTGTGTTGCGTGTCCAAATATCAGCAGAGTTAATCAATTTGAAACAGCGGATGGCACTAAAACATTTGAAATCAGGGACTACATATTGTGTGGCACTACACATGTGGTGTACAATGCCGTATGTGGATGTCCAAAGATATACATAGGCCTGACATCAAGGGAATTACGTATACGCACAAGAGAACATGTGCGGGACATCATTGGAGCAGGGGCTATTGAAGATCCTATGGAACTTAAAACCATACCTAGACATTTTAAAATGTTCCATGGGTGTAATCCGAGATCATTAAAAATTTGCGGTATTGAACACATACGTTGCGGCATCAGGGGGGGTAATGTGAAGAAAGTCCTGGCACAAAAGGAGTGCCGATGGATCGTACAATTAGGGACAATGGCACCGGCCGGACTCAACGAAAAATTGAGCTTCGCACCCTTTCTGTAGGATTGCTGTAACCATTTCACTACCAGCATATTTTATTTCTATATTTTTAATAGTGTGCATTGTTTATATGTCCAGTTTTTAATTATGATCTTTTTAATAGGTACGTGACATATCAGCTCACTTCAAATGAAGCACCCGTGTAATTTCAAACAAATTCTTCTAAGTGTGATGGCCCTTTACATTTTGGATCCAGTTGTGAACAGTATATACGTGGGATATTAGTCATGCAATGCATTTGTGATTTTACTCTGTATATGTATTGTTGAGCACTCCATGTCGCCTGGTTGCTCAGACGACCGTAAATGTTTGTCACCTAGCAGTGACAACCTCTTCTTTTTGTTTTCGTTTTGCACTGTGTTTCATTATTTATTTATGTTGTTAGTCTCGATGCTTCACTTGGAGATTTAAGTATCTCCCCTATTTATGTTTTATAAATAATATATATTTGTGGCACTATCGTGCCCATACAATATAATGTTCACTTAGTAAATGACTGTATAAATTGTACACGATTATAATATGTATATTGGATGTTGGCGTAACTGCCATCTTAACTGTTTTATAGGAAAATATTGTATCACCAGGGTACCGGTAATTATTACCGATCTTGTATAGAAATGATCACCTAACTATATATGGAAAAACTTCTGAGTTATTGTTTATAATGCTGTCAAATTGAAGGTTCACTGTAAACTCCACGATAAGAAGGCCACTCGATATCACATTTTATCCTTTTTAAATGACTTACCACCTATACACATCTGGTCTGCGTTGTCCAATGGGGTGCACGCTCCACGTGTGCGCGGCCGGGACTGTGGGCTGGCCCTGCCCGAACCTCCTACGGTGTGGTGCGCATGCCCGGAACTCTCGGTACGCGTCGAGAGTCCGGATGTGCGCCGCGGCACTGGGGGCGGAAGTGGGGCCTGCCACACTTCCGGCTGCGCCGCTGGATGTGCGCCACGCAACCCTTTGGACGCGGCAGATTCTTCATTCACAACACACTTGGATTATACTGGTAGATACTATATATAGAGAGCTTAGATGAAGGACATAGTATACCCCCTTGAGGAACAGACACTGCGAAACGCGCGTCGGGGCGCACACTGAGACCACTGGAAACACCAGAGAATACCTTATGGGTAAGAACTAGTGATTTACCTTATGAAGATTTAGGACACTGCTCGCCTTGTTTCCCTCTATTACACTAATTCATGCTTGGACTTTTTTATGTCCTGATTATGTATCCACAAGTGTATAGATAGGAAACAAGAACACTCTTCATTAACCTTAATACTCATAGTAGCCCATGTAATGGAGTTTTAGATTTACTGCTCTGGTTCTCCTGATGTGTCTCTATGGTGATCTTATTTAGAGTTTTTCTCCTGTCATATATCTTTTTAAATGTGTTTTTTTGTTTTGTATATTTAAATAAAGGTTTTTGATACTTCTTTGACATAAATTGGCTCTAGACTCTGTAGTAAATGAATACTGTGCACGCTACCCAAACAATTCTTCCTTATGTTAAATAAAGCTCTTAATAGGTTCATCTGGCATGCTAAACCTCCCAGAATAGCAAAGGCTACACTTATGAGAAAACGACAGGGAGGTTTGAGCTTACCTGCTTGCCAGTTCTATTATTACACTGCAGTGGCAACTAGAATCCTAGACTGGTTCTACCATAAGACATCTAAGTTATGGATAAGTCTAGAGGCCTCTTTATCACCAGTACCTTTGACTACCATCCCATGGCCTAGATCTCAATATTATACTCCGGTAAAAAACGCCCAGCTCCCTTTTATTGCAGGCCACTTGGTTAACACGTTTAAAAGATTTGGGGGACAGTCGGGTTTGGTACCGCTTCATGGTCCATTGCTTCTAATCTCCAACGTCGTCTTGTTCCCCCCCGGGATTGACTAATAGCTTTTTAGCTTACTTGACCAGACAGTTACCCTAAAGGTTTCAAAATCTATTAACAGATCAGGGTCCAAAATCTTGATTCAATTATCCCGGAACCTGAGCGTTTGTTGTTCCGACATTGGGATGTTATTTACAAGTTTCTGACCACTTATAAAATGTGTTCAAAGTGTGTTCAATCCATTGTGTTTATAAGTGGTCAAAAACTTGTAAATAACTCATGAAAGAATAAAGTAACGTTAAAACCAAGCACACCATTGTTTTTCTTGTGAAATTCTCGATAAGTTTGATGTGTCACATGACCCTCTTCCCATTGAAAAAACTAAAGTTGGATACAAAATGGCCAACTTCAAAATGGCCGCCATGGTCAACACCCAGCTTGAAAAGTTTCCCCCCTCCCATATACTAATGTGCCACAAACAGGAAGTTAATATCACCAAGCATTCCCATTTTATTTAGGTGTATCCATATAAATGGCCCACCCTGTAGTTGCTTGTGTGTCGGTCTGCTTTATTATAGCTATGTTCAGTTGAGCAAGCCAACGTTCTTATAATCTGCTTTGCCACTATTGCTTATTGCCTGTGATGTCCCTGAATTTCTGTGACTCCATTTGCACTTTTCCCTATGCTGTCCAATGTTTGCTGCAAGTATCTCTTAATAATAACTAAAAAGCTACTTTCTAAGCACTAATGCGGAGTACTCACTTCGTGCTAAAGACGTGAGAACCCAGCATTAGCCCTTACATGCAGCCGTTTAGTTATTATTAAGAGATACTTGCAGAAAACATTGGACAGCATGGGGCAAAGTGCAAATGGAGTCACAGGGACATCACAATCAATAGAGAAATGCTGGTAAAGCAGATTATAAGAACGATACACTGGAGAGGAAGTAGAAGGTATGAAGGAAATAGACGAGGAAAAAACAACGCTGGCTTGCTGAAAAACAAAATAGCTATAACAAAGCAGACAGAAACACGCAGGCAGCTACTGCAAGGATTACATGAGAGAGCAATACTAAGAAGAGAACTTACAGGTGTCCCAGGAGCTACAAGCAGGATAGGAGTACAGGAAGCTATAGCAGAGAAACACAGTCCTACTTCTTGTAGACCATATCCTCTGTTTTGTAACTAGGGAGGCATTCAGAGCACACAGGGTCCTTAGGCCTCGTGCACACTTCCATCACTGTTTTCACGGCCGTTTTTGACGGATCCGTGTGCCCGTTTTAGCGGCCGTGTGTACTCCCGTGTGCACTCCGTGTTTCCGTTTCCGAGCATGGTACTGTCCAGGGTGCTGAAAGAGCATGGTTGTTCAGCGCTAGTCACTGTACAGGGTGCTGAAAGTGTTAATGGGCTGCACTGATCGGCGGTAACTCTTTCAGCACCCTGGACAGTACCATGCTCGGCGCTCGGAAAATAAAATTTTAATAAAATAAAAAATAAGTTCATACTTACTTTCCTCCTGTCCGGCCTCCAGGGATGACGTTTCATCCCATGTCACCGCTGCAGCCAATCACAGGCTGCAATGGCGGTCACACACGTCAGGATGACGTCAGAAGGCCGGCCTCCAGGGATGACACTTCATCCCACGTGACCGCCTCTGCAGCCAATCACGGGCTGCCGCGTCATACAGGAAGGTCGGACTGGAGGAAGAAGATAGACTCGTCACCAAGACAACGACCGTGTACGTATGAACTGCTTTTTATTTTATTTTTAATCAGCAGCCTCTTTTCTCTATCAGTGATTGATAGAGACAAGTGGCTGCCGATTAGTGTAATATATCTGTAATGTACTTCTGCCCGCCCGGCCGTTGCTAGGCAACGGCTCCGTCACACACGTGTGCCTTCAGTTTTTTTTGACGGCCCCATTGACTTGCATGGGCATCACGGTCACGGAATCTCGGACCAAAGTAGGACATGCTCTACTTTCGATCGGAACAGAGCAACGGGACCGTCAAAAAAACTGAAGTGTGCATGGCCCCATTGAAATGAATGGGTCAGGGTGCTAGCCGTCAGAAAAACGGCTAGCCCCCTGAAGAAAAAGACTGAAGTGGGCATGAGGCCTATGTCAGGCAAGTTTACAAATGAAAAAAAGCACAATATTTAAGATGTTACACAAAGACAATTAGTACATGAAGTGATACATCATTAGGATAAGCCGGGGCAATAAAACTGAGGTGATAGGGGTGATGATTTAGGAGTTAAGGCATCTGGAGTCAGTCTGATGGGGGATGTGACGTGTCCATGTAGTGGCTCATAAATCCTGGTGTTAGATTGAGGCCTTGTGTCAATGACTGGAATTTTATCATCAGCTTGAATTCCCAAATTTTTTTTTCTCTGTTGTTTTTAAAATGACCCTTCAGTATCAGGACCTTTAAATCTGCCAAACTGTGATCAGGTCTAGAGAAGTGTTTTCCCACGGGTGTATCCACCTCCTGTTTTATTGTATGTCTGTGGAGATTCATGCTGGTTTGTAGTTTTTGTATATGACTATAAAATCACTGGCACGTTCTCCTGTACATCCTCCAATGTAGTGTACATGATCCTGTGTACAAGGTGCATCAATAAAGGAATCTACATTGGAGAAACCATACAAAAACTACAAACCAGGATGAATCTCCACAGACATACAATAAAACAGGAGGTGGATACACCCGTTGGAAAACACTTCTCTAGACCTGATCACAGTTTGGCAGATTTAAAGGGAATGTGTTGCCCGAAAAACATGTTTTTTTAAAAAAAAATTAAACATTTAGTGTGTGGGTGATTAAACATTGTTCAAATTTGTTTTATTTTTTTGCACGAGTCCAGGAAATATTATAAATTATTTCTAATTTATAATACTACCCATTTTTGGTCACTAGATGGAGCTGTTCCCAAAATTGCAGCATTGCAACGTTGGGTTAAAAGCCCTCGCTCTAGTGAGCTCTCAGCATTCCCCCCTCCTTTATCCTGGCTAGTGCCGGGATAAACGAGGGGTTTGAACGATGTAACCTCCTACACTGTGTGTCGCCATTTTTTGAGGTAACCCACAGTGTAGTAGGTTTACATACAGTAGTAAACACACACAAACACTAACATACATTGAAATCTCTTACCTGCTCCTGCCGCCGCGGCTCCCTCCGGCCCGTCCGCTCCCTTTGCTGCCGCTGTTCCATGTGCACAAGTCCGGAAGCCGCGACCGGAAGTAGTAATATTACTGTCCGGCCGCGACTTCCGGTCCACAGGAAAATGGCGCCGGACGGCGCCAATTTCGAATAGGACTGTGTGGGAGCGGCGCATGCGCAGTTCCCACACAGACGCCGTACACGGCAGTCAATGGGACGGGAGCCGTTCGCAGTCCCTATGGGACTGTGGCTGCCGTATTCCATGTCTGTGTGTGTCGTTAATCGACACACACAGAAATGGAACAAAAAATGGCAGCCCCCATAGGGAAGAAAAAGTGTAAAAATAAGAAACAGTAAAACACAAACACACAAATGAAAATAAACGTTTATATTAAGGCACTAACATCTTTAACATATAAAAAAATTATTTGGGATGACACTGTTCCTTTAAAAGTCCTGATACTGAAGGGTCATTTTAAAAACAACAGAGAAAGAAAAATTTGGGAATTCAAGCAGATAAGATTCCAGTCATTGACACAAGGCCTCAATCTAACACCAGGATTTATGAGCCACTACATGGACACACGTCACATCCCCCATCAGTCTGACCCCAGATCCCTTATCTCCTAAGTCATCACCCCTATCACCTCAGTTTTCTGGGCCCAGCTTATCTTAATGATGTATCACCTCATGTACTGATTGTCTTTGTGTAACATCTTAAATGTTGTGCTTTTTTTCTAAGTCATTCATTTGTAAACTGCCTGAAGAAGGAGCCTCTGTGCTCTGAAAGCCGCATATAGAACTTTTATGGTTAGCCAATAAAGGTATCGTACCTACTATACGTTTGTCTTTTTCGACACAAAAGTATTTAACATTTCATATCGTCTCTGGCTAACACGGTACTGCACTATTTTTTACTGTAATAAAGTAATGTCTCATAAGGTAAACACGTTTTGTCAAACATATACTGAGAAATGGTTGTGCTTCAGATAAACAATTTCGATATGAATCGTAACAGGGACTGCCACAGAAAGTTACATCTTGTAATGCCATTGGATATGATATGAATAACTAGGGTTTAGTGATGCTTTCATTACATGAGGTACTCACATAACAGGAATGTGTCTTCCATTTGCACACAGTTCCACCTCCTCCCCCGTCATTGTTGGATAGGTAAATTTGCAGCTTGGTTTGTTGGGGGAGTCTGGACTGTCGGAAGGAAGATGCTGTGAGGCTATTTCCGCACAGAGAACTTCCAGTTCAGCCTCATCATTTACCTATAAGAGCAGGCAAGTGAAAGATAAGAGGGAAGAGACTGTTAAAGCACATTTACAGTTATTGTGGAGTGTAAAATCTCTGAAACGGTATGTGTCTTTTATATCGGCAGTGAATGGGGTCTTGTATTTTGTCTATCTATTGCTCAACTATACTTTTTATACTTGGAATTCGGAATAGGGGGAGGGGTTTGGTTTTCTTTTATGTCATTGTACAATTTAAAAAAAAACAAAAAAAACTTGACAATTAGAGTTAGGGCCCCATGCATACGAATGTATCTTTGCGGCCACAATTCACCGGAAAATCTGCAGGTGAATTGCAGCCCCATTCATTTCAATGGGCCCATGCACACGACATTGGTTTCCACGGTCCGTGCATGGCCCAGGAGCCTGGACCGCAAAAAGAACGGACAGGTCTTATTATGGCCGTGTTTTGCGGTCCAGGCTCATAGAAATGAATGCACGCGGCCATGTGCACGGCCCGCGATTTGCAGGTGGCCCGCGAGTGACACTCCGCGGCCATCCGACCCGAAAATCAAGGCCGTGCACATGGCTACGGTCGTGTGCATGAGGCCTTATTGTCGATTATGAAACACTAAGGCCTCATTCACATGGCAGGGTTTCCCGGCCGGGTGCCGGCCGTTCATAAATCGGCCGGCACCCGGCTGCATTAGGAATAATAGACCCCTAATGGGGCTATTCACACGATCGATTTTTTTGACGGCCGGGAAAACCCGCCGTCAAAAAATAGGACATGCTCTATCTTCGGCCGGGTACCCGGCCGCCCGGCTCCCATAGAAGTCTATGGGGACGGGTAATACACGGCCATCACCGGGATGTGTCCCGAGTGATGGCCGGATTTTCCGGCGCTTGCGCTCTATCTCCTCCTCACAGCGCAGAGTGCATGTGAGGAGGAGGAGTTGATGGCATTCGGACGAATGGCTGTACACTGTGTGGCAGGGCCGGGGTGTACAGCAGGTGGAAGGGAGCGCTGCGCTGGCTCCCTTCCCCGGCTTGTTTTAAAAGCGCCCTGGCCCGGCGACACCTTAGATGGCGCCGCTAGCAGCTGCTGCGGCTGCTACTACTGTAGCCACTATAGTGAGCATTTAGACTCCACAGGTCTTTTGCATAATTTATTAGAGTTAGGATGCGAAAATGAATATCAACTTTTTTTCTACTAAAATGTTGAATTTTTTCATTTTCACAAGGGATAAAGGAGAAAAAGCCGCCCAACATTTGTAAAGCAATTTTTCCCAAGTATGGCAATACCCCACATGTGGTCATAAAGGTTTTTCATTAGAAATGAATTAACCCTTTCAGGACTGATCAATTTTTTGCTTTCTTATTTTAGTTTTTCACTCCCCACATTCCAAGAGCCATAACTTTTTTTTTCCCCCGTCAACAGAGTGGAGTTGGAGCTTATTTATTGCGGGAGGAATTGTAGTTTCTATTGACACCATTTAAAGTACCATAAAACCTACTGGGAAACTGAACAAAAATTCTTTGCGGGCTGAAATTGGAAAAAACTGCGATTCCTCCATTTATTTTGGGGTTTCGTTTTTAGGGCTTTCACTGTGCGGTAAAAACAAAAACTTAGGCCTCATGCACACGACCGTAGCCATGTGCACGGCCGTGATTTCCAGGTTGGCCGGCCACGGAGTGACAGCCGCGAGCAGCCCACAAATCGCGGGCCGTGTACATGGCCGCGGACATTATTTGCTATGAGCCTGGACCGCAGAACACGGCCGTAATAAGGCTTGCCCGTTCTTTCTGTGGTCCGGGCTCCGGGGCCATGCACGGACCGTGAAAACCACGGTCGTGTGCATGGCCCCATAGAAATGAATGGGGCCGCAATTCTCCCGTGGATTTTCGGGGGAATTGCGGCCGCAAAAGCACGTTCGTGTGCATGGGGCCTTATCTTTATTCTGCGGCTCAATACAATTACGGTGATACCAAATCTGTATTGTTTTTTTATATTTTACTACTTTTACAAAGAAAAATCTATTTGTTAAAATACATTTTTGGTTTCACCAGATTCTGAGAGCCATCATTTTTTATTTTTGGTCGATTAGCCCTCATACCACTAAATTTTTTGCGGGACGAGCTGTAGTTTTTAATGGTACCATTTTTTGGTATATACATTTATTTTTTTACAGTGT
Organism: Rhinoderma darwinii; assembly: GCF_050947455.1. Classification (NCBI taxonomy): domain Eukaryota; kingdom Metazoa; phylum Chordata; class Amphibia; order Anura; family Rhinodermatidae; genus Rhinoderma; species Rhinoderma darwinii. Next base: position 485,243,327 of record NC_134687.1, read on the forward strand.
TTACCGTTCGCTATAAATCATTTTACTTTATTTTGCGGGCGGTACGATTACGGCAATATTATATGCATATAGTTTTTTTATGTTTTGCATCGTTTGCACATTAACATCATTCTTTTTTATAAAATAATTTTTTTGTGTCACCATATTCTGAGAGTTATAACTTTTTATTTTTCAGTCAAAAAAGCTGTGCAAGGGCTTGTTTTATGCAGGACGGTTTGTAGTTTTTATAGGTACTATTTTGGGGTACATGCGACTTTTTGATCACTTTTTATTCTATATTTTGGGAGGGTTGATGACCAAAAAATAGTGACTCTTGACATAGTTTTTTATTGTTTTTTTTTGCGGTGTTCACTGTGCTGGAAAAATACCATTATAGTTTTAGATTTTGGGTCGTTACGAACGCAGTGATACCAAATATGTGTACTTTAACGGTTTCATTTTTTTCCTATAATAAAAGACTTATTACAGGGAAAAAAAGTAGTTCTTGTTTTTTTGAACATAACTTATTTTTACAGTAACTTTTTTTTTGTCTCACTTGTCTAGAAGATCGCTCTGATCGCTGCTATAATACATTACACTACCTATGTAATGTAATGTATTATAACAGTCATTATGACGTGACAGTCACTCTAACAGTGGCTGGTCCTTCTAGGCATCCGTACATGGCAACCCGGAGGCTATTGTCTGGCCTCCGGTTGCTTTGACAACAATCGGCAGCTGCTGGGGGCTGCCGATCTGCTTCAAACCCCTTAAATTCGACGATCGCAATCGGTCACCGCATTTAAGGGGTTAATTGCCTAAATCAGCGGGGTTAATTGCCGAAATCAGCGGTGATGGACCGCTGGCCCGCAAGACTGGTGTGTCAGCTGTCGGGGACAACTGACCTCCCGTTTCCCGGACACTGTCCGTTAGGACAGTGTGCGCCGGCAACCGTTCCGCAACTATACGTCCTGGTGCGGCAAGCAACCCCTCACCAGGACGTATAGTTGAGGCACAGTGGCTTGGCTTGATGGCATGGGTGCTTTTGGGGCTCTGGGTTGCTCCCTCTGCAGGAGCGGTGCTGCAGTGGCGGTGACCGCCACGCGGTACTGCAACCGATAGAGTAGGGACCTACTTTTAAGAGGTCGCCGTGAAGTGGCAAGTGGGCTTGCATACAATTTGATTAAAAAGTGTTACAAATAACCTCTTGTTCATGTTTAATAATTTTGCCTAGCCGCAATTGATCATAGTATATAGTGGATGTGCGTTCCATGTCTAGTCTCCGTCATTGATATGATATAGAGTCTATCCCCCTATTTTTTTTTGTTTTACTTGGTACCAGCACTCCACACTTTTGGCCCAGCTGATTTTAATTTAGGAATGACCTCATAAGTGTTTCTGCTCCTGCTTGTACTCTCAGTTGTCCACTGGGGGCGCATGGTAAGGTGAGCTTATTCCATCTGTTCACTTGTTGTGCTACTGTGGGGTAATGTCTGTTGCTGTGGTGCTGCACTTGTGAGGGGACGTGGCCCAGAGCCAAGGAGGCTTGGCTTGATGACATGGGTGCTTTTGGGCCTCTGGGTTGCTCCCTCTGCAGGAGCGGTGCTGTGGTGGCGGTGACCACCACGCAATGCTGCAACCGATAGAGTAGGGACCCACTTTTAAGAGGTCGCCGTGAAGTGGCAAGTGGGCTTGCATACAATTAGATCAAAATGTTACAAAGAACCTCTCGTTCATGTTTAATAATTTTGCCTAGCCGCAATTGATCATAGTATATAGTGGATGTGCGGTCCATGTCTAGTCTACATCATTGACAGTGCGGGAAGAGGTTAAATGACCATACCAAAACATACAATTACAATTTATGAGATAGGGCATTGATGTTACGGGATGCCCTGATATGCAGACCTGACTTTATTAATCCCAGGTTACCTTCATTGCTCTGTCCATGTCCCTCAAGTTATCTACCCTATTCATAAAGGAAAGGACCGAAACCTCTGCCGTAAAGTTGGAAGCTTCTTCTGAACGTCATAGCATGCTACTGCACTAAGGTATTGCATTCACTACACCACAGACAACAGTTTATACCTTCAGATAGGAAGCTACACTTCGCATCTGCCTTACCCAAATTTGCCAGTGAAACTGATAGATGGGGACATGCGATTCTTCACTACAGGGAAGTACAATACTGATGGTGGATCATACCTACCAAGCAAACCCTGAAGGGGTATATGTATACTGCAGTGTTTGTGTGTGAGATACATAAGTATACATACATATACAATACATCAACAATATAACATACAGACACACTGAAGTGTGGAATATTTACATTTTCAAACTTTTTGATGTAGTTGTATGTCAGAATATCAGCTTCATAAAGATCAGTTTCAGGATCCATTGGTTCTCCAACAAGCATCTTCCAAAAGCAAGGCAGGAGATCAAGAGGAAGGGGCACATCTGCTCGGATAGCTATACCCAGGAGCTGACCAAAGAAATGGAGCAACTGCTCCTCTGCATAGGTTATAGGGCAGGGAGTAAGAAGATATTTTCCCTGTAAAACAGAAGCATGTAAATATATTACAAAATAGTAAAAGGTAATGGACAGAATACGCGATCATAAAGAGCAGTTGTGTCAGTGAGGACAATATATGTATTTGTTTTCTTTTAGTCAGAACCCTAAGGCAAACGTACAAGACTGTTCTCACCTCTCCTATAAATGCGGAACTACTGTTTTAGCTAGTCCCATGTGAACTACTCTGTGAGCAGAATTTTCCAACACTATTAAAAGGGAAAAATAATGTGACACTAGAGTGTAGAGTACACATAATGCACTGGGTGGTGATGCCCACATGCCCTGTGACACCCGTATACTATAGCAATGTATTACACTATGGTTGGTGGTGTGCAGGCACATTTGCTGTATATTTCCCAACTACTATTTGGTTAGAAATTAGAATATCATGGGAAGAGGTATTTGCGTTGGTTGATAGGGTGTTTGATATCCAGGTGCAGTGTGTTCCGCTGGTGGGCGTTTTGGGGTATGTAGAAGATCTTGAGGTTCCTGTTTTACAAAAACTGGCAATTCAAAAGCTATTGTATCAGGCTCGTAAGCGGATAGCTATGGGTTGGTTGGATTCATTTGCGCTGGCACACAGGGAATTAATCGTATGAATAGTATTATTCTGATGGAGAAGGTGATATATCTCAAACGTGGTGCTCCCAAAAAGTTTGAAGGTCAATGGACAAATTGGTTGAGGTCGCCGAGGTTGCCATCTACCTCTCTTGTAAACGCTGTACCTCTTGGACTTGTACAATAATTTCCTTATTATTTGTTACAGATTTAGAGGGGGGATTGTGCGCAGTTGGAGTATGGCTGGGAGACTTGTGCTCAGGTGGAATATTATTGTGCATAGTACTCTTTGCAAGTGGGTGGGATATGTTGGGGGGAGGGAGGGTTGTTACGGTCTTGTGTATTAATTGTTTGTATATTGTGAAAAATGTGTCAATAAAAACTATTTGATTAAAAAAAAAAGAAATTAGAATGTCAGACACAATTACTGCACGCCAAATGCTTCAATAAAATTGCCTATACCAACTACTAATGAGTGCTTGGTGCCAGGGCCAAAAGTGGATGCCCTTACCTGGTTCCTTCATTGAATACATTTTTGATATATTTAAAAAAAACGAAGACAAGCTGCCACTGCCAGCAGAGAGAAGTCAGATTGAACAGAACAAGTTGCAGATGGAACAGAATGTTTTTCATGGGCTACTTTTCTCCTTTACGGTATGGGATAGTGACTACAAAGCGTCTCATCGATGTCTTACCTTATTCTTATTAACGGCAGAGCTGGGACACAGCAGCAGAAGGGACAAGGAGGAGCTCTGGAGTTCTTTACACACTTGCCAGAGGAAATGCCGAAATGATCCACCTAAGAAACAACTTCCAACATTACAGACAAACTACTTTGTTTTTTTTTATATGCAACCGCTTATAGAGAAAATTGACAAGGATCATTATGTGGCTGGCCAAATACTTTGCAATTGTTTTTCAATTATGATGTTTATTTGTAGATTTTTTATTACATTTTTTTTTTGGACTGAAAACAATTGGCTTATTTTCATTTTTATATTAAAAACAAAATTAAAAATATGAGTCCTAGAAGGCCTCTTTAAGAAGACCCATACAATGGTCAACCTTAGGAGTGCCCTCTTCAGTAATGGATCAGGTTAGGGCCAGCTTGACAAAGCAAAACTTTTCCATCTCGATCATGACGTTACTACAATTTTGGAAAATGCTTTAGAAAGAATATGTTTTGGATAGGTCATCATGTTCCTTTGAACACAACCAGTAATGGACCTCTGCCACTCACTTGTTCCATGCACCTCTTCTCCAGTGAAACGAATATTGAAGGCATAGGTTGGATCACCTCCACTAGCTAGTTTGACACAGAGCTGGGAGGAAGGTATACATGCCAGTTGTCGAGCTGCTTGACAGTAGTAAGAGTTCTCAGAGCCCCGAATTTCACCTGTGGAATAAGTAATCACATATCAGTAACGGCAAAAAAAGAAGAATATGAGAAAAAAAAAAGGTATTTGTAAAACAGATGTTCAGCCCCATCAAATGTTATGCCATAGGTCCAATCAGAAAGATTGTTGATTATCAGTCAGATCTTATTACATGCATCCCAGATGTTCAACATATAATGGAACAGTCCAATTCAAAACCATGGTCTCACTAAGGGGCATTAGACATCCTTATATTTAAAATCTTTTGGGTATTCTGGCTATTTCAGATTTAGCTTTTGTAATAATAGAAGGTATGTAATTATCCATAGCCTATTTTAATGTTGCTTTTTATGTATTTATTTTTTAAATCTTTGACCAAAAGTACTTAACATCTAAAGCAAACAGGAGCTCATGAATTACACCAAGACACACAGTGGCTACTAAACCAGGAGCTCATTCGTTTAAAGAGGCTCTGTCACCAGATTATAAGTATATCTCCTACATAATCTGATCGGCGCTGGAATGTAGATAACAACAGTGGTTTTTATTTTGAAAAACTATCATTTTTGAGCAAGTTATGAGCAATTTTAGATTTATGCCAATTCTTTTCTTAATGCCCAACTGGGCGTTTTTTAACTTTTGACCAAGTGGGCGTTGTGGAGAGAAGTATATGACGCTGACCAATCAGTGACCAATCAGCATCATACACTTCTCTCCATTCATGTCCATTTGTACTCAGAACAGCGTGATCTCGCGAGATCACGCTGTGCTGTTACATACACCCACATTAACTTTACTGAAGTGTCTTGAGAGTGAATAGACATCACCTCCAACCAGGACACACTCCTGACACTTTGGTGAAGTTTGTGTGGGACTTAATTACAGCATAGCGTGATCTCGTGAATGACAGCACAGACTTTACCAAAGTGTCGGGAGTGTGAATAGACATTGCGTCCTGGCTGGAGATCACGCTGTGCTGTGAGTACAGATGGCCATGAATAGGGAGAAGTGTATGACGCTGATTAGTCACTGATTGGTCAGCGTCATACACTTCTCTTCACAACGCCCACTTGGTCAAAAGTTAAAAAACGCCCAGTTGTCTATTAAGAAACTCATTAGCATAAATATAATATAGGTCATAACTTGCTGAAAATGGATCGTTTTTCTAAATAAAAACCACAGCTCTTATCTGCATTACAGCGCCGATCAGATTATGATGTGGTGACAGAGCCTCTTTAACCCCTTCCCCCTGCTTGCATTCTGGGCCCTAATATCCAAGCCATTTTTTACATTTTTACATTGTCACATTCAAAGAGCTGTAACTTTTTTATTTTTGCGTTGGCATAGCTGTATAAGGTCTTGTTTTTTGCGGGACGACTTGCAGTTTTTATTGGTACCATTTGAGAGTAGATGCGACTTTTTGATCACTTTTTATCACATTTTTTTAAAGTCAGGATTAACAGAAAACAGCAATTTTTCCATTGTTTTTTATTTTATTTTTTACGGCGTTCACAGTGCGGGTTAAATAACGTAACAGCTTTATAGTCGGGGTCGTTACGGACGCAGCGATACCAAATATGTGTAACTTTTTTGCTTTATTGTAGTTTTTTTTAATAGTAAAGCATTTTGTAAGGGGATAAAGTGGGTTTTTCATTTTTTTTGTTTAACTTTTTTTTTTTTATTAACTTTATTAAACTTTTTTACTCTTTTACTAGTCCCACTAGGGGACTTCCCTATGCTCCGATCGCTATTATAATACACTGCAATACTTTTGTATTGCAGTGTATTACTGCCTGTCCGTTTAAAACGGACAGGCATCTGCTAGGTCATGCCTGCGGCATGATCTAGCAGGCATTCGCTCCAGGCAGACCTGGGGGTCTTTATTAGGCCCCCGGCTGCCATAGAAGACACAGACACTCGGCGATTTTATCGCCGGGTGTCAGTGAGATGAGAGGGAGCTCCCTCCCTCTCTCCAAAACCATTCAGATGCGGTGCTCGCTATTGTGCACCGCATCTGAAGGGTTAAACGGGTGAGATCGATACTAATATCGATCTCACCCAGCAGAGCAGGGACGCCCCCAGCCCTCAGCTGCCTCTGGCAGCCGAGAGCAGGGAGATTTCACGGCTCCCTGCTCTGTTTACTTTATTCTACAGCAGCGACGTAGAATAGCGGCGCTCTAGAATAAAGCCCACTAATGACCGCCGTAAAAAGACGTATCGGCGGTCATTAAGGGGTTAATTCTTTCGAAAAACTAAAGACGACAAAAAAACAAAACAACAACACCATAGCAAATTTAAACAGTTTTAAAAGGCTTTACAGTGGGCTAATAGGTGGGGTCCTGTTGAACCCCTTTTAAGCAATGTCTGCACTCCCAAATGTAAAACTTAACATGTCATTTCTTTACCTCCCACAATTTCCAGGGGATCAAGGCTGATCTCTGGTGCTGCATGGTCAGCTGTTCTCTGTACAGTTGCATTTAACACACGATTCATCACAGTTACTTTTGTATCATAGAAGATCAGTCCTATTTGCAGAATATAAAAGGCTATTAGCAGATACGACACAAAAGACACATTAGTGACACCAACACTGAAGCTTATTGTTCGCACGGTAATCGGAGTTGTCCTACTTCATATATAATCCCCTCTTAAGAGGCTTTTCATTTAGTAAGTAAAGAATCTACTATAGAGTGGGGTCAGCCACAGAAAAGACATCTGTCTCGTATTTAAATTTTTTTTTTTAATCAAATACGTTTTTATTGACAATTTTACGAAGATAAAACATATATAAACATTGTCGCCCTCCGTCAAAACCCCCCTAACCCTCCCCAGTGCAAAAAGTTGTGTGTAGCAGTTTCTTTACACAAATGATCAAAGCAGCAATATAGGCATCAATTATACATACAGTTTGGCATAGAGTGACACATATCTATCGACCGTTCCATAATAACAGTGTTAGCATGTCAATATCCGTCCTTTCATCTAGATATATCGAATAAAGACCTTTGTAAGTGAGGTGAAGGTAGTCCCGGTGTATCTATCCAAGGCCCCATATTCTCTCAAACTTGGCGTCGGCTTTATTTTATGATACATTCCTTTTTCTAGTCTAATGACATTATTCATTTTAGCAATAAATTCTGTTATTGTCGGGGGGTCGGGGGGACTAGTATTTTACTTTTGATGGGCTACAGGTGTGGCTGAGTGACGTGGCCTAAAAATGACATCTTGTTTTTTTTACACTGTTCTCGATTTTAATCTCTATTTCTTTTGCTAGACAAGCGAAAAAAATTACCCAGAGATTTCTTTTACATAAGGGAGTTGCATGCACAGCTATTCCATATTGATACTATTTATCCGAGTTGTCCCTTAGATTTTCTGTGTGAACACGCTCACTTTTACAATAGACAATTCTGATAAACAGTATATATTATGGAACAGCTGTCATGGAATTCCCTTATGTAAAAGAAAGTGGCCTGTTCTAATATAAAAAGGAGACACTCTCTCTCTCTCTCTGTGAATCAGACGGTCTCTCTCTCTCTCTGTGAATCAGACGGTCTCTCTCTCTCTGTGAATCAGACGGTCTCTCTCTCTCTGTGAATCAGACGGTCTCTCTCTCTCTGTGAATCAGACGGTCTCTCTCTCTCTGTGAATCAGACGGTCTCTCTCTCTCTGTGAATCAGACGGTCTCTCTCTCTCTGTGAATCAGACGGTCTCTCTCTCTCTGTGAATCAGACGGTCTCTCTCTCTCTGTGAATCAGACGGTCTCCTCTCTTTATATCAGAATGGGCCATATTCTTTTACAGAAGTTAAATTTCTTTATTATAGAACGCTCCCCCTGCCTCTCAGATGTTCGGGAGCACTTGTATGGGACTGGCAGGTGACCACAAATCAAACTCTCCTTTTCCACAGGCTGCATACCCCTCCACACTGCATCTCAGGCGGGCCAGAAACCCTTGAATGGGGCTCACAATTCTCCACACTTCATCTCTAAACAGCATACCAAAAACACATCATATTTAGCCTATGGGCTGCTGACATGGGACTGGAAGTACCTTCATGCTCCACACCTCTAGATTTTCTGCACCAAAGAGTTCAAGGGCAGCCTCCTCCAACTTGCGCCATCTGGCCACATACCAAATTGTAATAATACAGGAATCGCAGATAGATCTACTGCAACTCCAGCAGCATCATCTCCCTGCTTCTCAGCGCCTCTGACAACACCTTTTCTCCTCAAACTCCATCCAGCACAAGTCAATACTCCAAAAAGGCTAGTATGACTCCACAACCATGGGCAGGGCGGCGTAACGGCACGCTGTCTCACCACTCACATGTTCCTCAGAGTTCGTATGGAGAGCCTGCTGAACTCGCTGCTTTGCCTATATAACGTGATCTGCGGCACCTCACCACTTCTTCCTGCAGCCTCCTGCTCCCACGAATCATGATAAGTCACTGTCGTTGGGGTGGGACGCAACTCGATTATACAATTTCGACAAAAATCTGAATTGTGGAGCATTGAAATGGCGAATAAATTCAATTAAATCGCTCAGCCCTAGCTGATAGCGTTCTTTTACAGAAGAAAAAAAAAACCTATAAAATAACCTATAAAATAGTTATATTCAGCAAAACATTGGGGGCCTTAAACCTGAAATCAAAATTAGGGAAACTCTTAATAAAAACTATAATTGGAGTTGCTTTAAAAGCATGGACAGGCTTTGAACTGACAGAAAATAGGGCATTGTTAAAAAGGCAAACATACAACTGGGTGAAGAGGCAGCCTTGCTAAATATAAATGCCTACAAATGAAAAAGATCAGTTGGTCCTGAATTGGGCCTTTAGAAGCATAGGCTGTGGTACAATGGTTCCTTATAAAGAGGGAGATTTAAAAGATGAACAGTTTATAAAATACAGTTCAGTGTTAAAAATGTTCACACCTTTTGCTTGTTGTAGCAAAGCCGCAATACTGTGCATATACATGTCTGTTTGCCGTAACTCCACAAGAGGCAGGAAGAAGGTTTCTAAAGTGGTGTTCAGTGACTGGAGAAGGGCAAAGCGTAGCCGAAGACTCTCAATCGGGACATCTGAACAATACAAGAAATGTACAAAGCAATTTAGACTACGTGCAGTTATCATAATACATATATCTTTTGTATCTATTGAGCCCTGTTCTGTTAAAGGTTTTTTTCCAATGTTCATTTCTGGAATATCCACAGAATATGCCGTAAATACCCCTCTAAGGAAAAAAGCCCTAAAACAAATCAGAAAACCAGTCCCAAAAATGTTGAATGGAGCGGCTGCGCCTATGCTTGACCACTCCATTCAAACCCCTCCCTACTAAATGTCGTGCAATGAGGAGGAACAGGGGGTTCATGAACCCCGTTCTAGTGATCGGTGGAGGTCCCAGCCATCAGATATTTTTTCACCTATACTGTACACAGGTGATAAATGTCAATCTTGGGACAACCCTTTTAATGTAATGGAGTAAGAAGCCACCTACTCAGAAGACAAAACACTCTGGGATCGGCAGTATCAGAAGTATCCAAATAGACCTCATGAGGGTGTAACCGGGCAGGTGTTATTGCAAGGTGACGGCAAAGGCGGTTGATATATTGAACTAGTGCCACATCCATTTCAAGGGTCCATTTTCTACTGGATTTCTGAGCATGACGTGTATCAATGCAGGCACACCTAGATAAAAAGACAAATGATGTAACACGGTAAAGGCTGCTGTGACAATGAAGTCCAAATGTGCAGATCCTTTTTTTTTTTTGTAAATTCTTTCTTGATTTGCTTTTTCAAGCAAGGGAACAAAAAAGAAAAACGGGGGGAAGGGACAAGGGCACATAGGCCCAAGATATTGCATCAAACAATTTACAAAATCATATATGCGACATTAGGGACAGAGGAGGGGTAAGGACAGGGGAGAGAAAGAAAAAGGAATGGGGGGGGGGGGGGAATGGAGGAGGGGGGAACACATAGGTACATGATCCAGAATACAATTCAAAAACGTCTGAAATTTCAGCAGATGATGGTCCGATATTCTGGAGAGTCCTGATAGACAATCCACAAATGTGCAGATCCTAAACCATTAAAATTATAAAAACATTAGAAAAAAACAAAAACGGATGATAATAAATAATAATAATTTAAAGATGGCTGATTGCTTCCAGAAAAAGCACCACATCTTATCATAGAGTGCTGCAGGTATTGTAACTTATCTCCATTGAAGTGAATGGGATTGAGCTGCAATACTACACCTGTGGACAGGTGTGGGACTATTTTTGGAAGAAAGCAGCCTTACTTTCATAATCCTGGACAAACCCTTTAACGGTCAGTGCGCACAGGCACGTGTATATACCTTTCATAGTGAAGGTCATACCCACAGGATAAAATGGACCTCCAGATGCTTCTAATGTCTTGCTTAGCTTTGTCAACAACAAATTTCTGGAATCCATCTAGTGTTAGAAACTTCTCCTCTGCAACTGAGCAACAGGACAAAGACACATGGATTAAATATTAAATTACTAACATAAAATGTGAAAAGACACCAATAAAAATGTAACATACTTTCTTGCTTCTTAGTCGGAGATTTATCAGGGTCCTTTTCATCGGGCCGACTCTTCTCAGGAGATTTTGGTTTCACAATTGGCTTCTTTTCACTTAGGGCAGTTCTATAAAGAAAAATATTTTTTTTCCTATTTTTGCCGATGCAAATTAAATTATGTCAAATATATATTCAAAGATAAATTACCTTAAAGCCACTTTAAATCATATGTTAGGAAATTGTATTATAAGCAACGTATAAGGCCCTCTTCACATCGCGTTTGGGTCTTCCTGTCAGGTGGGATATACGTCGGAAGGACTCAACGTATCCCACTGTTTGGCAGACAGTGGGATACGTCGCCTGGGGACTCTGGCCCTGGGGAAACTCCTAAAGTCACACTCCATATATGGACAATGACGTCAGGGGCTTCCCCATGGTCAGAGTCCTCGGGCAGAGCCTCAGCTAGCGCTCTGCCTTTTTGCTCCATGACATGTATTTGATAATAAATATGGATCTACAGTTTAAAGCAACTTCTATGGGGAGGTAAAACTGTACAACCAGATTTCTGTATTGTGCACAAATACTCTGTGTATGAAGAGTGTGAATGATCATATATATATAGTACAGGTAATAAAAAAATTACAAAATATATATATTTTTAATAATATTAGCCCAAAGTCATGTGACACACATGGGAGCATGTATGATGTATAAAGTGTAGTTGTCAATTGAACTGTTCTGGTGTTTGCTACTATTTCCAGCCCATAAATATGCAAAGCGAAAGAAGTAAAACATCTTCATCTTTACGATGAACGCTCCAGTCTTCGCTTTAGTCTCGATCAAGCTGGAACCATTAGATAATACTCACCGAACACTATTTAGGACAGCTTTGTCTTTAGCAGAAGGCTTTCCCACTGGCCTCTTTGTGCTTACAACTTTTACCGGGTGCTGCTCCTTCCCAGTTTTACTATATTTGCTTTTGTCAAACTTTGGTTTGGCAACTCCATATTTCCGTAGAATCTTTAACAGAAAAATAAAAAGCAATTACCATGAGAAGTTCACTACTTATTCAAATTTTCAAAACTAGTACTAAAAGAAGCTATTTAAAGGCTCACAGAAATCATTTTTTAGAATTTTAATTTTGTTCTGTCCAGAAAAAGTATATTGATCACTATTAAACTGGTTATACACAGCGTTTTTCAGAAAAACGCCACATTTTTAATGGTGATTTTGTGCAGAACGATGTTACATTTAAGTCTACAGTGCGATGTGAACCACACTACATACAATGCAGTTATTTTTGCAATAGGCTTCTCTATCAAACTTGAAAAAACGCCTGCTACAAACAGAAGGCCTTGTTCACACAGCGCTAAAAAAAAACCTGTGCAAACATGTCAAAAACACTACCGTTTTTGTAAGGCGCTTTTTAAAATGCAGGTGTTTTTGTGCATGATTTCTGCGCTTTTTTTGGCACGTAATGATTGACTATGGGAATTAGGCGCGTTTTCGGTACCAAAGAATTGCCCTGGCGCTTCCTTTTTTACAAGACGTGTTTTTTTAAATATGCTTACGTAAAAAAAAAAAGCTTTGTATGCACTAACAATGCGCTTTACACGCCGGGTAGACAGGGCCTAACAAAATAAAAAAAGCTTCTGAAATGCTACGTACAAGCAAAATGAAAAAAATAAAAAAAGTTTGTTAGGCCAAGTTCACATCTCATTTTTACTGTACATCTGTCGTGCACGTTTTGACATGAAAAAACAGTGCCAAAACGTGTACCACAGCGTACACATTGATTTCTATGGTCAGGACGGATGCCCTAAATGGTGTAGTTTGTGCTTACGTTTTGCATGCTTGCGTTCTATACTTTTTTTAAAAAAATTTACAGGTCCGGAAAAGCGCAGTCTGCTATGTTTTTCAGTACTTTTCCGAAAACGTACACCACGCATATACATTTTTTTATCTGTATTAAAGTTAATGGCGACATATGGATGACGTATGCAATCTTAAACCCTACGTTTGCATATGTAAAACGTATACATTTTTGACACCATATATCGGAAATCTTGACTTTACAAAGTTTGATGTAGCAAAAAAACAAAACAAACAAAAAAAAAATAAATTACAATTTTTAGAAGAACACAAACATATAAAAACGTATACTACAAAAAACGTACATTTTTGTAACTTTAAAAACCTATACGTCGTCTTATACCACAAACGTGTGCACAAAACGAGATGTGAGCTTAGCCTGAAGGAGAAATTTTCAGATTCGGTAAGTTACAGCGGAAATAAAAGTTGCCCGTTTCACGGACCAGCCTATTTTGTCGCATTTCAAAAGCCATAACTTAACTTTTCGGTAGACATAACCGTGTGTGAGGCTGTTTTTTCATTGAGTTTTTTGGAGGCAGGATGAACATAAAAAGATTCTGGCATTGTTTTTTTATTTTATGGCGTTCACCATGCGGGTTAAAGATACGGCAATATCAATTATGTGCAGCTTTTGTTTGTTTTTTAACCTTCAAGCATTTTTTAAGGGGAAAAGATGGGTTTTAATTTTTTTTTTTACTTTGGATTTTTTATTTCTTTATTATAAACTTTAATTATATATTTTTTACTGATCGCTTTTTCAATACACTGCAATACTTCCATATTGCAGTGCATTATGCCTGTCAGTGTGAAATCAAAATGTCACAAAACACTACTGCATTGTATGTAGTTTGGTTCATCTTGCGGAACAAAAAGAAAAAAGAACACCATTCAAAACGTGGCGTTTTTCTGAAAAACGCTGTGTGTGTGTGTGGGAAACCAGCCTAATATGGTGATCAATATACTTTTTTGAACAGATACATTACCTGCAAAAATTCAGGTGTGCTTCAAAAGGGCAGAGAGTTTACAAGCTGATGGCTATCTACTCCTGGGACAAAGCGGTTGTGACCAAAGCGCTTTTGAGTTAGCATCTTTATGTGTTAGGGTATGTTCACACGGCTTATTTTAAGCAGTTTTTCGGGCCTTAAACGCCCCGAAAAACGGCTAAAAATACGGAGGCTGAATGTCTCCAAACATCTGCCCATTGATTTCAATGGGAAAAACTGTGTTTCGTTCCCACGGGGTGTTTTGTTAAACGGACGTTTGCAAAAACAGCGCGTAAAAAAAAGCCCCGTAAAAAAGCGTTTTTAGAGCAGTTTTTCTTTGTCTCAATAGAAAAACAGCTCCAAAAACGGCCGTAAAAAATGCATCAAAAAATGCTTGATGCATAAAAAACGGCTGAAATCAGAGGCCGTTTCCCCTAGAAAACAGCTCTGTATTTTACACCCGTTTTTTGTTTAGCGTGTGAACATACCCTTTGTGAGCGAGACACAAAACTAGTTGCACCGCATTGTACTGGAGTGGACTGCGATTTTGGTGTGCCTGAAGTGCCCGTCTTTCCATGGAGACGGCGATCCTGTTAGCCAATCCTGTTACAGGAGATAAAACGCTTCAAATACCCGATTAAAATTCCAAAGCAATATAAGGGAGACCTCTGTTTGGACCTCCATCAATTTGCTGTAGTGGCGAGCAGCTATAAAGAGCTTCTCTGTCGCTCTCTCTCTTTAGCGCATTCAGCATGTCTACGCATTCGATTTCAATTGGTATCATGTAATGCTTTATTTCCGCTATGGTGGTGTTCCAGGGGAACGGAGCACTTGCTGCCAGTATCTCCAGTGATTATAGTTTATCCCTGTGGACCCCAGAAGCAGAACACCCTGTATTCAGCTTATTTTCAGCGGCAACCTCTAACAAAAAGCGGTTGTCCAAAATGGACAACCCCTTTAAAAAAAAAAAAAAGGTACAGGGCAAGGGAATAACAGGGGTTATAGAGCATGGATACCCATTCATCATAATTTTACTTCAGTTTTTTTAGCTAAACTTTCATTTTTTGTTAGGCTACTCTATCATTTGCTAATAAAAAGTGGACAATGGGCACTAATGTATTTCTGTCGTTTTTAGAAAAGAAGAGATTACCTGTGTCAAATGATCTTCCAGGACTTTCTTTGGTGGGCGAACATTTGTGAAGAAGGTGTGGAGCAGATTTCCTGGAGTCTGTGAATTGATTTGCTCTTTGCTGAGATAAATATCTGATACTTTGATGTACTTGGTGGGAGTTAGGCTTAACATCTGCTCAGCATGAATGCAGCTCTTGAATATTTCTGTGAGAACATCTCTGGCCTCTGGGACTAACTTATCCCCTAAACAAAATCAAAACAATTAAGGCAACACTGAAAATGTCCCATACATATAGAAGTGTAAATGAAAAGCCCTAAAGAACATCTCTCAAGTATCTGGGTTTGGGATTAAAAAACAAACAAAAACCATGTGAAGTGTATTGCAATTTTATTGTGACTTCTGCTATTAGATCTCTGGTATTGTATTCACAAAGATAAGCGGAGTGGTCTTAACCCCTTAATGACCACCGATAAGCCTTTTCACGGCGGTCATTAATGGGCTTTATTCTACAGCGCCGCCATTCCACGGCTCTGCATCAGAATAAAGTAAACAGAGCAGGGAGCTGTCAAATCTCCCTGCTCTCAGAAGCCAGAGGCAGCTGAGGGCTGGGGGCAGCCCTGCTCGACCGGGTGAGATCAATATTAGTATCGATCTCACCCGTTTAAACCTTCAGATGCAGTGCTCAATAGCGAGCACCGCATCTGAGTGGTTTTGGAGAGAGGGAGGGAGCTCCTTCTCTCTCCCACCGACAACCGGCGATAAGATCGCAGAGTGTCTGTGTCTCCGATGGCAGCCGGGGGTCTAATAAAAGCCCCCGGTCTGCCTGTAGTGAATGCCTGCTAGGCTATGCCAGAGGCATGCCCTAGCAGATGCATGTCCGTTTTAAACGGACAGGCAGTAATACACTGTAATACAAAAGTATTGCAGTGTATTATGATAGCGATCGGATGATCGCATATTAAAGTCCCCTAGTGGGACTAGTATAAAAGTAAAAAAAAGTTGAATAAAGTTAATAAAAAAAAAAGTGAGAAAAAAAAATAAGAAAACTTTTTCCCCTTACAAAATGCTTTACTATTAAAAACACAATAAAGCAAAAAAGTTTTTGGTATCGCCGCGATAGAGCCTCTTTAACCCCTTCCCCCTTGCTTGCATTCTGGGCCCTAATGACCAAGCCATTTTTTAAGTTTTTCCATTGTCACATTCGAAGAGCTATAACTTTTTTTTTTTTGCGTCGAAATAGCTGTATAAGGTCTTGTTTTTTGCGGGACAAGTTGTACTTTTTAATAGCACCATTTTGGGGTACATATAATTTATTCATTAACTTTTATTAACTTTTTTTAGGGGGGGATAGAAGAAAACCTGAAATTTCACCACTCTTTTTTTTTTTGCGCCCTAAATCTACGTAGTTTACCGTGTGGTATAAATAAAACAAAAACTTTATTCAACGGGTTGCTACGATTGCAAAGATACCAAATTTATATAGATTTTGTATGTTTTACTACTTGGTCAAAAAGTAAAACACGCCCAGTTGGTCATTAAGAAACTCATTAGCATAAAGCTAAAATAGGTCATAACTCCGCCAAAAATGATAGTTTTTCTTAATAAAAAACACTGCTGTAATCTACATTACAGCGTCGATCTCATTATGTACAATATAGGCCACTTATAATGTGGTGACAGAGCCTCTTTAAGACTAGTTATGTTAGCAGTGAGACAATATGGTCTATATGCACACTATTTAGACAATGACAAACATTTTTAACAATCAACACCAGTAAACATTATACGGACAAAAATCTGATTTTCAATGTGTATGAACAGTTTTTCATTAGACAAACTTATATAAAGGTGTTTTTACATGGCCCGATACTGGCTGAAAATTAGAGCGCCAATCGACGATGCAGCACTTCGATCTGTGCTTGTTCGCTCCATTCACAACTATTGTTAATGTATGGGGACGAATGATCATTCATCCCCATGCAATTGCATTACGTTGGCAGCCAATCTCAGTTTACACAGGGAGATGTGCTGCTGACTAGCGACCATATTTTTAGCCACATAAAAGATTAGATCAGTCGATGAATGAGCGTTTTCACACAGGGCAATGATCGGGAAAGAGCGTTCATATGAATGCTCGCTTGCCCATTGATTTAGCCATGTGAAAGGGCCTTAACACAACAAAATATAATGGAGTTTAGCGCACCTTTCAAGGACTTATCAGTGAAATAATCTCCCAAACCCGGAATTCCTTGAGTATCAAATAAGCTCTGATTTACAGTGGAGACTGTAAGGATTTCTTCAGTAGACATTTCCATGAGCTCATCTTCACCATCCAGACTGGATAAACCAATAAGATCACTGCTGTTAAACAAACTTGCTCTAATTTTCTCAATTTTGGCTCGAGAACGTACCTGTTAAAAAAAATAAAAATAAAAAAAAGGATTCTACTAGTGCTCAGGTTATTAACTGCATTGTTAATTAGATCAGATAACATTGGATAATAAGATTACACTTAAATTGAACGAAAAGTGATGGTCTATAAAACACTAAATATTGGATACAATGGATTTGTCACAAGGATAGAGAATTACCTCCACAACGGCAAAACCTTTAATGGGCCTTGACACTGAGGGTTGGTTGTCCAGTGAACCTGTTGTAAACATGGAGCCAACATCTGGCAAAGAGGCGAGTTCTACATTATCTAGTTGTTCCACAAGACTGCCCAAGCTGCCCATACTTCCTGTGCTGCAAATAGAAAGGTCCAGACTCTCCTGGCTGGACACTGCATTTGGTTCCAAAAGACCAGGAGGTACAGCCAGCTCGGGCCCAAACTGCACCACGGACGCTTCACTGGTAGCCTGTGAAAGTCCCTGAGAGCTACACAAGGAAGCCTGACTTGTGGAGGCAGAAGCGCTGACACTAACTGCAGGCGTCGCACCGCTGGAACTACTAATATCAATGTTATCAGTTACTGGCACAGAATTTTTTTCTGCCTCAGTTTTACATTCATTTTCAGTTCCCGCTTTTGTTTTTGACGTTTCTGCATCTTGAAGGGGGATGTAGATCTCATCTTTAAAAACTCCACCGTGGGCATTGCATGCTTTTCGAATGGCACCTCTGACAACAGATTCTTCTAGGTGAGTTGGAATCCCAGAAATAACAAGCAAGCGGCTATGTGCTGTGGGTCCCACAAGTGCCTGACTTGCATCTGCATTGGCATCATTTGTAACACCCAAACCTTGTGGATCTTTATTAGTTAGATGTCTGAGAATCATTAGCAGCGTTAGGGCCCTGTGGAACCACAGCATATCTTCTGGCTTACAGCCACCCATACTAAGCAAGGCAGGGTCATTCTCAGAACCACGTGAAGATGTGCGCTTTACGGATGCTGTTTTTTCACGTTTGATCTTAACTTTCTTCCTTTTTGAAAGAAGGCTTGGACTTTGTGGGGTTTGCCCAGGAGAAGAGGATGATGATGAAGAGGAGTCACTAAGATTTGTTGCATTTGTTGAGGTCATCACACTTACTGCAGAACTCATATTAATGGGAAGAGTAACTTCAGCCACAGCCAAGCAAACCTCCATTAAAGCATGAAAATAGGTAGAGAACCTTCCATGCTCAGTAACCCCAGGCACAGAGCCCCCGCACGCAGAGCCTCCACAAGTCCAGTTTTGGGTCTCCTCATCGTACAACTTGCGTAACTCTGTTTGTAGAGCCATAAGCATTGCTAGACATGGATTCAGCTGAAGAGCTATTGAGGAGGACAAGCCTGCCGGATTCTTCTTTTGCTCTAGATGGTGAATTTTACGAAGCAGTTCAGCTAACACGTGAAACAGTAACTCCTTCACAACTGCAGCCAAGTCCGTAGTCCACAGCAAATGACCTAAATGAAATTCACAGTTAGAATAATTTTTACTATTACCATATGGATTATATACATGTACCGAAATGTTCACTTTAGTTCTACTGACCACCCGTTTTCTCCTAAATATATACCACCCACCGATTTGTATCATGTGTTCAAAAACTAAAAAATAAAGAGTTAAATGACTAACTGTAGCTAGTTAAAGCACCCATATTACTCTTGCTGAAACATTGAACTGATGATATTTATTGGTGAAATGTCCAGTGACCATTTTTAAACATAACACTGAGCAGTAGTCTCCGCCAACCATGGTAATTGTAAAAGGCTAAGCTCTGTTGATCCAGGGAATCTGTGATCCAACTAAATAATTTATTCAGTTAATAGTCACATGACTAGAAAATCAAAAAGAATTTCCAAGCTAGACCATAAAACATTTTCAAAAACACAATGTGAAAATGTCGAATTCTGGATCCTTAGTCATCAGACACCAAACCCCCAGCCACAGACAGTGAAAGATTTCAGTGGAGGATCTCATCTAAAAGAATATCATTTAGTTCCAAGACACAAAATATCTGGTAAGTCTCCCAAAGCTTAAAGTAAAAAATCATAGTGATCACATCTACCATAACATACAAGAGACAAAACCTGTGTGTTTTTAATTGAGAAAAGGGAATATACAGTAGGGGCTAACAATGGCTCTTGTGCATAAAATCTGTTCTAACGAAAAGCGTCAATGTCACTTATAGCAACCAATTACATTCAGATCAGGGTTGAAAAAAGAAAGAAGGGTTGAAATAATAAACATCTCCATAAAACGTTGAGCACCTTTTAAAATAATTTGATTTACATATTTTGTATAATTTAAAAAAAATAAAAATAAATAATGTAAGATAGTAGAACAAACTTTCTATTTAAAAAAATAAATTAAAAAACTTCTCACATGAAAATTCCACCACTTGCAAGAGGACAGACGACGGAATGGTATCAAGTTCATCTTCTGACTTCTCATCTAAATCTTCAAGCTTCCATGACAAAAGCTGCTCTGTAAACGCCATGGCAAGTGGAAATTCTAGGGGAAGGGAATGAATTACCAGTACAGCTCCCGGAGCTGGAGATACACCTATAAAGTAAGCCCAAATACACAGTGTATTACATATTATCCCAGTAAAATACCTATATATTTTGGTCAATTATACACATAAAGCTTAATGTACTAAATGTAACAGAAGGTTTTTATAAACATTTCAGTAAGAAAAATATTCTTTATGTACACCTAAAAGTATTTAAGAGGTACCATATACCTAGTTTGACATGGATCTTGTCAGTAGGAATGATCGCAGTTGGGTATTGATTGGTGGTTGGCGGTGGTGTGAGGCCTGTATTGCTGGGGGAGGCATCTCGTGGGTAACACATTGATTCGATTAAATTCAACTGACCATTTCTCTTCGCTTTATGACCAAGGCCATAGAGCAGAACTCGAGCCCAAGGAGCTTTATACAAAGAAGAGCTAGAACAAAAAAAATAAAATAATTAACATTTGGCAATTATACTCATTTATATAAAATAATCCAAAATAAATGAATTTATGGAATTATAGGGCCCTGAATCCTGAAATAAAAGTGGACAGAAATTGAAGAATTTATACCCCTAATGTCTTAGTGACGTCACAAGAAATTTAAAGATGAATGTAACGACTGTGACCGCAGACCGCCACCGCAGTCTCCTGGCCACCTGCCAGCATCTCCCTCCCCAGAGACACCAGCTCACGGGGCCTTCTCATCCTGGATGGAGTATTAGGGTGAACGCTCGTCTCCGGTCTTAAAGAGCCACCGCGCTCACTTACTAAAGATTCCCTAACCTATCCCAAAATCACCCTTAACTATAAAAAGGGCTCCGCCCTTCCTCTCGTTGCCTGAGCGTTGTTGTTGTCTACCCATGTTCGTATTGCAAATGGTCCCTTTGTTATATCCTGCTCCCAGTGTTCCTGTATCCTGTTGCTGTATTGTCTCCTGTACCTAGCCTTTAGTTGGAGTCGTGTGTATTATCTGCCACGTCTGCTGTCATCTGCCACGTTTGGTGCCTTATACCATGTCTGGCATCACCCGCCACGTCAAGTACCACCCGTGCCAAAGCCTCTGCTATGGTCTGAACTCTTACAGGTACTCTCGTGATAAGGACTTTACATAGACTGTTTTGCCAGCTGCCACTTCGATGCGGAAGAGCGGCCTAGTGGGTTCACATACACCTAGATCGTGACAGTACACTCAGGCCATGGTACCTGCTGGTTTCTGTCTGTATAGTGGCCTCAAAAGCCATTTTGTGCACCAATGTCCACAAACCCTGGAAACTGCAGCCCCTGCGTTGGTTGGCAAGACAACTCTAGGTGGAACGACACTTAACGACAAAGCCTCTCCCAAATTATCTATTCCTGTGACCATCGTCTCTGGAAAGACATCACACTCCTCCTCTGCCTATCTGGATTCCGGAGCAGCTGCAAATTTTATCCAGCAGGAGGTAGTGGATCGCCTACATCTAACCACAGTTCGGCTGGAGAGACCTCTGACTCTTGCCTCTGTGAATAGACTATCATTGCCTGATCCTATTGTTTCCGTTACTAAATCACTGACATTACAAATCTGAGTTCTTCACTCGGAACAGATCACCTTCCTCCATCTTGCCTAAAGCGATCAACACTATTCTGCTGGGCCTGCCTTGGCTTCATCTGCACGCTTCGGTCCTCAACTGGAGTTCCGGAGAAATCCTCCAATGGGGGTCCAAGTGCCTTTACCGCTGCCTGCCACAGGATTGTTTTGTTTCCACTGCCTCAGTCACTCTCCGATCTATCCTCACATTATGCCAGTTTTGCAGACATCTTCAGCAGCTACGATTGCCCTCTTGAGTTACTTCCGGACGCCTCACCACCTCATGTGCGAGTCTATCCTCTCTTCCTGCCGGAGAGAGGGTTCATCCGGAATATTTTTTCCCGGCCAGAGCCGGATTCTTCTTCGTGAAGAAGGAGGATGGATCTCTTCGTCCACGTATCGATTACCGAGGTTTGAACCAAATCACGGTCAAGAATAAGTACCCCTTGCCGCTCATCTTAGAACTTTGATAGAATTCGTTGGGTCAAGGTGTTCACTAAGCTGGATCTACGTGGGGCTTATAACTTGATCCGTATCCGCAGAGGTGAGGAGTGAAAAACTGCATTCAACACCCGAGACGGTCACTATGTGGTGGTCTATCCGGACAAAATCCTGATCTACTCACCTGATTTGACGACGCATCGGAAGCATGTTCGCCAAGTTCTGTTGCGGTTATCTCCTATACGCTAAACTCGAGAAGTGTGTGTTCGAGAGAAAGTCTCTGCCCTTCCTGGGCTACATCGTATTTGACCGTGGACTCAAGATCGATCCATGGACGGAGAAGGCCATCTTAGAGTGGCCACGTCCACATGGGCTATGGTCCATACAACGATTTCTATGATTCACAAACTTCTATCGGCAATTTATGCCGATCTTCTTGTCTCCGAGTGCCCCAATCTCGGCCCTCACCAAGAAGGGGGTGAACGTAAAAAAACCTCTAAAAGGCAAGATGGTGGCCTGTGGCTTCTTTTCGAAAATATTCTCTCCGGCACAATGCAACTATTCCATCGGGGATCGGGAGTTGCTGGCCGTCAAGTTGGCATTAGAGGAGTGGAGACATTTGCTGGAGTGTACTACAGTCTGGATAGTAGTGGATCGTTTCTCTAAAATGGCACATTTTATTCTGTTGACTGGTCTTCCGTCTGCTCCTGGTCTGGCAAATCTATTTATTCTACACATCTTCCGTCTGCACGGACTTCCTCTGCATATTGTCTTGGATCAGGGTGTACAGTTTACGTCCAAATTCTGGATAGCCTTGTGCAACCCCGCAGTCCAATGGTCAAGTGGAGAGGACCAATCAAATTTTGGAGAAATATCTTCGTCATTTTGTTTCCGCCCAACATGACAATTGGGTACAACTTCTGCTTTGGGTGGAATTCTCCTACAACAATCATACAAGTGAGTCTACTGCCTCTACTCCTTTCTACAATGTGTACAGCCAACATCCACGAGTTCCCCATCCTGTGCTAGCCATGACTCAAGTACCGGCAGCTAACTCTTCTTTTGGGACTTTTATTCACATCTGGCAGCAAACTAAGTCTGCGATTCTTCAAGCAGTGGACCGCGTAAAAAAGAATACCGATAAATGAAGAATAGTTTCTCCTCAATTCTCTTCCGGAGTCGAAGTCTGGCTATACTCGAGAAACATTAGACTCAAGATGCCTTCTCACAAATTCGCTCCCAGATTCCTCGGTCCCTTCGAAGTTCTGCAACGGATAAACCCTGTATCCTATAAACTTCGATTACCTCCTACTCTCAAGATTCCCAACTCATTCCACGTGTCCCTCCTAGAGCCGGTTGTCCTGAACCACTACAGTAACCTCTTAGTTCTGCAGTTGCTCCCAGCGGTTCTTCTGATGTGTTCGAGGTGAAGGAGATTCTGGACTACAAGAAAGTAGGAGGAAGGACTTTCTATTTGGTGGACTGGAAAGGGTTTGGTCCTGAGGAGAGGTCCTGGGAGCCAGAAGAGAACCTTAATGCACCTACCCTCATTAAAAAATCCCTCTTACGCTCTGGATCCAAGAAGAGGAGGCATAAGGGGGGGGTACTGTAACCACTGCGGCCGCGTACAGCCGCCGCTCCCCTTCGAACAGCCGTGACCGCAGTCTCCTGGCTGCCTCCTTTCCCGGAGACGCCAGCTCGCACGGCCTTCCCATCCTGGACTGTGTATTAGGGTGCGCACGCTCGCCCCCAGTCTTGAAGAGCCAGCGCGTACACTTACTAAAGTTTCCCTAACCTATCCCCAGATCACCCTGGACTATAAAAGGGGCTCCGCCTTTCCTCGTCTGAGCGTTTTTGTCGAACCATGTTCGTATTGCAAATGGTCCCTTCATTGTATCCTGCTCCCAGTGTTCCCGTATCCTGTTGGTGTATTGTCTCTCGTACCTAGCCTTTAGTTGGTGTTGCCTTATACCACGTCTGGTATCATCTGCCACGCCTGGCATCATCTGCCACATCAAGTACCACCTGTGCCAAAGCCTCTGCTACTGTCTGAACTCTTTCAGGTATTCTCATGATAAGGACTTTACATAAACTGTTTGGCCAGCTGCCACTCCGCTACGGCGGAGCAGCCTGGTGGGTCCACATACCCCTACGATCTTGACAATGAACCTTTATTTCATGGGACAATATGGATACTTTGAATACTTACTCTTTGCGGAAACCGGACTGACTCTCTTTACAAGACACCACAACAAAGGCAGCTCCAGGGAAATTGACATCCATGCTGACTTTGGATTCAGTGACTGGGAATTCTTCGGATGGAAATGGCTCTGGAGCGTTCTGAAAAAACAAAGCCCATGCATATTTCTAAAGTGCTGCAATGCAATACTTCACCATACTAAACGGCATTATGTGAACTTTAAAACACATTGGTCATATTTATTGTGGAAAGTATTGTAAGATGTTATGATTGTATTATAAAATCTTAGAAGGACTAGAACAAGTAGCACACTGACCTGTAAGAACGAGCAGATCTGTTTGGTAAGGTCCAGAAGACTGTCTTCTCCTTGGTGTAAGGTTCTAGTGATGGCCACCCCGAGCCATTCTCTAATTTCTTGAGCATTGCCCTGGTAGAAGAGGTCTGTGGTGGAGCTGTTCTGAGAATAGATGCAATGTTGCAAGGACTGTGCTATAAGAATACAGGAGGAGCTAATGGTTCCATCTGTGAAGTGAATAGCAACACATTTAAAATGTATCAAAACAATAAATTTAAACAACTCAAACACAATGAAACATTTTTTTTTAAATAAATATATATATATATATATATATATATATAAATACAATGTTTTAATAGAAACTATAAAAGTATATATTTACCAGGAAGGGGTGGCGTTAGAAGTTGATTTGACAGCAGCTGCAGATGCTCCAGTGTGATGTCACGTATGGCAGGAATATGGAACAAGTGAGCAAAAGTGTGTGGAGACTTTGGTGCAAAGATATTGAGTAACGCGACACGGCAGTAAAGTCTGGCAAGTGCAGATTCACATCTTAGTAGCTCCCTAAATTTAAAAAAATAAAGTTTTCTTTTATCAAGCCACATAACTAAACTTTGTTCATTTCTCTGTGATCTTTAAGGTATACCCCTGGTACCCCCACCGATTGCCAGAATGGGGAACCCCGGTTCCCTCACCCGCAAGACAGCAGCTAGGAGTTTGAATGGAGCTGAGGCCGGACATGCGCGGTGCCTCTCCATTTATAGACTACAGGGCTCATGGAAACAGCAGACCATGGTGCTCGACTGTTTCCATCAGCCCCATAGACTTTCAATGGAGCGGCACCACACATGTCAGGCCTCCATTCAAACCCCTAGCTGCTGTCTTACAGCAGAAGGGGGGGGGGGGGGGGGGGGGCGGCGACGACTAGAGTCCCCCATTCTGGCAATCAGTGGAGGTCCCAGCGGTCGGACCCCTTCCGATCTACCATTTTTCACCTATCCAGTGCATAGATGAAAAATGCTGGAGGCTGGAATACCCTTTTAAGCTCAAGCAATTCCTAATGCATGTGCATCAATATAAATTTATTTTCCCCATAACAAGCCATACTTATACTCCATCTATAAGTCAGGTGCCCCACAAGCCATCCAACTCGCTGTAAGATCAAATATATCATAGTTATATGAGTAATAAACGAAATAACTAATAACCTGCAGTCTATTTTTATTAGACATTATTCTTGCTATAATCCGCCAACTTACCTGTGAATTTGGATGTTTGTGCTATCTAAAGTCACTAAACCATTGGTGGACATTCTTCGGTATCCCACAGGTGGTCGCTCCAGCATGTCTATAGGATACCAGTATCTGACTAAAACCCCTTCACTCCTGAGATACGTCTCTACTTGCACCAACTCATTCACCTGAAAACATACAACATAACAAATCCTGCTAGAACACAAAGGTGGATATTCATAGAAAACTTTCATGTATTCTTACTGGACAGTACAATAGTAAAGCGTACCTCAGATTATAAACAACTTTCGATACACCAATAGTATAAGCGAAAATAAGAAATTTTTCTTATTACAGAAACATGCCGATTCTCCACTTAACATACTCCTTTCCTAGTCCCCCCTACCTCATTTAATGTTCGATCACTAAGAATTCACTCAGAATCCTGAGAGCAGAGAGAAGGCAGATTCTCAGAAGAGGAGAGGAATTTATTTTATAGTTTCTTATTTTCGCTTCGACTAATGATTTTTGGAAAGTTATTAATAATCGGAGGGGCACTTTAAAGAGTTGGATTTTTTATGTGCTCCTCCCTTTAGAAGAGGATACTGAAAAAACCTTAAGGTGCACATGAATCTCAGGGGTCTCTAAGTTGGAGCTTGTTGACTACTAAAGATAATTTTTTTTCTCAGCAGTGTATGTGAGGAAACAAGACAGGCCAATGGGCTTTCAGAATGGAGAGGGATCTGCTAAATTATGTATTCTAAGAGGATTATAGTTTAAAACAGAGTACTCTTAGATGATTGGCCTAAATACAAACAAAAATGCATTTTTAAGACTGATGTTCTTAAATTGTTATATATATATAT
The DNA here is from genome assembly GCF_050947455.1 of Rhinoderma darwinii. Classification (NCBI taxonomy): domain Eukaryota; kingdom Metazoa; phylum Chordata; class Amphibia; order Anura; family Rhinodermatidae; genus Rhinoderma; species Rhinoderma darwinii. Next base: position 485,269,887 of record NC_134687.1, read on the forward strand.
ATATATATATATATATATATATATATAGATACCTTATATATATCTATCTATATACATATTTCTATATACATATATCTATATACATATATATATATATATATATCAGGTTATGATGATACACTAGCTAAAATATACAGTGACTGGAAACTCCTTTTCTCTGTTAGAATCCAGTAAGGTAAGGAAATTAGTATTTTTGCATTTTCTTCAATGCATGTCAGAAGGCATAGCTGATCATGTATTTTAAAGCCTGCGGGAGTGGGACACTAGCTGAAATCATCATTGCATGCTATTAGTTTAAATACCAAGACAAACATCCTCATGGTTAAAATACACAAGTTGCTCACTTTAAACTCAGACATATTAGTGAAAATATATTCTCTCACCGAATCCACATCCAGAACCACTCCATGCAAGGAGAAGGTCTTGAGCATACCCCTGATAGCATATTTTGGTAGAGCAGTTCCCACAGAAGTGCTGGCAACGTTGTTGCTGTCAGGTGATCTAATGACCACAGTAATCCCTAAAGGCACAATGACCGTCAGTTATTATAGTACAAAATACAGAGATAAAAAGTAAAGGGAACGTTTAGAAGTTCAGTGTCATCTGCCCTGTATGTATTGATAGGTCCTTTTACTGTATTGAAGAACTGCATATCGTATACAGTATACTGGGCAACGTGAATGTAAACACTACCATGAATAGCTATTTAAACTATTCTACCTTAGTACTACGGAACCAGTATCAGGAGGAAAAAACAAATCTGCAAGAATTGTAGGAGTTTCTAAATTGATTGTCTCCGTTCAGTCTCCTGCTTCTTGAAGGAGATCTATTTTTGTGGAAGTCACTGACCCAATGAGTTCATACATCTGTCCAAACTGCCTAGCTACATTCCACTTCAAGATGTACATTGGTGGGGGAGGGTCAAAATAGTTAAATGCAAAAAGCATTGATAAATTGTTCATGTGGCAGCTCTTCTGGCATTATAATGGATGCATTTTATTTTTATTTTATTTCTTGTTTAATGTATACCTTTGCGAACTTTGTCAATAGTGAATTTATTTGCCTCGTCCTTGATGTCTTCGATGGTTGGAAGATAAAGATCTCTAGGGATTCCACCATTCTCCTCATACAAAAACTCTACTGTCTGCCTTGCTATATCCACCATTCCTGTAACAAAATAAAATCATGTTTATAGAAAAACAAGCCATACCGGCAGGAAAACGTAAAGTGGTGGGATCCGGGAGTTGGTAATATATAATATAAAAAGATCACTAAATTGAAGGTGACAGTCGCGCTATGCCCCTTTGACTCTACTCATTAGTGAAGTTGTCAGTCAGTGGCCCCACGGCTTTACTTACAATCGAAGCGGATGAGGAAGATTCTAGTGATCAGAGTCAGAGACAGTACGCGATACTAAAATATTGTAGACTCAATAAACGAGCAAAGGTAAAAGCACCTCTTCATTTATGAGTGCATTTCTTGCACTCCTAAATGTCACCAAAAAATTACTATGTAAATACATATCAAATATCTCAAAGTAGGAACAAGTTTCATACCAAGCTGCAATGCGCCCTTAATCTGGTCCAAGCCAGATTTTCTCTCTGCCTCATTCCTAAACCGTCTCCGAATTGTTGGAAATACCTTGGTCTCCCAAGCCTTCACCAGTAAGGCATAGTGATCCTCCTTTAACACACAGGGAAGTATCACAATAAGTTTAGCAAAAACAATAAATAAATCACAAAATTCATAATCTAATAAATCTTAAAAAGCATTGGCTATGATGTCTGACTCATGGAACACCCTGACAGACTAGCATTCTTTTTTTTTTCCTTTTGTGTCATCATTTTGTGCCTTTCGTTTTTTTTTTTTTTTTAAAGCACACTACATCATCCTCTCCATTGGAGTCTATGAGAGTTACGGAAATAGCCATGTAAGTAGGCACCTGCCCATTCAATTCTCTGGTCACCAAACCCCTGTCCTCTCTTATAACCGAGGGTCCCAGAGGTGGGACCTAAACCTAATAATAGGCATTTATGGCATATGTCGTGGATATGACAAATGTTTAAAATAGGAATGTCCCACTTTTAAAAATAAGGTTCTATGGGCATAAATGATTATAAAACTGTGTAATGACTTGTAATCCATAATGATGTGTCACCAAGTCCCCGCAGTGCGCAGTGATTAGCTGCTGCAGTCAGGTGACCTATTGTCACCATATGTCCCCACGGAGCACAAGTGGTGGGAAACACAGGATACCAGCATTGAGAATGGCAGAGAATCAGTAAGTTTATTTTTTTAAATAAAATATGCTCATAAAATCCAGAATTCAAAAGTTGGAAGTACAAATTTATATCAAAAACCCAAATGACAAGGTTTTCTGAGGAAGAAGTTTTCTGCCATTACAATTGATATCTTTCTCTTATTAATGCACTCCAGCAGTCATCATCAACCGAAACAAACGTTATTTTGAAAATAACTGACCCGTGGCAGGTCATCATCATCATCGTCATCACTTTCATCATCTGCAATAGGAGGGGGATGTGGATCAGGACCAGATGTAATTAAGTTTTCATAGCTCAATTCCACTTTATATCTGCAGGAAGCATCACTGTCATATTCTAAAAGAAGAAGATGAAATGTAGGTACAGAGAATAGATTAGCATAACACATACCAGAGAAGAGGGGTTTATGTATGATTCTGTTGTAAAAAGTACCTACGTTGTAAAACAGTTGCCGCTGCAGCAATGCGGCATGGTGGGCCATGGCATCCGGGGTCAGATGCTATGCTGGTTCCAGCATCATTGTCACTGTCAGATGCCATCGCAAATGGCAATGCTTCAAAATTTGCACTGATTTCTTCAGCCAAGTCAATGCATAAATCTGCAGCATTGCGATGAGCCTGACCCTCAGCAAATGCAAACTGGCGTGATCCAAAATTTGCCCGGATTTTTGTATTCTGTAAAAAAAAAAATAAAAAAAAATAAAGAGGTATAAATGATGGTTTCTATATGATGCCTTGCAATTACTTTAGCTGAAAATCATTACTAACCTAAACAATATTCTTAGCTTTAATAATATTAAAGTTTCCAAAATATTTCAGTTTTCCAGGAATACGTATTGATGGCCTGGGTGCGAAGAATGGGTCATCAGAGTTGAGAGTCCAGTTACTTACTAAAATGGTTGGAAATGAGACCATTAAAACGTTAAGAATTTTAGTTGCGGTTGCCATTTTTTCCGCAGCTAATGCATACTAAATACTTATTACTCTTGTGTTGAGCCAACAGCACGGGACCGTGCTGGATGGATGTCCTGCCGACTGGGACAAACACAAAGGGCGTAGCTCCTCTTTCGTACTGCTAAGAAGCACGAAGGACTATCCTAAGAAAAGGCCATCAATTTGTATTCCCAGAAAACCACTTTTATTTTAAGAATTCATTGTCTGTGTCCAACCGGAAACAGAAGATTGAAGACAGTTTACTATTTAACTGAAATTAATAGCTCTCCATTATATTCCAAAGCATACACTCGAAAATGGAGTTCTAGACAGAATTATTTACCTTTTTCTGAATATGAACAACTGGCCACATTCCCCCAGAAACATCCTCCAAGTAGGGTCCGAGCCTTTGGCCACAATAGGTGAAGTAAACTCTGCCCTTTGCAGGCTGGCCTGGAGGTGGAGGTGTACCTTCTGTTCTCTCCCAACCAATACCAGCAACATCCCCTAAAAAAACACAAGGACAACTTTATACAGCAATCTGATGAAGCACACACAGGCCTTCAAACGGTTATCATGGTGTCGAGTCTCCAGTAAATAAAGCTTGACTATTACAAACTGAAACAATCATAATAACCTAATCTTTTTCTTAGTTGTAAACTTGAATTAACAATGCGCTTAGAAAAGAATAGTAATAAATAAATAATTGACAGGATATCAATCACATAAGCCTTACCAGGTGATAGAGCTACATCTAAACGCACGCTCTTCCACTGCAAAAGACTTGAACCATTGTAATGCACAGCTCGCCCATTGCTAAAAAGAAGAAAAACTGCTAAAAAAAATTCTTAAACTACAATTATACAAAATGACAAATTTGGCTTTAACGGTAGTACAACTTTTTTTTTTAACTACATAGAATACCTTTACAAACTTACAAAAGTGAGTCAAAAAGTCAAAACGATAACACTTTTGTGGAATACAAACTTATGAACAGTACGTTATAGTGCCAGGCAAATTGGTCTTCTAAAAAAAATCGTAAACACTTACTTGTGAAACAGACATGTACCCACAGGGTTAGTCCATGCCCCATCCCGCTTTTCTGCTTCGGTTGCAAATCCAAATGAGACAATTGGACCAGTATCATCGTCTATGTCTCCATAAGAAACTATTTCAATCTCCCAATAAAAAGATGGAGCCTGGGAAAACAAAGATGTGTACCTGGTAAATGTTAAGGCCATGCTGAACATAGGACATTGTTATCCTTGACTTAAATATTTTCATTTATTTTCTTCCAAAGTACTGAAAAGTCAGGAACAATAACGTGTGATATTAACTAATCATTCCTATGGTTTCAATGGAAACAAATTAACTAGTACTGATCATCATCATTGGAACTATGGTCGAAATGAAAATAAGATAAAACCATAATACAAAGTCCTTACTTGTATTGGTACAGGTGAAGTTGCATAGATAAAGGTACCCCGAGGTAGACCTCCTCCAGCACTTGGGTCAGCTAGAAAAGTCACAGCTGTCAGATGTGATGAAAACATGCAGGCCCGAACTGGTGGGAATACACGGGATGGGCACCATGTAATCTCTTTGGGCTGCTACAGAAAACAGATGGCATCACCAAACAATATGTACTTTATGTAAGCGTTGATATACAACAAAGTGAAATGCTTACCAGTCTACGCTCAGTCTGAAGTGGTGGTGGTGGTGGACGAGCACAATCCCGGTACAACATCCTCAGTCTTTCACACTGTACTTCCACCACAGATAAACGTTCACCTGAAATGTAACAGTCCATAGTGTACTGCAAGTTTACTATTACGGGCCTTGAATTTGAATTATCAGTCGCTTAACTGGCTCCAACGCTGGCTCTTCCTATTATGTATTATATAGCTGTAACTCTCCCTACAGTTTGTAAATAGCATTTAACAATTAGACCATGTATGAAGTCATAGGCTAAGGGGTCATTAAAGGGTAAGACAACTCAATAAACTTTTGACATGTCACTGTGACAAGTTTGGATTGGTGGGGGTCTGAGCACTGAGACCCCCCCCCCCCCCCGTCGCTAAGATCAAGCAGCAGAAGCGCTCAGGTGAGCGCTGTGCCACTTAGTTTCTGATCGGCTTTCCTCCAGAAAGGTGCACAGACTCCAAAAGACGTGCGAGCGGTGCACAGACTCCAAAAGACGTGCGAGCGGTGCTCAGACTCCAAAAGACGTGCGAGCGGTGCTCAGACTCCAAAAGACGTGCGAGCGGTGCTCAGACTCCAAAAGACGTGCGAGCGGTGCTCAGACTCCAAAAGACGTGCGAGCGGTGCTCAGACTCCAAAAGACGTGCGAGCGGTGCTCAGACTCCAAAAGACGTGCGAGCGGTGCTCAGACTCCAAAAGACGTGCGAGCGGTGCTCAGACTCCAAAAGACGTGCGAGCGGTGCTCAGACTCCAAAAGACGTGCGAGCGGTGCACAGACTCCAAAAGACGTGCGAGCGGTGCACAGACTCCAAAAGACGTGCGAGCGGTGCACAGACTCCAAAAGACGTGCGAGCGGTGCACAGACTCCTAGACTTTCTATTGAGCCCGTACACCGTTCCAAAGAAAGCGATCAGAAACTTTAGTAACACTAAGAAATTAATTTATTGGAGGAGTAAGATGTCTGAATTCAGTCCATTTTAATTAGACATTGCGATTTGGCATTTTACTCACGCTGGACATTGTGACTCTCGAAGATGACACAACTGACCTAAAAGAGACAGTCTGTACTGTACCAACAGTTGATGCTGCTCCATACAGTGTACACAACTTTGCGATTTAATGCAACCAACACTTTTATGTATCATTAGCATAACCAAGAAATAAGTCCCAAATAATAAGCACCAAATATCAAAAACATTTGAATTGTAGATACAGCGGTCAGAATATGCTTAAAAGGGTTGCATGAGATTCAGAAAAGTGAATGGGACTGAGCTGCAATATCAAATAGAGATTACGGTGGCGTCTTTTCTTGTCACATGCAACTCTAAGGGCCAGTTCACACAGAGTTTTTTTACACTTTTTTGGACGCGGAAACCGCGATGGAAAACGCGCCAAAAACGTCCGAAAATGCCTCCCATTGATTTCAATGGGAGGCGGAGGTGTATTTTTCCCGCGAGTGGAAAAACCGGCTCGCAGGAAAAAGGAGGGGACATGCCCTATCTTCGGGCGTTTACGCCTCTGACATCAATGGGAGGCAGAGAAAGCGTGTTTCGCAGCGTTTTATGCCCGCGGCGCTCAATGGCCATGGGCGAAAAACGCCACAAAAATTGGCGTGCAGGCAGAGGAAAATCTGCCTCAAAATTCCAAACGGAATTTTGAGGCAGATTTTCTTCCTGCAAAAAACTCAAACCCAGCCTTACATTTTCCTATATGACAAAGACGTCACTACTTTAAATAAACGTCATTCCCTATTTTTAAAACGTACAATTACATTTTACGTTCCAGTGAGTGGGGCTGTGTAGCAATTCCTTGCACAGCGGGTGGATGGGAGTAACACTGTTTTGGGAAACAAAACAAATACACAGAAGACGAGGCAGCACTTAACCAGCACTGCAGTCTCTTCATCCCTAGCAGTCAGAATTACGCTGCTGTGATTGCATGGTCTAGCGATATCCCATAATTTCTTCCAGTGTGAAAACCCCTTTAGATTTCACATGGGTGACTGAAGCAGACAGATGTAATTCATGAGAGATATATGTAGTGCTAAGAATGGTAATGGTTTGCAATGTGTAATGAGAAAAGCTTTGGCGTCAATATGTATGAAGTGTTCGCTGCAAAGTCAATGTATGGCCTGCAGCTTCCCAGTGTCAGCAGCCGATTGTCGGTTTTCGATTACTGGATCAGATTGCTTGAGGGGGAAGAAGGTATTTTTTTCCTGTCCAGATGGATCAATCTTTTAAAGATGACCATTAGTCAGAAATATCCTAGTCTCAGAATTTTAGCCTTGTGCAATGCTGCAGACTTACCGGGACTACATTCCTGGGCTACTAAATTTAACACTTCTACAGCGGCAGGACACTGCTGTATGAATTCTTCACAAAATAAACTGTCCTCTAAAAGCTGAGCCATGACCAGACAAGCTCTAAGAAAGGCAAAAAAACAAGAAATAATCACAATCACAACACAAGAGCTACAACACCATCTAAAAACAAAGCATGAACCCATCCCAGATCAAACTGCTGCTGTATCTTCACGATAGAAAATGTATTACAGGTTTTACAGTGTATCATGTATTTAATTTTAGTTTCATTAAAGGAATTATCCAATTACTTAGAAACATCTGCAAATGTCCTAAAAAAAAAAAAGAATCAGTACTTACATAGTCTTTCCTCCGGCGATCCCAGCTGCTGCCAATCAGAAGCCTCAGAGGTCACTTGCTGTATTTCTGGCACCCATCGCTTAGCGCTCGTGACAGGAATATGGCACGTGACCACTCAGGCCTCTGATTGGCCGCAGCGATCAGATGTTGTTCGTATGTAAACAAACAACGGTAGGACCGCCGGAGCATCAGAACTGTAGCATCAGGGGAAAGAATAGGTGAGTACTAATGCTTAGGACAATGGATAGCCCCTTTAATAAGTTCTAAGTATACAGAAGAGAAATATTGTTTTTAAATGTTGTAGTGATTTATTTTTAACTTTCTAGGGGCGCCCATATCGGAATTTGACACTTCCTTCCTGTGTTGTCTTTATAGACATTGCAGCAGGGTATGTATGCTTTATGTGAGCTGAAATGAATGGGAATCTCCAGGAAGTGATGAAGTACAGCCCCTCCCCCAGAATCCAGGAGAGATTCAGCAAGAACCTTATCGTTGTGTATTGTATTGCTAGCCTACCTTATCTAGGCTTCCAGTAATACAACAGAGTCATTAACTTGCACACCCTGTAATGCTAAAGAGATGACTCTTCTCATCCTATCCCAGTTCATACAGCAAAGCTGAACATGAGCGACATAAAGCAGGAAGTGTCAGCCTATTGTGACTGTTCTAGTGGCCGGTGTGAAAACTGCAATATTTCACTTTCAAATAAGAACACCAACCAGCATTTTTTCCAAAATAGGTTTATAATAAAAACCAGATTTTAATAATATGTAATTTTCAAAAAACACGATTAAGAGCAACAAAATAGCAAATCCGTATAAAGAATAAATATGCTGTATGAGTAACTGTGTAAATGAGCAGATTCTTACCTTGTCCTGATCTCTGCAAGAAGCCGAACCACTGCCATAACGGGAGTTGAGGCGTCTCCTGTTGCAGGAAGTGAGGTGTGAATAGACAGGCATCCCTCCTGGGGGAGTAACATGGACTGGACTGCCTGCACTACCTTCTCAGTAATGGACAGTTTATGAAGAGGCAATGCCTGATGGGGGTGGATATTGGTGCGGCAAAAAGTTAAATTCAAGCAGTTAGTTTCTAAGAAATGAGGGATGTCATTAACTGGAGTTTTCAATTCTGTTTTAATCTCCACTATAAAAATAGGAATCTTACATGTAGTTATCAATAAAAAGGTGTGCGGTCATGTTCTGGAAGAGGCATCTACCGAACATGCAGACAAAGCAGAACTGACGGTTCATCACCATTTTATGGGAAAATGAGTTGTATCGCTCTTGCCTGAATAAACGGTGGTTCTGCTGGGTCACTCTTAAGAAAAGCCTCATGTAGATCAGTGTTCTTATTACGATGGGACCTTGTGGCCCTTATCGGTGAACAGAGATCGAGAAGCAAGCACACTACATATATTTGGTTTATTCAGGCAAACTTGAGACACATCTTATTTTTTTGCTTTCTAAAGTCAAAGTATTTACAACGTTAATAAATCCACTCTTTAATCATCTAATAAAATGTTTGGTACAACCATAACAAGCATTCATCTATAAGGCCTTATACTATGTATGTTACTGTGTACAGGGATAACAGTGGTGGCCAGCTAACTATCTTTTACGAGTCACAATAATGGCTAGCTGCCATTCATACCCTCAAATCATAGAAGATGTTCAGGTGAAGGCACTCATCATTACCCTGGCCCCGTCTCCAAAACTTTTACTACCTAATAATGTGTTCTCTGATGCCCAAAACCCAATGATGCCCCTGAACAGTTTTCAATGCTGCAATAACCATGCTTTACTCACAAGACAGCAGTACAAAATATGTTCAAACAGTGGCAAAAAGTTCATATCACCATGACGTTTCGATGAGACCATGTCCCCCTTTTTCAAATGTATCCACCCATTCTGAAAGCTACTCAATTCATACTGACGGGAATATGGACATCAGATGACATAAAACAGCTAAATACGGTACGACGACATGTAACTCAAGTAAAACAGCAACTTACATAAGAAACACAACAAAAGTTACTATAATCTTTTAAAGTTACATTGTTTATTTATTCTCACAGGACTCTGGGTGAGATTTATCAAAACTGGAGCATGGGAAAAGTGGAGGAGTTGCTCATGGCAACCAATCAGGTTGCGGTTTTCATTTTTCAAAGGATCTCGGAGAAATAAAGGGTGTAGTCTGACTGGTTGCTATGGGCAACAACTCTACTTTTCCTTTGCACCTATTTTAATAAATCTCCCCAATGTATTGAACGTGTAAATCTAAAAGTCCTCTCTCTGTAGAAGTCTCTTGTGAATGGCATTTATAGCCTTGTCCACCTACTTCAACCCATTCATTGACCTCTGCCCTCTTAAATCAAACCAATTATGCCTTTCTCAAAACAGTGCTGTGTTACTGTAATCTCACAAAATTCATGCTTTGCATCATTACCGGACTCCGATGATTCACCACCTCTTTTTTTTCTCATTTTTAAAATGTATAATTGCCGCTGAATGGGATTTTATACGACGTGGTGCCCGACATATGTAAGCCTCCCTGGAGGGACCCTTCAAAAGCTAAACAACATCCTTACTGTACACACATACATATACATATATACATATATATATATATATATATATATATATATATATATATATATATATATATATATACTTCGTAACACAACTTGGATGATGTACTTGATCTACTTTCATGATAGAATTACAGTGCTGGCAGCCCAAAAAATGGAAAAGTACCACATTTTCTTGGGGCCAAAATGATTGCATTTTGCTTAAACTTTTGCTCTAATAATTCTATTGGCAACAGATTTGCCATTGGAAAAGCAACATTATGGAAGATCTTTAATCAGGGGTCCGTATTTTTGACCTTGTCTCAACATTCCCCAATATTTCAATACTGTATCTTGGATCATTTGTGAATACAGCTTGTGTGTAGACACAAACATTCTTATTTTGTTTTACTCTGTGGCTCCGATTTCAACACATCGGTAGCACTTTCTGGCAGCCTGTTTTTTTTGTGCTTTTTTTCTGCATTTTCCATGTACAGAGTCATAACTAAATCCGTTTAGCCTTCACTGCATGATACATTTTGAAATAAAAACGTAGCGCATGGAAGCTATTGCACCGTAAAAAATGATTCCCATCTTTGAGTTTAGTGAATAAAGTAGTAATCCGTGTTGTCTTATGTAATGATTTTCATGTCAATATACCTGTGGGTATAAATTGAGTAGTTTTCAGAATTCATGGATAATCTTGAGAAAGTGGCGGCCATGGTCTTCTGTAAATATCATGGTGGGCCCAGATCGAATGCAGTGACGGTCCCTGAAAGCTATCAGCTGATTTTGCCATTTTCAGCCATTTGAAAATATTTTGTACTGCGGTCTCGTGAATAAAGCAGGGTCATCGTAACTCTCTAAATTTGGGTTTTAAGCTTCTGTTGAACGTATTGAATGATTTACCTACCTACAGCAGCGACAGTGGAACCGGACACACGCTGCAGCCAACTCTCAAATCAGTGCTATTTCTAATCTACAATAATGCCCCTGAAGACTTCCAAATTGTAGTGCTCGAAGCGGGACACTACCTACACAGTGGTGCCACCTTGCATGTATTCCACACTACTGTGCCTATACGGTAATGCAGGCCAAATAGTAGTGTACGCATGATAATAACCATTGCGCCCACAAAATAGGAAAGGGGATTACTTACTGTAAGAGCAGTGAGACTATGCAGCGCTCTGCTAGAGGAAGATGTTACGGTGGGGCCTGGAAATATTACAAGTTATGGTACTTGACTGCTAGAGATGCGTTGTTGATCTAGAGATTTATTCTGATTCGAATTTTTTCACTAAGTTGAGGTAAATTGGCTTTTGTCTTCCTCTAGATCAACATTTCAGGGTATTATGCTAACCTGGATGGACATGTCTTTTTTCAGCCTTACAAACCATGTAAGGCTATGTTCACATCATGTTTTTTGGCTTACGTTTGACGTATATGCCTGAAGAAGCTACAGACGTATACGTTATATGTAGGCTGTGATGGATGGCCGACAATGGCATCCGTCACCCATAGGGAATTATGTTAAAAAAAAATATTTTTTTTGTGGTATATTGACATATAAAAGGGCCAGGCGAAGGCCTTTGTATGACAATAGAGCCCTATGGTCACATTTAGCATGTACGCCGGGAGCTTTCCCGATGTCCACTCTAAACGGAAGCAAAAAACGTGATGTGAACAGGGCCTTACCCATAATATTATCCCAGCCACATGACTATAAAACTATTATATACCAGGGCCTGCACAGTACTTATACAAATGCACCCCACACGGACTCTAAAATACAACACCTATGTCTCCTCCATAGTTCTGCTCTGCTAGCTACTCCACATACATTTACAGGAGGAAATCAGCAATCATCTCTGTGCCAATCTACAGTCAGATCAGCACTGGAGAGTTCTATGGGGCAGCGGTAAACTATGATTGATATCTTCTATCAGGTCAGATGTGTGGCATTTCAGGACTGCCTCAGTGAATCCTAGAGACCTGATTGTTGTGGGGGGTTAGCGAGGCAGGAGCCTCACAAAAAGTCCAACGAGCCAGATGTGACTCCTGAGCCACAAAGAACCTAACCGGGGTAATATAACACCTTAAAAAGGATGCCCGGTTTCAGCAAATGAAAGATATTTTTTGTATAATTAAAAGTTATACAATTTTCCAATATACTTTCTCTAATAATTCCCCACAGTTTTCAAGATCTCTGCTTGTTGTTATTCATTAGGAATATTCTTTGTTTACGTCCAGTGGATAATATTCTGTCCATGGTCATGTGATGGACACAGAGGCGCACAGCTCATTACAGTATGTGTATCAGAGCTGTGTCTTCTAAGATCGCGGCCTCCTATTGCCTTTAATAGGAAACTGCCTCATTGTTCATACAAAGCAACATTTTCAGCGATCGGAACTAAAAACCACTTCGCTAGAAAAAAAATAAACTAAATGTCACTTGTTGACACGGTTTTCGCGCATATTACGCCATGAAAACCATGTTGGGCAACCTCAGCCAGATTAGCCACATTGAATGGGGCTAATCTGCATGCAGAAACACGTCAATTTTTACTGCAAACCAACAGCAGAAATCCGAGGGTCGTCCTCCGATTTCTGGTGTGGCTTCTCAGCCAATTACACGTTGAATTTTTCCACATAAAATATCTGCAGTGTGATCATAACCTTCCAATCCCAGCACCTGAGTCCATCACATGACCATGGACAGAATTGTATACACTGGAAGTAAACAATTAATGTTCCTACTTATTAACAACAAGCAGAAATCCTGAAAACCGTGAGGAATTATTACAGAAAGTATATTGGAAAATTGTATAACTTTGAATTTTACAAAAAAATTACAATTTGCTGAAAGCGGACAACCCCCTTTAAATAATTAATACCTAACTATAATTTGTGACACTTTAAAATATCATGGGCTAGGGTTTAAGATGCGAATTTTATTAAGGTTGTACACCAAACATTGTAGACTTATACATACAGATATAATATGGCATACTCTAACAATTTTAAATAAATATATTATGCTAAAACATAACAGCAGCAACAATAATGAGTATACAAAAACAAGCTGGGTTTCCACACACAGACAGTCATGCATCAGACGAATATCAATATCTGAACATTTGGTCTGGGAACGTTGTTGACGCACACAACCATTGGAACAATTTTTATTTCATATTTTATTTATTGAATCTTTGATTCGTTTTGCTCATCTGAGTAAACCAAAAAAATACTCCTAGTCGCCATAGCTGAGCAGTCTGGCAGACCACCATTTCCATGGTACAATTATAGTGGTAATGGGGATTGTAAGGCAAAAAAAAATAATTAAAAAAATCAAATTGTCAAATAGACTTTCTTGTAGATTTTAATCAGATCATTCAACCATTTATACACCAATTTGGATTTATATTGGTCCATTGTCCGATTGGAAAAACAGAATCTTTGCGCGAGAACCCAGCAAAAGAACAGCTCTTAACAGGAGCTTAAAAATTCCCTTTTTTATCAAATACAGTGAAGCCTCTTTAAGAGCGATCCCGAGTTAGACCAGATTTTATGTGACGGACTTTCAAATCCCTTATACCCGATGTATAATGACCGCCCTCTTTTCTAGGACCCCTGTCTAGAAATTCTGGGTGGTCGTCTCAAAAAAAGTTTTACTGTATTTGGCTAGCTAAGGTAAAAGAAGCCCAAAAGTAAAGTTTTTTCAAAACATTGCGACTAGCTTTATATACACTTTATAGAATATTAGTTCTTACCTCTGAGCGTGGAACAAAGAGTCTAAACAATGGGATCGTCAATGTATCGGATGCTTTGGAAGATTTTCTAAAATCGAGGGGTGGAAAGTTCACAGTTGCAATACCTTCTTGTTCATTTATAGAGACAACCACTCCAACACTCCCAGATACACCTCTACCAAGTACCTAATGGAGCAAGGGGAGGATACATGTCTGAATTACTTTATACCTGACAAACTACAACTGACATATTAATAGATACAGGTTAATATTCAAAACATACTTCATATAAACATGGCTAAAGTGAGTTATGACCAGCACACATTTTAATGACAGAATCACAAGCAGTATATACGACATGGCAATTCATAGTAATACAATCTCAACTTTACCCTCCTTACAGACTCTGTAAGGCTGTTAAAAAACAGTAGGACGGTTATTCTGGAAATAGATGGATTCTAGGGAACCAAATAGAGACCTGATGATTTTACAAGGCAAGACTATTTTTTTCTTTGTGATGCTGCACTTTGGGGAAGACCGGAGGTCCACTCTAACGGAGTGTGTCATACAGTGTATGCAGTGGACCACATTTATAGGGGTTCTCCAGGCGTTTTATATTGATGGCCTATACTTTGGATAGGTCATCAATATCAGATTGGTGTGGGTCCAACTCCCGGCACCCCCACTGATCAGCTGACTGAAGGAGCCGTGGCGTTCGTCGTCCTAGCCTCTTCAGTATTTACCAGGCACAGCGCCGTACACATCTGTAGCGGCTGTGCCTGGGATTGACGCTCAGTCCCATTCACTTGAATGGAACCAGAAATGCAATCCCAGGCACAGCCGCTACGGAAGAGACACACGCACGCACGCGCACACGCGCACACACGCACACACACGCGCACACACACGAATTAATTGTACATAGTAGGTCATTTATTTATTGTGTAGTTTACATATAACACACCAATTGCTTTACCTGGACCTCAGAACCTATTTTAATAGTCTCCTTAAACCCTCCTAGGGCACAGAGCGCAGCAACAGCTTGTCTTGCTATGCTTTGCAGTTTGGCCAGCTTTCTGCCACTACCACATCCATTCTCCAATATGCTCTCAGCATACTTGCCCAGCTGTGGAATATGCATAAGGGCACGGGACAGAACCTACAAAAAATAAAATGATAAAGTTAATATTTTCAAAGATTGTACTCAAAGCTTAAAAAGTTATTGTGACCATGCATAATTCTAAATGATCAACAAGCTATGAAAAGCTGCATACATCAGTGTCATAATACAAAGACCACAAGTAACATAACCCTGAGGACTTCACCTTTTCTGCTGTTGTTGTCCATATCTGGGCTGCATTAGACTCTGGGGCCATCAGCAAACTATGAAGTAAGGCGATGACTTCGGCAGCCATGCTGTTTGCTACATGTCCACTAATGAAAGGACGTACAGGATCAGTTCTAAGAAGAACAAACATCATTAAAAAATAAGAACTTAAATTAGTAAGGAAGTTAGAACATTTTGAAAATATGATGCATGTAACAAGTAGTTAAATGGAACTTAATCTGTTAATGAGCAAAAAAAAACAAAAACACCACATAAATGACTAAAGTTGGCCTGAGACTAGAAATACTAGATGTAAAAAAAAGGGCGATTTAGAACATTTTCTGCAAACTGGCGGAAGAGGTGGATCCAGCACTGGTGGTGGAAAGAAGCATCGTGCAATGCGGCAAATTTTGCTTTATTTTGTCTCGTCCCTGGCGATTCTCTTACTTATATATCAACACAAGAAGGAAAACAAAAGTGGAACACAGAAACACCTGATCAGACAATCAGGAGCAGTCATACATTCGATCAGTTAGGGTCAAGTGTATGTTACCAATAGACAAATACCAATAAAACTGCCACACAGAGACCATAGTGGTCACCAGTTCTACACAGGTGGTCTGCAGTTTTATCACTGTATACAACAGGATACACTACTGATCAGACCCAGGCAGAATAAACAATTAGATCCAGTGACTCACGTCACGTCTTCTGTGATTGGAGTTTGATGCCCAGACAACTCCTTTGCCCCTCGCTTCCACAGCTCATCCCCACCCTCTATAAACACATTCATACTCCAGACCAGACCCATAAATAAAATTCAGACCCCAAACTCCTAAATAAATTCAAATTCTAGACCAAACCCCTAAATTAATTCAGACCCCAGACCAGAGTCCTATATACATTTCAGACCCCTAGATCAGATCTTAGACCAGACCCCTCTATACTCACCTCTCCTTGCTGCCAGCTCCTCTTCAGCTCTGGGCATAGCTACACACTGGGTCCTGACGCTTGCATTAACCCCCCCTGAATCCACCTCTGACTGGCGATGCCTTTTAGCGACACATTAAAAATTAATTTGATCATATTTACACATATCTGTACCTGGCAAGATCAGAATTTCTCTCTCTACAGATAGAAGTCTGGGCAGTTTTCTTCTTGTCTCCAGTAGAAAGACCACTTGCAGCTTCTGGACTGACTGTTTCCACTGGTGGCCCGATGCTCACTATTAAACCAGACTGGGCCCATTTGGTTGCCTTGCGTAGTGCAGCAGCTGATTCTTCAGTGATAACTTCACAGCAGCCACTCTACACAGAGAAACCACATATGTAATATGCTTCAGATTTAAACCGTGAGAAAAGAGGATATGGTTTCCACTCTATATACTTGGTCTCCCATGAATCACATGCCCCAGTCCTCCCTACCAGCCTAGATTCTGCAATTAGGATATTATATGGTTTAGCTTAAGAAGTCCTTGAGGTCTTACGATATCCATTTTCACAGTTGCCTTTTCCCAAACATTTCATACTAAATAATTATATAACACATGAAAAAGAAATTATTTTCTGCTTGTACAAACCACACATATAAGATGATAAAAGGTAAAAATTGAATACAAACTTTAGTCATATCTCGATCCATTTTCACAACTTTTTCCATGTTTGCACCAGTGCCAAGTCGGAATGGACGACCCTCAGAACTACTACAAAACAGAAATAAGCGATAAACAGAGATGCCACATATGAGGATAGAAGAACTCTAGAAGTCACGTAAGGTTGAGCGGTTCTCTTACCAATTTACCGGCAAGGCTCAGGAGCTTAAAATTATACCTGTGGTGATAAACGTGTACTAACCAGACGAAGGAATTATGCAATTCAATAATCCTCATTTTCTTTGCCATAAATATGTTTTCTACTGATTGACCCCTTCCTGACCACCCCACGTAGATTAACGGGCTGCAGCACTGGTCCTTGTGCCTGCAGCCCGTTAATCTACGTGTGCTCCTAACAGAGCACACAGACGCTCCCTGCAGCCCGGCATCTCCCAGTACAGGCTGCTACTAGCAGCCTTAGTACTGGGAGAAAAAAATCGGGTCGGATCACAGCAGTGATCCGAACCGATTAACCCCTCAAACGCGGCGGTCAATAGCGACCGCCCCATTTAAGTTGTTATAGCAACATTGGCACCCCGCTACGCGATTGCTGATTGTTGCGGGGGGGGGGGGGGATTGCTATGGCAACCAGACGCCTAACAAATGCTTCCGGTCTGCCATTTATTGAAGGCGATTACATCCAGAGGCAGGACCTAATATGCCTCCTGTCAGTGTGAAACGGACAGGTATAATACCCTGCAATACATAAGTATTGCAGGGTATTAGAACAACGATATAGCAATTGGATCTTCAAGTCACTAGTCGGACTAAAAAAAATTTTTTGTAAAAAAAGTTTAAAAAAATTGTACAAAAGTAAAATGTCAAAATAATTAAATTGAAAAATCTTTTTCCCTTATAAAGTCCTTTATTATTAGAAAAAAATGAAACAATAAATAAACTATGCATAATCGGTATCGCCGAATCCGTAACGGCCTGAACTATAAAAATATAATGGAATTTATCCCGCATGGTGACCGCCATAAAAAAAAATAAAAAAACTATACCGGAATCGCTATTTTTAGTCACTTCAGCTACCAAATAATTGAATAAATAGGGATGAAAAAGTCGCATGTACCCAAAAATTGTACCAATAAAAACTACAGTTTGTTCCGCAAAAAACAAGCCCTGACACAGCTTTCCTGATAGAAAAATAAAGAAGTTGTGGCTCTTAGAATATGGTGACACAAAAAGTAAATAATTTTTTTTAAACCATGATTTTATCGTGCAAACACCGTAAAACATAAAAAACCTATATACATATGGTATCGTCGTAATCGCATCGACCCACAGAATAAATTAAATGTCATTTATAGCGCACGGTGAACGCCGTAAAAAAAAGAAAGAATAGAAAACAATAGAAGTTTTGATGGCCTAATTACACTAAATTCAGCAAAAAACCTATGGGATCAAAATGCTCACTATACCCCTAGATAAATTCTTTTTAGGGCTGTAGTTTCCCAAATGGGGTCACTTCTGCGGGGTGTCCACTGTTTTGGTCCCGCAGGGGCTTTGCAAATGCGGCATGACTCCCGAAAACCAATAGAGTAAACTTGAGCTCCAAAAGCCAAATAGCGCTCCTTCCATTCTGAGCCCCGCTGTGTGTCCAAACAGCCATTTATTACCACATATGGGGTATTGCTGTAATCAGGAGAAACTGCTTTACAAATCTTGGGGCGCTTTTTCTTCTTTATTCCTTGTAAAAATTCATAATTTCTAAGTTTTATTGGAAAAAAATTAGATTTTAATTTTTATGGACTAATTCCACTAAATTCAGAAAAAACCTGTGGGGTTAAAATGCTCACTATATCCCTTGATTAATTCCTTGAGGGGTGTAGTTTGCCAAATGGCGTCTTTTTGGGGGTGTTTCCACTGTTTTGGCACTACAAGACCTCTTCAAACCGGACATGGTGCCTAAAATATATTCTAATAAAATGGAGGCCCCAAAATCCTCTAGGTGCTCCTTTGCTTCGGAGGCCGGTGCTTCAGTCCATTAGCACACTAGGGCCACATGTGGGATATTTCTAAAAACTGCAGAATCTGGGCAATAAATATTGAGTTGCGTTTCTCAAGTAAAACCTAAAAAATTGATTTTCTAACAAAAAAAAGAAATTAGTAAATTCCCCCTCTACTTTGCTTTAGTTCCTGTGAAACGCCTAAAGGGTTAAGAAACATTCTAAATGCTGTATTGAATACTTTGAGGGGTGCCGTTTTTAAAAAAATACGTGACTTATGGGGGTTTCTAATATAGAAGGCCCTCAAAGCTACTTTAGAACTGAACTGGTACCTATAAAAATAGGTTTTGGAAATTTTCTTGAAAATGGGAGAAATTGCTGCTAAAGTTCTAAGCCTTGTAACGTCCTAGAAAAAGAAAAGGATGTTCAAAAAACGATGCCAACATAAAGTAGACATATAGGAGATGTTAATTAGTAACTATTGTGTGTGGTATTACGATCTGTCTTACAAGCAGACACATTTCAATTTAGAAAAATGCCAATTTTTGCAAATTTTCTCTAAAGTTGTGTGATTTTCATTAACAAATACTGAATTTATTGATCAACTTTTTCCACTAACATACGGTACAATATGTCACGAAAAAACAATCTCAGAATTGCTTGGATAGGTAAAAGCATTCCCAAGTTATTACCACAAACTGACACATCAGATTTGAAAAAATTGGCTGCGTCCACAAAGCCAAAACCGGCTCAGTCATGAAGGGGTTAAATTATCATTTTAATTGGATTCCGCACTGAAAATTATGTAATTTTGCACCAGTCAAAACGTGTTCCTCTAGCTGCAATATCCAAGGCTGTGTGTTTATTTACATTTGTCCATGCATTACATTACTAGTCTATGGATAGGCTGTGTTCATAGGTTTCTTTAATGTTAAAGGTGATATTTGAAAATCTATCATTGATCAAATGCTATGACAAATAACACGCAAGTTCTGAAATTGTTGGATTCAAGATATGTATTTGCTGGACCGGCTACAACCATAAACCATTGTGAATTGTTTTATTTGGCCATATGTGGTACTTTATCCTGACCGTTTGTAAAATGGTAATAAAGAACAAAATGTTTAGAGGAACGACCAACACAGACTCTTGTGAATCATCAAGGTGTGACATGTTAGTGGAGTTACAATTCATGAGAAATATTTGGCTATATTTGTGCCAAGTGCCAACATACAGTATGAGACCGCTTTGGGGCAGGTATATGGGGGTGATAATTGGAGAACATGACGCACCTACAATTGTTGCCATATGTATTAGAAAATTTTAATTTCAGCTAACTTTACAGAACCATAATACTGTAAGAGGTATGGCATACCTAAAACCTGTGATGTTCTAGGGTAGCATAGGATAGGTTTAGGAACCCTCACCCACTGCTTTTTCCTAACAAACTGGAGTCCTATTCATTAGAAAGTAGCATACATTATTTTAACTATTGCTAAACCAGTAATTTTCCTCTCTAATAGAGATAAACACATATCACAATAGCAGCTGCTAAGCATTTTCTTTTTTTGCACTCCACTACCTCAGCAAAGGCTGCAGGACTTCATGAGACGACTGATCTTCTCGTTTGTGGATGAAAATTGAAAGTTTGCCATCCACTGCTTCACTCTCTTCTCCAATATCTTTGTCACCCTTCTGAGAACCTTTAGGACTACTTTTAGATAAATTGCTGTCTGGTTCAGAGGCCGTTGGAGAGAGAACCGTCTGACATCCTGCAACAGAAAGAAACACAGAAGACGACAGGTGAAGATCTCAGAAGTGTTAGTAGCAGTAAGGGTATGTTCACACTGCTTATTTTCAGCAGTTTCTTGGGACGTAAACCCCCCGAAAAACGGCTGAAAAAACAAAACTGTACGCCTCCAAACATCTGCCCATTGATTTCAATGGGAAAACCGGCGTTTTGCTCCAACGGGGCGTTTTTTGTACGCGGCCAATTGAAAATACGGCGCGTAAAAAAAGCCTTGTGCATGTCACTTCTTGGGATGTTTTTGGAGCAGTTTTTCATTGTGTCAATAGAAAAACAGCTCCAAAAACGGCCGCAAAAAACTTTTGTGGTTTCAAAAACGGCTGAAAATCAGAGCCTGTTTTCCCCTGAAAACAGCTCCGTATTTTACAGCCGTTTTTACTTTAGCGTGTGAACAGACCCCAGTAGTAAAGAATTCACACTGATCACTGCTGTTTTCACTGTCATTTTGCGTGTGAATCTCATAAAATATACGCAAACATCTGTTTGGTCATCATAGGCCACCCCATTGTTTTAACCCATCACCCCCACTATTACTCCTCTCCCGGCATACATTCTTAATGTACCTGGTACCACATAATCAGCCAGTTTTGCCAACAGCAATGATGCAATCTTCGAGGCTGGGTCACTTGGATCTTCTTGCTCGCTGTTAAGAGATGGTACAGAGTAGCTCCATGGTGGAAGCTCCACATTGATACAATCTTCCACACTCATGAGAGGCAGAGCCGCACGGCACAACTGGAGGATTATAAGGACAAGCTTTGGGGACGGGCGCTGATCCAGCAGCAGTGAGAGAAGCTTGGAGACACAAGCAGGCTGGCTCAGAATAGCTTTCCCTATTTGACTCCTGTGTAAATAAGTTGTTTCAATTAGCGCAAGTAATGTATAATCACATCCAACTCTTCCACAATACAGTGTCTCCATTTTATGGACTTCATACCGAGAAGCATTAGCATGTATAGTTATATGGTATCTAACATTAACGACAGCAAGTGGTCACAATTAAATACATAATAAATTGCCAGTAATTTCAGTAAGTTGCCAGTATGAAAACTGCTTACATTTTACGTATAAAACATTTCATATTATTTTTACAACATGGCAATTTGATGTGGTGATTTGCAGACCATCAGAATGAATTTGACACCCTTTGTGAACACCATGGCATAACAACGCAAATTGACTGCGTACACACACAAATTGTCCGTACATTAAATAGTAAAAAAAAAACAAAAAAAACTAAATGATCAGTCTAGTGTGTGAATATTGTATAATGCACACTAGTTTTGTTTACACACTTCCATACAGCAATACTATAGATGCCTTGTGTATATAATCACTCATTTTCTGTATGGATATGCAGGTGTAATGAACACATCTACAATATGGTGACGGAGGTCTTGGTCCAGAATTGTTGTCACACTGGGAAGCGCGAAGGGCCTGTTCACATCAGCGTTGGCTTTCCTTTCCGAGGTTCCGTCGGAGGTTTCCGTCGGGTGAACCCCGCAACGTAAAGTCAAACTGAAACCACAGTTTCCGTTTCAGTCACCATTGATATCAATGGTGATGGAAACATTGCTAAGGATTTCCGTTCGTCACCATTCCGGAAGGTTATCGTTTTTCTGACGGAATCAATAGCGCAGTCGACTCCGCTATTGATTCCGTCATTAAAACGGAAGCTGTGGTTTCAGTTTGACTTTCCGTTGCGGGGTTCACCCGACAGAAACCTCCGACGGAACCCCGGAACGGAAAGCCAACGCTGATGTTAACAGGCCCTTCGTTGTGTGCACCTGCAAATTAACATCTGTATAGTGTAGAAGCGAATAACAAACAAATACTTTATTACTAACACATGTTGACAAAGTGGCAAGACGTTGTAAAATGCTCAAAAAGACTCACAAAATTTGTAGCATCATGTGGCATATCTCATGGAAAGAGCTAAATATTAAATCTTCAGTAAAGATGACATTTAATGTATTCAAATAAAGTCCATCTTAAGTCTAGTGGTTCCCATCTATTACCTAGAAAGATCATTAAGTAGGCTAAGAACGTCTTGAAGTGCATCATTCCCAGCAGCCTGGTTACCACAACACTCAGTGGCTCGTGCCAGATGGTTCGTGAGGAGAGTGGATACCTGTCGAGCCAAACCCGAATGTACAGCCTCCGTAGATCCTCCTTCCGATGGTGCCAACAAAAATTTTCAAAAAAAGTCAATAACATTCACATTGGTTATTTGGTTTAAGCATTAATTAAAATTAATTGGTTTAAGAATGAAGTGGAATTTATATAAGCAATAACATAAGCAGGCATGCATGTTATTTATAGATATAATCTTTTCACCTTCAATGAAATAGACAAGAAAATCCAAAGAACTAGCTACAGAAGACAAGCAGGGGAATGTATTATAGCAAAAATAAGACTTAAAGGGAACCGGTCACCAGCATTTCACCGATTGAACTTTACTCATCCCTCACTGGCCGCTGCTATAAAAACTTAATTGCCATTATGCCCTCTCCTAAACTCCTCCCCTGACTGTAAATAACGGTCTGCAAACATTTTGCGCCTTTTATCGTAATAATCTGGTGTCCCTTTGTGCGCACACACCAGAAGAGGACATCAATGCACAAGCGTGGGATTTTGTGTGCTGAGGGAAGGCGAGGAGCTGTCAATCAAAAATAAGGAGGCGGGGTAAACTCGGAAAGACTTGAGGAATGAAGATATGACTCTTTTCAAACGAAGATATGACTCATGTTCATTAGCACACGGTGTGGAAACACTAAAAAACAGAATACTAAAGCTACAGGGCCGACTAAGAAGACCATTATATAGAAATACATTTTTCACCCACTACCACCAGGTATTGCTGGTTTAATAGGTGAAATGCTGGTGACAGGTTCCCTTTAAGACAGACTGCAATTCCTAACACATCTATATGCATGTACATCAACATCTGTAGATGTTCTAGCAGGAAAAGAGCCCTAACCTTCTTCCTTCTCCCACTCTACACATCTGTTGGCCAGAACCTGGAATGCTGCCCATGCCATGGTTGCCACTTTCTGCTTCTTGGTCTGCTTTTCACTGGAGCTGGACTCAGTCTGGTTGCTCAAGCTACATAATCTGTCCATAAGTTGTACCAATCCACTGCGAACCAAGCACTTTTCTTCGCTCCTTCATGATAAACACACAGAAGATAACTTAGTTTTCCAAGAAAGCAGAACACAGCAATTTCCCATTGTAACATATGCAAGTGTTTCTAGCTCCGCCTTAAATACACGTAGTATCAATTATTCTAATGTAGTGTTATCTATACTTGAAATGACGAATGTTCCTAATGGTGATAAACTAGCAAAACCGAATATAGAATTTATTCTACATACATTTTTAATCTAGATTGCAAAATCAAAAAAATCTATATTAAAAACCTCCAACCCACACTAAAACACATTAAAAGACCACTTAAATTAAATAGTCAAATTCACCTTGATATAACATTGTAGTAGGTGAGTTGCTTAGATGCTCCGTCCACTATAGGTTCCTAAAACCACTGGCAGCATGTTACTGGGCTGTACAGTAGACATTGCCAAAACCACGCCCCCCTTCTCGGACATCACTTCCTATACTGCAGATATTGGATGAAGCTGCACCTCACAGACTTCCTGCTCTGCCCTCAACCTATTTGCACATAATACTGCTAATACTGAGAACACTTTGCACCATTTTAGCTGCTTCCTCCTACCTTTGGACCAAAACGCGGAGAGAATTAGCTGAGAGAGAGAGCAGAAAGCTCTCAGTAATATATGGACAGTGCATGCAAGAGGTAGGAAGTCTGAGAGGTGCAGATGCAGCAAATATCTGCACAGCAGGAAGTGACGTCAGAGAAGGGGGCAACATGTTTTACAGCCCAGGAACATGCAGCCATTTTGTTACTTCATGGGGTGTTAAAGAGGCTCTGTCACCAGATTTTGCAACCCCTATCTGCTATTGCAGCAGATAGGCGCTGCAATGTAGATTACAGTAACGTTTTTATTTTTAAAAAACGAGCATTTTTGGCCAAGTTATGACCATTTTTGTAATTATGCAAATGAGGCTTGCAAAAGTCCAAGTGGGTGTGTTTAAAAGTAAAAGTCCAAGTGGGCGTGTATTATGGGCGTACATCGGGGCGTTTTTAATACTTTTACTAGCTGGGCGCTGTGAAGAGAAGTAACATCCTCTTCTCTTCAGAACGCCCAGCTTCTGACAGTGCAGATCTGTGACGTCACTCACAGGTCCTGCATCGTGACGGCCACATCGGCAGCAGAGGCTACAGTTGATTCTGCAGCAGCATCAGCGTTTGCAGGTAAGATCGACTTACCTGCAAACGCTGTTGCTGCTGCAGAATCAACTGTAGCCTCTGGTGCCGATGTGGCCGTCACGATGCAGGACCTGTGAGTGACGTCACAGATCTGCACTGTCAGAAGCTGGGCGTTCTGAAGAGAAGAGGATGTTACTTCTCTTCACAGCGCCCAGCTAGTGAAAGTATTAAAAACGCCCCGATGTACGCACATAATACACACCCACTTGGACTTTTACTTTTAAACACACCCACTTGGACTTTTGCAAGCCTCATTTGCATAACTACAAAAATGGTCATAACTTGGCCAAAAATGCTCGTTTTTTAAAAATAAAAACGTTACTGTAATCTACATTGCAGCGCCTATCTGCTGCAATAGCAGATAGGGGTTGCAAAATCTGGTGACAGAGCCTCTTTAAGGACCATTAGTTTACTGAGCACCTTGCATTTGAGGGACCAGAGTGAGCATCGCTGTTAAATGTTTTATTTTAAAGTGTTGGTTCACTTATAATAAAACTATATGAGTTTGTTAGGGCATCACATGAATAGCAATAATTTATTGCTATTGTGGAAACAATCCCAGTGTTGGTAGTGGTCTTGCAGGGCTGTGGGAAATTAAAACGTTTTTTTTTTGCCATGCAAATACTGCAAGTCCCACTGGTGGATTAAATGTTTAACCTTATTACTGTGCAGAGTAAATAGGACAGACATAACATGTCCATGTGATTCAAAGCCCTATATGATGCCTAGACTTCGTAATATGAAACGCCAACATGTATCAGCCATTCCAGTCCGGAAAGAGTCTGTTAGGCCCCATGCACACGACCGTAAAATCGCCCGTAATTACGGGCCCATTCATTTCTATGGCCGACGGACACCTTCCCGTATGTCTACGGGAGGGTGTCCATGCCTTAGAAACATGCCTAAAAAAATAGGACACGTCCTATTTTTTTATTTTACGGACCGTGCTCCTATACTTTATAATGGGAGCACGGCCCGTAAAAATGGCCGGCTGCCCGCAGCCGTCCATGCCCGTAATTACATGGTCGTGTGCATTGGGGCCTTACATTCTTTGGTGAGCAAAACATTTCACAGTGATGGTCTGAAACATTTGTGTATAAGTTCACCTTGTATATGGTATGGTGCATAATAGACCTATGCTGTTAGCACAGGCAATAGGATAGCGGGCACATAGTGAAACAACTGAAGTCATGGTTTCCCCAAAGGCTTCTTGAACTTGTTCCACCATTCCTCCGCATGTAAGCTGTTCGATTCTGTGAAGAAAACATCCTTTATAAAACAACGTTATAGAATACAGATAAACAAATAATAAGGGCAAAATTGATCATTTGAACTCTGCCTGGAATCAGAACACACCCATCACCATGCAGCATTACTAGCTATATTGGCTCTGTTTTGGAGATCCACCACTGGAGATGCCCAATTTATTCATGTCCAAATATCTTTTCCAGAGAGTATCAAGGACCAACCCATGACGAGAAATAAAATCAATGGGACATCTGTTTAATTCTCAGACAAGCGGAGCGCTTCAGAAGGTGCTTTTGGTACCTGTTCTCCACTTTGTCCTTTAAGAGGGATGCCCCCTATTACATCCATATTCACTATTATGGTATATGTAACGTTGTGTAAAACTAGAGTGTGACAATGAAATAGGACTTCATAATTTATACAAAAATATGTGAACCTCAACTACTGCAGAAGAAAGTGTAACAGAGTTACAAACTGTACATCTCACTTTACTCAAATAAAATGAAGAGGAAAAAGATTATCCTGCCTTGGTCCTCCTTGCAGCACCATAGTGACTGGTCCAACCAGGTGTGTTACTCCTCCAACTCGAACCGCAGCAGTCAGCAGCTCCCTCATGTGTACTAGGGCTTGTTTACGTGTATTTCCACGGCGCCATCTAGTCTGAGCAGCAAGCAAAAAACTACTACTGGATACCTTAATTTGGGAGAATTGTAAAAAATGGATATAATAAATATAGGTTCTAAATGACCAAGTGATCAAACAGTAGTCCTCTATTTCTATAATATGCAATGCAAATCGTGAATATGAATACAGTACCACTTACAGCTTGGTCGGGACTGGTCCCAATGAATGCAAACAGCTGACCTAACAAGACACTGTATGTTGGCTTATCCCTGCTATCTTCAATAGCTAGGGACTGCAGAAGTGTAAAAGAACTACTTCTGTGACTTGCTCCATTCCGTCTCCTGGAAAACATCAACACATTGCAAAGCTATAAATGCTTATTAACAGACCGGAATTCAGAGATAAATGTTATAAATCCATGACCAATTTTATTTTCCATCATTTTTAGAAAGTAAAAAACACACAAGGCAAAAAACACAGTGCTCGTCTAATTTTATTTCGTAAACATTTTATTTTTTTTAACTAACTTTTAAATCTTTTTCTCTGAAAACAATAGAGGACGGAATTTGTAGGTTATATTCCTGCCAATAAGGTCCTGTTCACACAGAGTTTTTTGCAGGCAGAAAATTCTGCATGGAAGTGTCAGTTCCCATTTTTTTTTAAGTGCTTTTGCACCACAGGTGGTTTTTGCAGCTATTTTTTACCTCTTTCTTCAATAGGCAAAGGAAAAAAAATGGCACTAGTTTTTGCCATAAAACACGTCAAAGAACCCCACGGCCGTTTGCGGTGTTTTTTCCTTCTCCCATTGATTTCAATGGGGTTGTTGAGAAGGAAAACGCCTCAAGATAGGGCATGTCGCTTCTTTTACCTGCGAGCGTTTTTTTTTCGCTTGCAGAAAAAAAACTCCTCCACCTCCCATTGAAATCAATGGGAGCCAATTCCGGCCGTTTTTTTGCCGCGGTTTCCGCAGCAGAAACCACGTAAAAAAAACTCTGTGTGAACAGGGCCTTAAAGTCAGGAATCTGGGTGAAAACCGATTCCTCCTCAAACGAAGATTCCTTTCAGGTCACTAAAAAATAACCAAACAGAAGCAGGAAATAGAAAGGTTATGTTTTGTCAAGTGTACTGCTTACTATTGGCAGATATAGAGCCCTATAGTCTTTGCCCACTTAATGGATAAAAAAACGTCATACACTTTAATAAGTTTCCATTACATAACCACGAAAAAAATCTTCACATTTTTGCTGCAAATTGCTTTTGGCCATCATTATCTGATCTTAAACAAATCAATTCTGTATCCAGTCATCATGCTGGGGCGGAAATATTAGACATGTGACTAGCTCTAAAAACTAGAGGGATGAAGAAGTAAGGCTATTATAAAGATAGAAAAAAACATCTCATGCTTACCTTGAATGTGATCTATTAAACTCCAGGTCATTATGGCCGATCATTTCTAGATCAGAGGGCGCAGACATGCTTCGGAGGAATACTGGCTGACGCATTGCATTGGATATCACCTTGGCATCAGATATAGATTTACAAGCTGAAATATATCAACAATACACAATTAGCACTAAAACATCATCAAGATCAACTAATATTTTCTGTTTGCGTCAATTAAAATTGATTCCATTTTCACTGCAAGCATGATCATTCCACATCTCTTCCTAATGTTGCAAATCTAAAATGTTGTAAAAAAATCATGCAAATTATTTCTTAATACCTGGAGGCTCGGTAGGTGTACCAGATATACTTCTAGTAATGCCAGATTGTGCCGCTATGGTAACATGTAGCAGTAACTCTGCTCGATTCATCAAACTTTTCACCAGAGTTTTGGTTTTTGCCATGGCATGTGAGGATTTCGGGGTGATGGAATTCACCTCTTGGAAAAATTTCTCTCTGAAAATAAATAAACTCTTGTGACTACCAAACAAAGGAAAATACAGACTTTTAGAGAAAAAAAAGTTATATTAGATGTAAGTTGCCATTGTAAAATGTATAGGCCGAAAAGCCCAGGACCGGTAACAAAGGAAGCACTCTACACAATGTGCCATAAATATTAATCCTCTAGATCAGGGATGCACAACCAGAAGCCCACTAAGCTGTTCTGTGTGGCCCCCCAACCATGAGGACACAGGCATGCTGTGTGCCTGTATGAGTTTTATTTTAAGCAACTCAAAAGGAGCTATGCAGGCAAAACAGTCACTTATATCTGGTGAAGGTACGAGTAGGGGTGCATGGATGGGATTCCCTCTTTGTGAATCCCTGCGTCATGCACCACTCCATCAGGCCCCGCAGTATGCATCTTTAACATACCATATATTTGTACTGGAAAAGTGAAAAAAATAATTATTTGTGGTGTGGAAAGGGGAAAAACAGCAATTCCTCCATTGTTTTTTTGGGTTTCCCTTTTTAAGACATTTACAGTGCGGTTAAAACGATGTGTTTACGTTATTCTGCGAGTCAATAGGATTATGGAGATACCAAATGTATATATTTTCATAATGCTTTACTACATTTACAAAAGAAAAAACCTTGGTTTGTGTCGCCATAATCTGAGAGCCAAAACTTTCTTTGATTTCCGTAGATTTAGCGATGTGAGGGCTTGTTTTTTGCGGGGCAAGCTGTAGTTTTTTTAATGGTACCATTTTGGGGTACATGCGAATTTTTGATCAATTTATTTCCTTTTTTTTGGGAGCGAAGGTGCGCACAAAACAGCAGTTCTGGTGTATTTTTCCTTTACGCATTCACCGTGTGGGTTAAAAAACGTTCTAATATAACAGTTTGGACTTTTACAGAAGTGGCAATACCAATTATGCACATTTTTATTCTGTTACCTTAGGGGAAAAATGGGAAAAGAGTTTTGGTTTTTTTACGTTTTAATATTTTTTTTTGTACATTAAGTTAAAAAGCCCAAAAAAACAACCTTCAATTTTTTTTGGGTTATTTTACTTGTTATAAATTTTAAACTATTGTAGCTGTAATTCGTTTTGGTTCACCTACCTCAGAGATAAAACCATATTCTCAGGATCACTTCCGTCAAAAAGAATTTCTTTCATTGAACACAACAGCTCTAATTCTTTCACTTTGCTCTAAGAATATAGCATTAGAAAACAGAAATTTAAAATGTGACGGTCCTTTTGTAATAGAGAGCAAAACATGAAATTAAGCTTGGTATACAGGTTAAATGGGGTTGGTTTACCTCATTGAAATGATAGTCATAAAAGAATGGAGCATTGTTCTCCAGTTTTCCATTAGAGGCATCTTCCACTTCGCTGTGCCATTTCTGTTCCAGTTCAGCAACACTCTAAAAAAACATAAAATAAAATAAAACTTGCATTTTCAAGGGCTAAGATTTTTTTTCTCGCATTTACAGAACTGAATACGTTTATTTTTATTGGAAGTATTACAAGAAAAAGTTAATGTGGTCTCAGTTAGGATTTTAAACAGCACAATTTTGTACAGGAATTGCATCTGAAGTGAAATCAAATATCATAAAACACAATAACATGGAAAACAAAACAATAAAATTGGGGATATCACTAGCACGACTGTTGTGACCCCCACTGATCGCCAAAATAAAGTGGCATCTGCACTAGGAAAGTGCCCTGCCCCATCAGCTCCACTCAGTATCAAGGAGACGGTTAGACCACTGTATATGTATATCTGTCAAGGGAGGATACATTTACAGAGTCCCCACTACAAAACAACAAATACAGTGTTAACCCCTTAGTGACCAAGCTTGTTTGGACCTTAATGACTAAGCCAAATTTGTCAAATCTGGTATGTGTGACTTTATCAGAGAATAACTCTGTGAAAGTTTTGAATATCCAAGTAATTCTGACATTGTTTTTTCGTCACATGTTGTACTTTATTTTAGTGGTAAAAGTAGACTGATACGATTTGCGGAAATAACTTAAAAAATAGAAAAATTGAAGAAATTTTGTAAAAATTATCATTTTTCCCTATTTTTAACTGCAATATGTCACATATGTACACACATACTGTACAATTTTTTTTTATTAAATATATATTTCCATCTCTTTACTCTATTTTGGCAGCACTTTTGAAAAAAATAAATAATTTTTGAGCAATTTAGAGGACTTACAAGTTAAGTAATAATTTTATAAATTTTGTAGTACATTTTGTTTTCCTGCACCAAGCCAGGTTTTCATAGGCTCATAGGTGTCAGAATGGTGGAAACCCCCACAAGTGACCCCATTTTGAAAACTAGACCCCTTAAGGTATTTATTAAGGGGTGTTGTAAGTATTTTGACCCCACAGTTTTTTTGTAAGAATTCATGCAAAGCAGGCATAAAAAAATATAATTTAACTTTTTTCATAAAAGTATCACTTTGAAGACCGATTTCTTTGTAAAGCGACCATGAGAATGAAGAAACACACCCAAAAATCTATCACCCTGTTTCTCCTGTTTTCAAAAATGCCCCCATTGTGACCCTAATGCGTTGCCTGGACACACGACAGGGCCCGAAAGGGAGGGAGCACCCGGAGGCTTTCAGGACTCATATTTTGCTTGAAAATGTTTTAGGCCCCACTGTACATTTGGAGAGGTTTTGAACTACCAGAACGATAGAAACTCCCCATAAACGACCCCATTTAGAAAACTAGACCCCTTAAGGTATTTATCTAGGGGTGTAGTGAGTATTTTGACCCCACAGTTTTTTGCTAAATTTAATGCATAGCAGGTGAAAAAAAATAAAAATTCACTTTTGTAATAAAAGTATCACTTTGAAGACCGATTTCTGTGTAAAGCGACTATAAGAATGAAGAAACACACGCCAAAATCTATCACCCTGTTTCTCCTGTTTTTAAAAATGCCCCCATTGTGACCCTAATGCGTTGCCTGGACACACGACAGGGCCCGAAAGGGAGGGAGCACCCAGAGGCTTTCAGGACTCCTATTTTGCTTGAAAATGTTTTAGGCCCCACTGTACATTTGGAGAGGTTTTGAACTACCAGAACGATAGAAACTCCCCATAAAAGACCCCATTTAGAAAACTAGACCCCTTAAGGTATTTATCTAGGGGTGTAGTGAGTATTTTGACCCCACAGTTTTTTGCTAAATTTAATGCATAGCAGGTGAAAAAAAAAAAAATTCACTTTTTTCATAAAAGTATCACTTTGAAGACCGATTTCTGTGTAAAGCGACCATAAGAATGAAGAAACACACCCCAAAATCTATCACCCTGTTTCTCCTGTTTTCAAAAATGCCCCCATTGTGACTCTAATGCATTGCCTGGACACACAGCAGGGCTTGAAAGGAAGGGAGCACCCAGAGGCTTTCAGAACTCATATTTTGCTTGAAAATGTTTTAGGCCCCACTGTATATTTGGAGAGGTTTTGAACTACCAGAACGATAGAAACTCCCCATAAACGACCCCATTTAGAAAACTAGACCCCCTTAAGGTATTTATCTAGGGGTGTAGTGAGTATTTTGACCCCACAGTTTTTTGCTAAATTTAATGCATAGCAGGTGAAAAAAAATAAAAATTCACTTTTTTAATAAAAGTATCACTTTGAAGACCGATTTCTGTGTAAAGCGACTATAAGAATGAAGAAACACACGCCAAAATCTATCACCCTGTTTCTCCTGTTTTCAAAAATGCCCCCATTGTGACCCTAATGTGTTGCCTGGACACACAGCAGGGCCCGAAAGAAAGGGAGCACCCGGTGGCTTTCAGGACTCCTATTTTGCTTGAAATTGTTTTAGGCCCCACTGTACATTTGGAGAGGTTTTGAACTACCAGAACGATAGAAACTCCCCATAAACGACCCCATTTAGAAAACTAGACCCCTTAAGGTATTTATCTAGGGGTGTAGTGAGTATTTTGACCCCACAGTTTTTTGCTAAATTTAATGCATAGCTGGTGAAATAAAATAAAAAAAACACTTTTTATATAAAAGTATCACTTTGAAGACCGATTTCTTTGTAAAGCGAACATGAAAATGAAGAAACACACCCCAAAATCTATCACCCTGTTTCTCCTGTTTTCAAAAATACTCTCATTGTTGCCATAATCTGCTTATTAGACCTGTGGCTGGGCCAAAAAGAGAGGGAGCACCCTTTGGCTTTCAGGGCACAATTGAATAAATTCTAGGCCCCATATCATGCATTTAGAGGCATTGAGCTGCCTGAACAAAAAAAAACCACGCAGAAATGACCCCATTTTAAAAACTAAACCCCTAAAGGTATTCATCTAGTGGTGTAGTGGGCATGCGGACCAAAAATGTTTTAAATGAGGAAATAATGGGTATCATTTCAGACACTATGGGTATATAATGTTTTCTTCAAGCTTTTATTACGTTTCCACATGAAATAGAGGAGACGTGGTAGAAGGTTATTTTGTTAGAAATACGCCACATTAATAAATTTGTGCGGCACAAAATAGAAGTGAAGCCGTGTATTCATAACGGGTACATGTTGCTATAGACGTATTTGCCTGTACTTATGACTATGTCTTGCTGAAGAAGCAGTTGGTGCCATTATGATGTCATTGTGGACAGAATTCTGTCCTAATATAAAATCAGTCAGAGAGGAAAAAATAAACTGTACTGGAGTGACGGGCAATATCTTCAAACAAATGGAGGAAAATGTATCCAACTATGTTGCAAACTCGAGTCTGTTCACTAGATAGAAGAACACCTGCAGGGCTGTCATGACAAGGATTTTTTTTTTCAGTGACTGGTTGTACAACGTCTCTTTAGCTCCATCAATCCTTATGAGGGACGAATGTGCCAAGTGACGCGGTACACCATAACAGACCCCTGCCCGGCAAGGTAGGAACCGCTATGTGCACAAAACAACCAATCACCTACAGAATATATAAAAGGACAGTGTCCAAAACCATCTATAGGAACAGTAAAGGATCACTAATCCCCAAAATGATGTCAGTATTTCCAGAAGAACCGTAACAAAGCCCATGGTGTATTGATAAGGAACAGCTCAATTATTAGAGATCCTCCAAATAAAAAAAAAAGATCATGCCCGTATCACGGTACAGAATTAGGAATGTAACAGCTGTATGTGGCAGGACATAGTCATAAGAACAGTCAAAATAAAAAAATTGTGGATGTGGGATTTTGTACTGGACAATTAATTCCAGCACTTGATCACCCACAAATAAATAAAAAAAATCATAAGGGGTAAAATTAGTTTCACGGTCTGAAAAAAATGTGCTCTACAACCTCTCCCACAAGAAATAATCCCTACTTGGAAAGCCCACGAACTAAAAAGAAAATATAAAGAAATTGACTCCCTAAAAAGGCCCCCAACCCATTATTTTTTTTTGTATTAAATTCTAGTAATTTGCAACCGTGTGAAAGGTTTCGAAACAGGGATAGTTACAAAGGGCTGGTTTTGATGGACACATGGGGCAATAAAAGCGGGTATCTCTCCTCCTGCCATGCCTGCTACATACCCGACACCTTTTTTGGGGATATTTTTGGGTCTCAGTGGAGGGAATAGGGTGTAAAAAGTGGCGCTCTGAAAGCCTGCGCACATCCTCAGATTCGCAGGATTGTGCCGGTATAGTGGACTCAAAAAGGAGATGCTCAATGACCTTCTCCTGAAATTGAAGGAAAGTGAGCGTTCCTTGGGCTTTTTTGAAAATAACAAAACTGTTATAGGTAGCAACCTGGATGAGGTAGATTGCTACCTTTCTGTACCAGGCCTTATTTTTGCGCTTCACCAGGTAAGGCTGAAGCACCTGGTCGGAAAGGTCTACACCCCCCATAAATTTGTTGTAGTCTGTTACACAGACAGGTTTCTGCTTTGCAGTGCTAGCCCCCCTCTCCGTAATTGCCACAGTGGTGTCCGTGTGTACGGTGGACAGCATGTAGACATCCTTCTTGTCGGCCCACTTCACTGCAAGCAATTCCTGACTTGCAAGGGCCATGGATGTTCCCTTTCCCAAACGCCTGGACACCAACTGTTGTGGGAGTCCCACTCTGTTCTTCCGTACTGTCCCACAGGCCCCTGTATTTGCAGCATGGAGGGCTTTATAAAGGGCAACGCTGGTATAAAAATTGTCTGTATAGACGTGGTACCCCTTGTGCAGAAATGGCTCCATTAGGTTCCACACAATTTTGCCAGAGGTGCCAATAGTTTCTGGGCAGCCTGGGGTATAAATTTGGCAGTCCCTGCCTTCATAGATTTTGAAACCGCAGGTGTAACCCGTTGTGCTCTCGCAAACTTTGTACAATTTCACCCCATATCTGGCTCGTTTGGAAGGGATGAATTGACGAAAGGAAAGACGCCCTTTGAAGCTCATGAGCGATTCATCTACTGACAAATTTTTGTCAGGGGTGTACAACTTTAAAAATAAATCATTTAGAAGGGTGATTAATGGCCTTAATTTATTAAGCCGATCATAAGCTGGGTCACTTCTTGGGGGGACTTGGGAATTATCAGTAAAATGCATGAATCGCATTAGGGCCTCATAGCGGTTTCTGGACATCACTGCTGCAAATACAGGGGTAGCGTGGACAGCACTACAAGTCCAGTAGGACCGGACAGAGGGTTTTTTAACCAAACCCATATTGAGGGTAATGCCTAAAAAATTTTTTATTTCTGGGACACTTGTGGGGCTCCACATTCTGGAGTACATAGACGCAGGCTTTTGTAGAACAAACTGCCTAGCATACAGATTAGTCTGCTGGACTATCAAGTCTAGGACCGTATCACATATAAATAAATTAAAAAAATTATAGGGGGTAAAATTTTGGACGTCGACACTAATTCCTGGGGTCGCTTCAAATTGGGGTACTTGGGGGGAAAATGATAGTGCAGGATCCCACATCACGGGAGGGACTGCAACACTCGGCCCTGCACTTGACACCTCTACAGCGACTGACGTATCCACCACCATAGGACTATGGGGTTCAGCGGTGGAATTAGAATCGTCACTGTCACTGTCTGGAACAAATTCTGAAGCGGTGTCTGTTTCGCTTTCAGAAGTGTCGGAACATAGCAAGGAGTAGGCTTGCTCCGCGCTGTACATACGCTGAGACATATTTATAGATGTGTATGTATATATATATATATATATATGCCCTATAAGTCCTAACCCTAAAGTAAACCTAAAATCCTAAAAACGACACAAATTTTTTTTTTTTTTATATATATATATATTTTTTTTATATTTTATTTTTTTTTATATAACAGACGTAAAATTAATTCTAAACGGCCCTAAACACGAACGCTAAACTAGCCCTAACCCTAAAGTAACGCTAAACTAACGGTAAACTAGCACTAACGCTAAACTAGAACTAACGCTAAACTAGCACTAACGCTAAACTAGCGCTGACGCTAATCTAGCGCTGACGCTAATATAGATTTGATATATTATATATATATATATGTATGTATAAGAACGATGATTTTTTATCACTTTTTTTCTTTCTTCACAGCACAGGACTTAGACTGATTTCTCTCTCCTCTCAGAACAACTACAATGGGAGGAGAGAGAAACACAGCCCATGTCCTGGCTGTGTTTTGAAAATAACTGTCAGTGATCTCTGTGATAGGTTTTATCACAGAGATCACCTGATCAGGGACCAGTCACAACGGTCCCTGATTGTTGCTGTGCCAGATGACGACACAGGTAAGTTATGCAAAGCGCACTCGGGCGCCATTTTGGGGGGGGGGGGGGGAATCGGACCGTGGGGGGGGGGATCGGACGGGGGGGGGGGATCGGACCGGGGGGGGGGGGGATCGGACATGAAGGGGAATCGGACGGGGGGGGGGGGGGGCGCACTATTTACCCGTTCTCTCTCCTCTCTAAGGAGTTATTCCATGAGAGGAGAGAGAAATGGCGATTATCCGCCGGTTTAGCGTGAACGCCGTGAAATAGCGATTCACGGCGATCACGTGACCAGAGACCACTCGTTATGGTCTCTGGTCGTTGCCCCGAACTCTCAGCTACCTCCGGTAGCTGAGAGAACGGAGCCCCGATCTTTAATTTCGGCGCTACTTTAGGCTAATGCGATCACGTTAAAAGGCGTCGCATTAGCCTAAAGCCCATTAGTGAGGAACGTAAAAAGGCGTACTGTTGGTCACTAAGGGGTTAAAAGAGAAAGAAAGGAGGCTTCTCCTCTGCATCTTTAGTGGTGGGTAAGGTTCTGTTCACATCTCAGAGGCTAGATTTGGAGCTCCGTTGTGTCAGAGGTTCCATTTGGAATTTGTGTCGCAGATTCCACCGTTTTTTACGGATTAAATAGCACTGAATGCAGCGCTATTTTTCCCCTTAAAAAGGACAGAAGCCTCGGTGGAACACAATAGAGCCCATTATAAGTCAATAGGGGTCTGTCCGTTCATAGCAGTGTGGCTTCTGATTTTAAACAGAAGCCACAACGCAGATGTGAACGGCGCATTAGACATTTAAACACAGATTATAATTATTAATTTTTTATTTCAGATAACAACAAAACTACTACTACCCGAAAGCTCAAAGTACTGTAATGTTTGATTTCTTATTGAGCTTTATTGTAATCCATTATCAAAGTGGAAGTCAATTAGTTTTGTCTATACCAAAGTATACCTGTAATTGTCTTTCCATTGCATTCAGTTTCTTGAACGTTTCTCCCATTATTTTACACAGCAAGTCAAACTCCTCTAGATGTTCCTCTCGATACTGATAATTTATCAAGGATTGAAGAGCATCGACCAAATTTAAGTGCTTAATGACACAGGATACTACCATTTCTTCCATCACATCTGGCTGGATTACCTCCCTGTATGGGGAGACGTGGATAATAGTTTTATATGCTTAGAAGGGCATAACAATTTACAAACCATCAAACCTTGTTCGCACGGCACTCAAATGAAAAAACGTGTAAACTGGTTAAAACCGCTAGCGTTTTTTGCAAAGCGCTTTTTAAAGTACAGGCTTTTTGCCGCATTTTTTGGCGCATAATTAGACTCCCATTGACTATGAGAATTAGGCGCGTTTTCAGTGTGTTTTACGAGCCAAAGATTGACCTAATGCTTTTAAAAAAAAAATTTTTTACACAATGCGTTTTTTTAAACACGCCGGTGTAAAAAACATGCGTCGTATGCACTGGAATGCGTTTTTCCATTGACGTCAATGGGAAGCTTAAAGCATGCGTAAAACGCGTCAAATAAACGCTGTGTGAAACAGGCCTTAGATTACAAAAAAATAAAAGAAGGTGGGTGTCACGAACACCACTCCCGGCACACGTGACTTGGATGCTACTGTAAAGGGGAACTCCGCTTGTCCACTCTCACTAGTACACACACCTATCGCAACAGGCTGATAACGAGTTAAAGCGCACCCCAAAACCAGTTCACACATCCACACAAAACGCTGCCACCACTTGCCGTATTAGGCCGACAAGAGCCTCCTCCTGGTAACGCACACGTTCACCCAGGCACACACTGAATCTAAATAGCATTCAACAGATTATGCTTTTCCTCTTCGAGGTTGTGGGTAGGTTTAGAGCAGCAAGGAACAAACTTATTAATTTTAAGGTTTAATATACGAAAGTACAGTGCTTTCAAAGGTTACAAAAATGATGTAAATAAAATGACATACATATAAGCAAAACAGTTACAAAATAAAAGGGAATAAAGCAAAGAATAACAGACCTCTTACGTATTGGATAGGTTAGAGATCCCGCTGAGGAGAACAGCTTGAAGGTGGACAGAACTGCAATGTGGTCGCATCTCCTGTGGTCTGACACTGTGTATTTCTTGGTATGCCACTATAAAGGGTCCAAACAAGACCCCTCACCCCTCCTCCTGGTCAGGTGGAAGGAGGATGGCTAATTACATGCAAAACAGGCAAAGTTGTCGGACAAACTTCTAATCGGTCACAACTCTTTATATGAATCTCGTAG
Source organism: Rhinoderma darwinii (assembly GCF_050947455.1). Classification (NCBI taxonomy): domain Eukaryota; kingdom Metazoa; phylum Chordata; class Amphibia; order Anura; family Rhinodermatidae; genus Rhinoderma; species Rhinoderma darwinii. The sequence continues at coordinate 485,308,613 of NC_134687.1, forward strand.
CGAGATACCATGTCCGACAAGTTCCCGGGCATATTTTAACCAACCCTGGCATACCAAACATGACTATGAAATATTAATAATTGTAACCAACATTCAGTTCTGGGGTTTCTCATGGCCGAGAATCCCTGCGCTTGAGACCCAAGGAGCGTCTGAGGTCCTGGATCATATACACCTAGCTGGGTTATATACAATATGAATTATGACAGGGGGGGCTTTGAAGGATTATATTTCTTTTGTCCCATACAGCCATTTCTGTAGACATGTGGGTACTGGAGTCTCTCTGTCTGGCTTCCAAAGTATTGATTAGATTAGCACCCATGGTGTGATGGGAGCCCCACAGAGACAAAGTTGGTCCTTGTGTTGTCATGCAAACTAATTTGATTATGTCTCTGGAAAAGGACATCCTGATTATCCCCCCCACCGTCAGGGACATTTACCTGATGCATGGGTTTTAAAACATAACTCATGACACCTCTCCCTTTTATAGATGGCATGGGAGATTTATTCACAACCTGAAAATAAGGAATATTACATCCCCCAAGGACTGGTTTATCACACCTCCCCCTTTATGATGTGCCCTGGGAAATTGACTTACAGGTCATTTCCCAAGCACATCCCCTTGGCGGGATAACCCATCTGCGTTCCCATGTTCACTTCCCTTCTTATGCTGGATCGTAAAGTCATACTGCTGTAGAGCTAGGCTCCACCGCAGTAATTTGCCATTATCACCCGCTACCCTGTGTAACCAGCTAAGAGGGTTGTGATCGGTCACTACCGTGAAATTACGCCCATAAAGGTAGGGTTGCAACTTCTGCAGGGCCCACACTATGGCTAAGCACTCTTTCTCTACGGTGGCGTATGCCACCTCCCTGGGCAGAAGCTTCCTGCTTAAATACATAACTGGATGTTCTTCTCCCCTTGAATTTATCTGGCTGAGAACCGCACCCAGGCCATAGGCACTGGCATCAGTCTGGACAACAAACCTTCGGGTGAAATCTGGGGCTTGCAACACTGGAGAACTGGCAAGGGCAGCTTTCAGCGTGGCAAGAGAGTTCTCACAGGTGGCTGTCCAATTCACTATCTGAGGCAGCTTCTTCTTGGTTAGTTCAGTCAGGGGCCTCGCTAGGGCACTATAGTTAGGTACAAATTTGCGGTAGTACCCAGCGGTACCCAAAAAGGACACCACATGTTTTTTCGTTGTTGGGGTGGGCCAGGCTGTGATTGCATCTACCTTCCCGGGCTCTGGTTTCAGAGTCCCCCCACCCACTCTGTGTCCTAGGTATTGCACCTCCGTCATGCCTATCTGACACTTTCCGGGCTTGATAGTCAGGCCTGCGGTTTGGACCCGCCTGAGCACCTGCGACAGGTGCGACAGGTGTTCTTCCCATGTGGAGCTGAACACGGCAATGTCATCCAGGTAAGCTACTGCAAACCCTTCAAGTCCCTCAAGCAGCTGATTCACCAAGCGCTGGAAAGTGGCAGGTGCGTTTTTCCTCGCATGATCTATGGTCACCACATAATTTACATTATTTAGGCGTTGGTGAATGGTGTAGGGGCCTTCCCAAGCGGATTGTAATTTATTTTGAGTCATGGGGACTAACACCCATACTTTCTGGCCCACTTCATAAATTCTTTCTCTCGCATTGCGGTCATACCATTGCTTTTGGCTGGCTTGGGCCTGCACCATGTTCTCCCTTACCAACCCGGTCAGGGTTTGCATCTTATCCCGGAACCTCATGACATACTCTGTGACTGATACCTCTGGAGTAACCAATTCTCCTTCCCAGGATTCTCTTATCAGATCTAGGGGGCCCCGTACTCGTCTTCCATACAGCAGCTCAAAGGGGGAGAACCCCGTTGAGGCCTGCGGTACCTCTCGGTAAGCAAACAACAGGTGGGGGAGATACCGCTCCCAGTCGCGCCCCTGGGACTCGACCAACATCTTGAGCATTTGTTTGAGGGTCCCGTTAAAGCGTTCACACAGACCATTAGTCTGTGGGTGATAGGGACTGGCTACAAGGTGTTGCACCTGCATTTTCTTACAGAGGCACTGCATCAGGTTGGACATAAACTGGGTCCCCTGATCGGTAAGCATCTCCCTGGGAAATCCTACTCGAGCAAATACACTTATCAGGGCATCAGCCACCTTGTCGGCCCGAATGGAGGATAATGCTATGGCTTCTGGGTACCGAGTAGCATAATCTACCACCGTTAAGATGAAGCGTTTCCCAGAACTGCTGGGTATGGCCAGAGGCCCAATGATATCCACAGCGATTCTCTGGAAGGGCTCATCAATGATTGGCAAAGGGGCTAATGGGGCTTTCGGTATATGTCCCGACTTCCCCACCCTTTGGCATGTCACACAAGAACGGCAGTAGTTTGCTATGTCAGTTCCCATTTTAGGCCAATAAAAGTTATGAGCAAGCCTGGCTTTTGTCTTCTGTACCCCTAAATGTCCAGCTAAGGGGATCTCATGGGCAACCCTCATTAATTGTTCACGAAACTGGTGGGGTATTATGAGCTGTTGCTCTGTTAACCATGCCTGTTGGTGATCACAGGGAATAGTCTCCCTATACAGCCTGCCTTGATCCCAGAAGATCCTCTCCTTGTCAGATTCGTCAGGTGTTTTTCCAGCAAGGTCCCTTAGCTTGTCTAAGCTGGCATCATCATGTAAAGCGGCCTGGAACTCTTGGCTCTGGGTGGCTAGGAGGGAAGTAAAAGCGACAGCCTCGCTGGGCTCCTCTGTGGCACTTTCTGGGCTGTTAGCTGGCAGACAGATATCTAAGTTATGGCTATTTTGACTGCGGGTCACGGCTGATATGTAAGTCCGCTTCTGGCTAACTAGGGTCTGGGGGTCATTCTGAGTATATACCATATTACCGTTATCAGGACATATCTCTAGAGCATTACTGGTTATATGACTATTACCGATTACCTGAGTAGCATCCCCCAATAGTATGGCATTACATGGTTCCACATAGTCACATAGCACATTAACATCATTAGACACTTCTACATGGCAGGGTTCAGAAAGATCAAGAGGGGAACATATTACCTTATCATCAACATCACACATTTCAACAGAGCTTGCGGGGTCATCAGCAACATCTGATGCAACATACTGAGATACTAACTGTCCCAGGTCAGTACCTAATAAGACATTCGTGGGAATATTTTCAGACACCCCCACTTCTTTTAACCCCCTCCCTGTACCCCAATCAAGGTACACCCGTGCCATGGGCAAAGCGGGGTGGACTCCCCCAATCCCGGTGACAGTCAGGGTTTTTCCAGGAATAATGTCCTCCATAGACACAAGTTCGGGACGGACCAGAGTCATCTCAGCGCCGGTGTCTCTCAGCCCCACAGTGACGGTATTGCCCACAGTAACCGACTGTAGATTGTCACTGGGTTTCCCCTGAATCCCACCCACACACAAAACAGCTGGAGAGGACCCAAGTGGCTTGGGCAGGGGGGCATTCTTCTTTTTCTCAGGGCAGGTAGTGCTGAGGTGGCCCAATTTGTTACACACAAAACACCTGCGGGAATCAAATGCAGGCCTGGTGGGGGGAACAGGGCCAGGACCCCCTGAGGGTCGGTTGGCAAAAGAAAATGTGTTTGTAGTTGGCTTACCCCCTTTCCAGTTGGCAATAGAAGGTTTCCGCACTGCTGGTTCCCGGTTGGCAAGATAGGCATCCGCAATGTGTGCTGCCTGGGCCGCATCCTTGGGCTCTCGGTCCAATACAAACTGTCGCACTTCCACAGGGCAAATGTGCAGCAATTGATCTTTAATAATCATATCCTCCAGGCCCTCAAAGGTAGTGATGGAAAACCCTCGGATCCACTGCTGGAGGTTGATTCTCAGGCCATCTACCACATCCGAGTAGCTGTCATTAGGTCCACGTTGTAAAGTCCGGAATCTTTTGCGGTACACCTCGGGGGTGAGGTTATATTTCCGGATCAAAGCTTGTTTGATGGCATCATAATCCCCATCCTGGTCTAGGGGAAGAGCTGCAAACACTTCCAAGGCTTTGCCTTTTAACCCTGGGGTTAGGTACCTGGCCCATTGCTCACTGGGTAACTGGTACTGTCTGCAAGCCTTTTCAAATCCTCTTAGGAAAGTGTCCAGGTCCCCATCCTTTTCCATAACAGGAAAGTGCTCCAGACGTGGTTTAAAGGTTGTTATTGTATCCCTGGACTCTCTGTTCGGTGGGGTAGAAGTGTGCAATTGGAGTCGTGCTAACTCCAGCTGGTACTCTCGCTCCGCCTGGCGCTCTGCCGCCTCTCGCTCTGCCTGGCGCTCCGCAAACTCTCGCTCTGCTTGGCGTTCTTGTAAAATAAGCTGCATACGCATTTGGGGGTCACATTCACTCATCTGTTGAAGAATTAGGGGCAAACAAGAGTCCATTCCACTCCGAGAACTGCTGCTGCTGGTACCCTCTGGGTCTGCCAGTTCCGGAGCCATATCCATTGCTTGATCCCCATGTGCTGTATAGGTCCCTGGCTCAGGTACCACATGGCGTTGGTGCTTGGCATCATCCTCTACCAACGCTCGGATCAGCATTTCCTTTGTTTTGTCAGTCCCATCCAGACCTCTCTGCTCACAAAGGCTGATCAAAATGGCTTTGTCTTGCTTCTTGTAAGTAGCTGCCATCTTAGCAGTTACTTGCCAAATAAAAATAGAAAAGAAAAACAAGAAGGGAGGGGAACTGTATGCAAGTATGTCTTAATTAATAAAAAATAAATAAGCACTGAGTTTGTCCTTATAGACCGGTGAGCTCCTCGCAAGGATTCTGCCAGTCCTTAAGTGCAAGGGTTAATTACTTAATCCAGGCACTTAATGCTCTAATAAAAAATAAAATTATCCCACCGCTGCCACCACTCTGTCACGAACACCACTCCCGGCACACGTGACTTGGATGCTACTGTAAAGGGGAACTACGCTTGTCCACTCTCACTAGTACACACACCTATCGCAACAGGCTGATAACGAGTTAAAGCGCACCCCAAAACCAGTTCACACATCCACACAAAACGCTGCCACCACTTGCCGTATTAGGCCGACAAGAGCCTCCTCCTGGTAACGCACACGTTCACCCAGGCACACACTGAATCTAAATAGCATTCAACAGATTATGCTTTTCCTCTTCGAGGTTGTGGGTAGGTTTAGAGCAGCAAGGAACAAACTTATTAATTTTAAGGTTTAATATACGAAAGTACAGTGCTTTCAAAGGTTACAAAAATGATGTAAATAAAATGACATACATATAAGCAAAACAGTTACAAAATAAAAGGGAATAAAGCAAAGAATAACAGACCTCTTACGTATTGGATAGGTTAGAGATCCCGCTGAGGAGAACAGCTTGAAGGTGGACAGAACTGCAATGTGGTCGCATCTCCTGTGGTCTGACACTGTGTATTTCTTGGTATGCCACTATAAAGGGTCCAAACAAGACCCCTCACCCCTCCTCCTGGTCAGGTGGAAGGAGGATGGCTAATTACATGCAAAACAGGCAAAGTTGTCGGACAAACTTCTAATCGGTCACAACTCTTTATATGAATCTCGTAGCGAGATACCATGTCCGACAAGTTCCCGGGCATATTTTAACCAACCCTGGCATACCAAACATGACTATGAAATATTAATAATTGTAACCAACATTCAGTTCTGGGGTTTCTCATGGCCGAGAATCCCTGCGCTTGAGACCCAAGGAGCGTCTGAGGTCCTGGATCATATACACCTAGCTGGGTTATATACAATATGAATTATGACAGGGGGGGCTTTGAAGGATTATATTTCTTTTGTCCCATACAGCCATTTCTGTAGACATGTGGGTACTGGAGTCTCTCTGTCTGGCTTCCAAAGTATTGATTAGATTAGCACCCATGGTGTGATGGGAGCCCCACAGAGACAAAGTTGGTCCTTGTGTTGTCATGCAAACTAATTTGATTATGTCTCTGGAAAAGGACATCCTGATTATCCCCCCCCACCGTCAGGGACATTTACCTGATGCATGGGTTTTAAAACATAACTCATGACACCTCTCCCTTTTATAGATGGCATGGGAGATTTATTCACAACCTGAAAATAAGGAATATTACATCCCCCAAGGACTGGTTTATCACAGTGGGGAAAGGGAAATAAAGGAAAAGCCGATGAGGATGATCAAGAGGATAAACATTTTAACAACAGATGTTCAGTATGACGGACAGATCATTCCATACACGTTAAATACCAATATTGCTGATGTCTTCCTATTGTATTTACAACCACATTAGTTAAAAGTTCCTTTTGATTTGCAAACTAACTGTATAGCCCAGCACACAATAAGACCAAGCGATGTCTTGCGTCTTTAAGGTTATGTGCACACACACTAATTACGTCCGTAATTGACGGACGTATTTCGGCCGCAAGTACCGGACCGAACACAGTGCAGGGAGCCGGGCTCCTAGCATCATAGTTATGTACGATGCTAGGAGTCCCTGCCTCTCCGTGGAACTACTGTCCCGTACTGAAAACATGATTACAGTACGGGACAGTTGTCCTGCAGCGAGGCAGGGACTCCTAGCATCGTATATAAGTATGATGCTAGGAGCCCGGCTCCCTGCACTGGGTTCGGTCCGGGACTTGCGGTCGAAATACGTCCGTCAATTACGGACGTAATTAGTGTGTGTGCACATACCCTAATGGTAAAGGCAGGTTAAATCAGCTGCAAAAAGTCTTTTAAAGGGGTTCTTCGGACCTATCCTAAAGAGAACCCCTTTAAGACAAAGTTAAAAATACATATAACCATTTTTCTTACTACCACACTATGGCAATAGCTAAAAAGCAGTCAAATGCCCACATCTTACTTTATACTTGGTCTAAACTGTGGCCGAGCGCGACCAGATATTTCCCGCAATTTGATCATTATCCCAGGAGGAAGCCTGATTCTAGGTAGCTCAAAGTAATTTCCTGATGGTGGCAACAGAATGTCAGAAGGATATGTAAATTCTCGATCTTCTTCTATGGTAAGGGGAAGAGGAGATGGACTTGGAGTAAGTGCTGGGGATAATGCACCATTTGCTTCCACTTGCCACTGACACCTTAAAACAGAGAAAAACCCAGATGTTAAACCGCATAACATATTCAACATATAAGCATCTTCTAAAATCACACCTACATGAAGATTTGTGGATTTTAATTGAATTTGTTTTAATTTTATAAGAACCATAAGCAACAAATGAAGCCATTACTAGATACTGAAGGACCAGTAAAACAAAAGAGTAAGATATCAGATACTCAGCAAAACAAAGTCTGCCTAAAAACACATTGATGGTGCATTGGCTATCCTACGGAGGGCAATGGCAGTCCAAAATTACTGGCCACATGTTTTAAACCAGATATGAAAAAGGCAACGTAGATGATTTGCAGGGAAGAATATAACAGGACTATAACTGGAAAAATAAAAAGATTATGCTTCCAGCAACTTGTTAAAATAACCTTTGTATTTTTCGGGCTACTTAGTTCAAAAAGTATATATTTTAGTGGGATCATTAAACTCTGAGAATTTATCCAATATATAAAAGACAGCAGAAGTGCAGGGACAACAAAAAACAAAAATATAAAAAAAAATATTTAACAGCTGTATGTACATAACCCCAAACACTATACAAGATGGAGTACAATATTATGGTAATGTGTCTAATCATATAAACATTCACAGCGGGTTTGCTTTATAAAACTTTTATTAAAGTTTAGCAGTAGGTTAGGAAAGAGATTTGGTCAGTATAACAACCCGGGTGATCAAGGGCAAAAACAAAATAAATGCCGATTACAGACTAAATTAGAGAGAAGATACTTGCCTCTGTAAAAGCTTTGACCTTAATAGATCATGACAAGTCAATTCTTCTTTGGTGATCTCTGGTCCATTGTATAATATACGGAGCATAGAACAAGCCAGAACAGACAATCCTAAAGCAAGATCAACCAGAAATGGTAGTCCTCCTGAAACATCCTCTGAGGACTCCTGCGATGATGAGAATAGGTAAAAGTGGATTCTGTAAGCCATGATGTATTGCAAGCTCGATCATATCTTCAGTCACAAGAAACAGGGAGAAGGGATGAATTTACGTGAATTTACAATCTACGAGGTGGGGGGGAAAGTTGATACGAAAGTTAGGACAGTGGCAAGTAGTCGGACAAGATAAGTTATATAGGATAGCGAGAAGGTACGATATACGGTTTTGAAGGGGAGGGGATTGAGTTATTGTTTGAAGGCTATAAAAAGGTCCGGGCAAATCTGATAGCGTGAGTGCTCAACTACGAATTATTTAACAATGCATGAAAGACATGAAGGGTTTGAAGTTAAAGCGCAACACTTAAAATAGAACTCATGTTGAGTTATGTCCTTTTCCGGTCCCATCTGTCCCACATAACTGTTTTGCCCAAACCGCAATGATCAATTATACTCAAAAGGTTTTCCGGGATCGGACTGAAATAGGTAAGTTAAGTATATTGTGAAGTGTGTTTTGACATTTTGGGCGGATAGATTTTAAAATCTTGGAGAACATCTGTAAAGGCGTCGTCTGCGATTTAGACAAAACATTGAAATAGGCCAGACATGTAAAAAGTCAGTAGAAAAAAAGGTATATTTCTAATCTACTTCATGTGACCTCAGTATCATTGTGTCCATATTGACAGAAGATCAAGCGGCTGTGACATCCAGTTTCTTACTACTTGTAATAAAGATAAATGCCTCTGCCTTCAATGGGATCTCATAGCCAGTTATTAGGTTGCAAGACCATACAAAATTTCCCTAATTTCATAAATAACGGTAAAGACAAGGACAGAATCCTTTTAAGAAATAAGATAACCATTGGTTGAGTGTCACACCATGTTAGGAGTGCTGCTTTCAACTCTAAACTGGTCAGCTTTAGAGGTAATTTTGCGTTAGACATTACATGAATGGAAGTAAACTAACCCTGTGGACAGAAAGCAGAAATACTTATTTAGCACTATGTTAAAGCAGAACTCTAAATTAGTATTCCATTTTATTCTTCAACAATTGCAAAGATAACATAAAGACAGCCCCTTTTTTCGAACATTGCTTTTTATTAGGAATGTGTAGATTGACAACCCCTTTTTTAAATTGAAGTCAACTGGGTGATCAAGATGATCGCTGCAGGTCCGGCTCCTCTAACCCTGGATGATCAGCTGTTATCACCAGAGGAAGCCGTGTCTGGCCATTCATTTCTCCTACTGCTGGGCTGACTATGTAATGCAGTAGGAGCTGCTCTTACATAGTGGCAATCTGTTTAAGGCTGATAGAGGGGGTTCCCAAACAGGGGACCTTTTATGAAGTCCATATGCTTTAATAAGGTGTATGCAGCTGGTCTACCATCAGCAATAAATACCAATAATATTAACGGTCATCCTCAAAGATGTAGGGCCGATACTTCATGTTTGTGATTCCGAATGACACGAGTGATCGCAAATATGGAATGGTGGACATCTTTAAACAATTTTTTTTTGAGAGAGCGATCTTTCCATTATTCTAATATGCACAAGTTAAGCAGTTGGTCCACATAAATGAACTCACCTGAGCCCTGACAGTGCAGGAGAATCCCCACATCGCTTTATCTGGAGTATTGTGTTCACGGCCACTTCTCATCTCAAAAGAAAAGGTAACTGTGTCGCCCTCTACCTGACAACACATAACAAACAACATTTACCACTTTAACAACAGACACCATTATTAGAAAGCAAAGGCAAATCGTACCCGATCTTTCAAGAATAATTGGAAACTAGCAGGGGTGGAGCTATAGGGGTGCAGAGGTAGCAGTTGCACCTGGACCTGGATATATGTGGGGGCCCAAAACCCCATCTGCCACATAAGTATTATAAATGGCACATGGTAGATGGGGGCGGCCCTGTTATACATTTTGCATTGGGTCACAAGAGCTTCAAGTTACGCCTCTGGGGCGGAATGTTTCTGCCGCATCATTTAAGCAAACGGTCGGAATCTCAAAACCCAGACCACCACCGATAAAAATTTCTGACATGTCTCTATGACATATTAATGAAAGCACAGTTACTCTTTAAATCTTCCAATGGACTTCAATAGGAATAAGTGCTGTTAGCACATATGACGCTTTTTTTTTTTGTACGTGGACGCAATGAAATTGTACATCGGATTTAAAAACAAAAAGTCATGTCAATTAATGGCGCATTTTCCGCTCTGAAAATGCAACAAATTTTCCCAAGAGGCTTTGAACCGCTACCACGAAAACTTGTTTTTTTTATATGTGTAAACACACGGCACATTTTTTGGCCAGTATATTTTAAAACATACCCCACAGGTATTTAGGTACAGTATTTAAAAAAATAAAATAAAATCAGCATAAAAAAGGGCTGAAATAACACATCAAAATACACGTGTACAATAAAAACAGAATAACAAACAAAAACACCATGCTTTTTTTATGCGGATTACGCATCAGATTTTTTCTGCCTACAAATTACTCCATAGCGCATGCTGTTTGTAGAGCAATTTACATTTCACTAAAAAAATAACAAACTTGTTGTGAAATCCCATAAGAAAATTGATCACGTTTGAATTAACCCCTTAATGACCAGCCTATTTTAGACCTTAATGACCAAGCAATTTTTTACGGTTTTCCATCGTCGCATTCCAAAAGCTATAACTTTTTTATTTTTGCGCCGACATAGCTGTATAAGGTCTTGTTTTTTGTGGTACAAATTGTAATTTTTAGTAGAACAATTTTGGGGTACATAGAATTCATTGATTAACTTTTTTATGGGGGGGGGGGGGGGTTAAAAAAGTGTGGTGAAATTGCTGTTTTTTTTTCTGTCTTAAATTTACTCTGTTTACCGTGTGGTATAAATAACACATTAACTTTATTCAGCGGGTTGTTACGATTGCAACGATACCAAATTTATATAGATTTTGTATGTTTTACTACTTTTACACAGTAAAAACGCTTTTTTTTCAAGATGATTTGTTTTTTGTGTCTCTATATTTGAAGAGCCATAACTTTTTTATTTTTTCGCCGATGCAGTTGTATAAGGGCTTGTGTTTTGCGGGACGACTTGTCGTTTTTATTGGTCCCTTTTTTATCACATTTTTTTTTTAAGGCAGAATTCAAAGAAAACAGCAATTTTTGCATTGCTTTTTATTTTATTTTTTACGACGTTCACCGTGCAGGTTAAATGATGTAATAACTTTAGAGTTGGGGTGGTCATGGGCACGGCAATACCAAATATGTGTATCTTTTTTAGTTTATTTAGGTTTTTTTTAACAATAAAGCAGTTTGTAAGGGGAAAAAGTTGGTTTTTCATTTTTATTTTTTCACTTTTTATTAACTCGTTAGTGACCGCCAATACGCCAGCCACTGATGGGCTTTATTCTGATGCATACGCCTTTTCACAGCGCTGCATCGGAATAAATCTTCCTTTTCTCAGCTACCAGATGTAGCTGAGGGCTGGGAGCGTCCCTGCTCGAACGAGTGAGATCAATATCAGTATCGATCTCATCCGTTTAACCCTTCAGATGCAGTGCTCAAAAGCGAGCGCCGCATCTGAGTGGTTTCGGAGAGAGGGAGGGAGCTCCCTCTCATCCCACCGGCACCCGGGGATAAGATCGCCGGTTGTCATGTCTTCTATGGCAGCCAAGGCCTAATAAAGGCCCCCAGGTCTGCCTGTAGTGTAGGCCTGCTAGTTCATGCCAAAGGCATGGCCTAGTAGATGCCTGTCCGTTTTAAACAGACAGGCAGTAATACACTGCAATACAAAAGCAATGCGGGCTATTATAAAAGCGATCGGATGATCGCATCGTAAAGTCCCCTAGTGGGACTAGTAAAAAAGTACAAAAGAAAAGTTGAATAAAAAGTTCATTAAAAAAAAATTTCAAAACCCACGTTTTCCCCTTACAAAATGCTTTAATATTAAAAAAATAAATAAAAATAAAAGTAAAAAGTTACACATATTTGGTGTCACCGCCCCAACTATAAATTAACCAGCACGGTGAACGCCGTAAAAAATAAAATAAAAAACAATGCAAAAATTGCTGTTTTCTGTGAATCCTGCCATAAAAAATGTGTTCAAAAGTGATAAAAAAAAAAAATCAAAAAAAAAAATCGCATCTACTCCAAAATGGTACAAATCAAAACTACACGTCATCCCGCAAAAAAAAACCCTCAAATATGGAGACACAAAAATAAATAATTTTGAAAAAAAAAGTGTTTTTACTGTGCAAGTAGTAAAACATACCAAATTTGTATAGACTTTGTATCGTTGTAATCGTAACAACCCGTTGAATAAAGTTATTGTGTTATTTATACCACACGGTAAACGGCGTAGATTTAGGATGCAAAAAAGAGTGGCGAAATTTGAGGTTTTTTTCTAGGCCCCCCCCCAAAAAAGTTAATAAAAGTTAATCAATAAATAATATGTACCCCAAAATGGTGCTATTAAAAAATACAACTTGTCCCGCAAAAAACAAGACCTTATGTCGACGCAAAAATAAAAAAGTTATAGCTCTTCGAAAGAGACGATGGAAAAACATAAAAAATGGCTTGGTCATTAGGGCCCAGCATGCAAGCAGGGGGAAGGGGTTAAATTCTTAGAAATGTAACTTTTTTTATGGTTGGAGTAAGACTTCCATGTGTGGGGGTCACAGTCTGATTTCTATTGGGTATTTATCTTTTCTTTGTGTTTTTGACTTTTTTATATGGCTTTTATAATTTTTTTTTTGTTCTATAGTTTTTGCTTTTATAAAATGTTTCTTTCTTTCTTCAATAGGATGACTATTCTAGTGCCTGAAGACCTGAAAATTGAGAAATATTAGAAAACATGATAGCCCATCTCATTCAAAGTTTCAGTCAAGTCCAGACTACCAATTTGGCAATTCTGGCAAATGCCAGATGGGTCATTGTCCCCAGTGAGCTGCTCTATTCCTCATCCCCAGCTTCTGTAGCTCCTTCACCTCCTCTCTGCCCTGTCTCCCCATGCACACAACCGTATTTTTTCCCTCCCGTAAATACTGGCCGTAAATACGGGTCCTTTGTCACACGTTTTTAACCCTTATTAAAGGGCCCATGCCCGTAAATACGGGTCCTGGAAATGATGTCACAATCATGTCCAAACCCCTTAAAAGGGTCACATGATCGCTCAGACGCCATTTTCTCGGCTTCTCTCGATTCAAAAATTGAAATCGCGCGACTTTGCCTAGCAAAATTCCCGTAATTACGGGTGCAAACACGTAGCCACCCGTAATTACGGGAGCCCCATAGACTTTTATGGGCCTGCCCCTGCCGTAATTATGGCCTGAAATAGGACATGTTCTATATTTTTCAATGACAAGGGCACCTTACCGTACGCAAATAGGAAGGTACCCGTGGCCAATAGAAGTCTATGCGTTCGTAATTACGGGCGTTTTTACGGTCGTGTGCATGGGGCCTAAGTCTGTCAATCAACCCAACCCCTGCAGTCTCGGTTGTGATCCTGCTAGGTAAGATTTCACAGCAAGGGTTGGGGCCTCTTAGGAGAAAAGATGGGGCCTCCCAGATTACATTACGGTTTATAACAGGAAGCAGCAGCAGTGTGCTTGTCTACACAGGTGAAGAGAGAGGAGTGAGGGATTGAAGGATGAGACTGTGTTGGGGGGTTTACAGGATGAAAATAATGTTTTTTTTACATGGAACTGTACATTGGAGGGGGCTGATGTTTTGCACATGTCAACGTATGTTGGAGGGGGCTGAAGGGAGGGGGAAGGATGTTTTTCACATAGGGCTGTATGTTGGAGGGCTGAATGGAGGGGAGTGATTTTTTTTTTTACCTGGGACTGTATTTTGGAGGGGTCTGAAGGGAGAGGAGTGATCTTTTGCACATAAACCTGTATACATATTTCCTATTGCAGATACATCTTTCTAATCTGTGGCATACTTAGAAGACCGGGAGCAACATTACCATGGGTCCCCAATTATGACTTTGGATTTTACCACTCAGAAAAGAAGGGCCTGCTGTTTGTTTTTTTCCTCGATGCCCTTTCCAGAACCCATGGGCCAATTCCCCCTTTTGCTAACAATGCAACTCCTCTGGAAAGGGAAGTCGTAATGTAGTTACCTCTCTTTGGTCCAGCACCATATCAACCTGCCATCCGCCACAAGACTTTTGTCGGGGTTGGAAGGGATGTCGGGCGGTGCAATAATCTACAACTGACACCAAATCATGACCTATTCTAGACGACAACAGGCAGGGCTTCAGTGCCTAGGTGAGTCGAGGGAAGCTTTCGTAGGCGCACAGGTATTCCCTACTTATAATTCAAGAATTTTGTTGCCTATCAAGCTATCACATAACTCGTTTTCGGTTTGGGTTAGGGCAGTGACACAGCTATAGGAGTCGCAGTGGTTGCAGTCACGACTGGGCCCTGAACCCATGGGCCCCCCACACCACTTCTGTCCACAGTTACTGTAGTAACTGGGGCCTATGTAGTAAACTACAGTAATATGTCCATATACTTAACCTCCTCACTGCTGAGTCGGGTCCTCTTTGGTTTGCAGCACAGCGCTGAGTTCTGATGTTGTTCAGCATCAGAACGTTGTATGCGTGGCGCAAATAACGCCGTGTATGGGGAGGCCAAAACATATGTCTCAGGGCTTGTGCCCCTAAACTTTTAAGACACTAGCAACGCCCTTGGCTACTAGTGCTGGATTAATGGGTCACTAAAGAGACCCAGCGAAGCAGCTGAAAGTTACAGGTGGGCTGCAGCCATCAGTCGTGAAGAGAAGTTCTTGCCAAGAAGAACCTTTGCACCGGGGCCCATGAGCCTTAAAATACGCCCCTGGAAAAAAGGCAAATTTCTACAATATGGTCAATTACTGCATTTTCTTTCTATTGGCCCGTTTTCACAAGACTCATTGGCCTCAGTCAATATGGAAACATGACTATGATGATCTAAGTGAGGTGGAACAGTTGTTTGTATATTAGATTGCCAAATCTATTATTTTAACACTTGGCTAATAGTATTGTAATAGTACAAAGCACCAAAGTTATTAAAGATGTAATTATTTGGCCCAATTGATTGGTGTACATATATGTTAGCCAAGAGGTGGTGTAAAGAAAATACATTTATTTAATATGCCTAGCAAGTAGCGCCAAATATATGATGCCACATGCCATTTTGATAAATTTGGTGCACTCTGCACAATTTTCACCAACTTGTGCTTCCGAATTGCTTTGAAAAACGCATCTTAAAAACAGCATGCGTTTAATCACGATTTTGCCATGTAGTTTTCGGCCGTGCAGCTATTACAGGTGAATGTTTTCAATGTGCTTCACCTGTAATGGCCGCATGGTTAAAAACCATCCCGCAAAGTTACAGCAAATCGAATAAAAGTAAAACGAATGCGGTTTCTAAAATGAATTTTTCAAGCAATTGGGAAACACATAAAAACCCCAGCAAAACTACAATAAAAATGCTGAAAAAACGTGATAAAAACGCCCTGTGGAAACCAAGCCTAAATGTATAAATTAAAGGAGGGAAGGGAAGAATGGAGGTAATGTAATCCAGGGAAATTATCTCACTGCTTTTGTGGGGTCTGGACGTAATTTTTTAACCCCTGGTGAGGCACAGTTGACAATATTTCAGGGGGTTTGTTCGGTCTTTCTCTTGATCACCAGCTAACAGAAAGGTTTAGCTATGAACCAATAATAAGCCAGATTAGCGCAAAGTTAGGGGATCCTTTTGCATATGCTTCTTCTGGAGCAACTTCCTATTATTTTCCCTTAATAGAATTTATTAGTAACACATGAGCAATGCTTCCCAGATATAACAAGCTTACCTTCACCAAATCTTTCGGCCAGCCAGTTCCCAGAACACTTCTACTTCCATATCCTAATGTATTTCCACCATACTCTGCTACTTTCCGACTGTTCGTATTGGGACCAGCATAGATCACCAACTATGTATGAAAAGAAATGTGAATTATAGTTTGCTACAATGTATCAGTCTGGGGTCCAGTCTGTTTAGCCCACAGAACATTGCCGAGATTGGATACAATTGTATCCTCTTCTTAGCTGTATTATACAGTAATTATGGTAAACTTTATTTACATAAAACCTGAAAACCCCTTTTATTCTAATGTATACTCATACACGGTGCTGCAAATGTTCATTAACCCTATGCACCAACCTTATCATAATCGTATTGTGAGGAACACCTGCTGTCAAAGCGGAGATACAGACATCGAGCACCGGGTATGTGAACACTTTCTTTGAACTTGTAGTTGTCTCTAACAGGATGAGCTGTTTCTACAGTCTTTCCAGCAGCCCATGGTGCTGGAATCTTCAGCCCTGTCAGAAAGCCTGGTTCCTCCTTCTCTTCCAACATCCTACAGGATAGATTAGGACCACGAGAAAATTGAAAGCAGACATATTCATATTACGGAAGCAGTACTGTATTTACATCTCAGGAGCCTGTAGGCACAGATTGTCTGGTCTCTTAGACTTCGTCCATCAAGTAGGCCATACCTTAAGACATATATTGCTTTAAAGAGGTATTTCCATTTAAACATTGAAGTCTGATAGGTGTGGGTCCCACCTTTGTGACCCTCACATATCCGGAGAATGAGGGTCCCACAAACCCATTCGCTGATTCATGACTGCGCAGTCCCCAGAGAGTTCAATGCAGAGGTGGGAAAACGGCCCTATCCATTGTAGTCTTTGATAATTAGAGAGCGGAGCAAGCAGGGACCTGTATCAATCATACTTTTATGGCATATCCTGTGGATATGCCATAAACATTTACAATGGGAATGCCCCTTTAAAATGTTTGTCTGCTCTAACAAAATGAAGCAAAATATTGCGCTTCTCACAATACCTAGCACCATGCAAGCTTCCCCTTGTTCCCCACTGGGCGCTCTCCTCTGACTCCCACTTCACTGTGAGTGCCTAAATAAACATATTAATACCCATAATTTCCTTATGAATGCACATACCCTTCCTGCAGGCCCGCCTATTGGCACAGCTCTACTGTGCCTATAGGTAAAGCCAGATAGATAAGGCTTAGCGGGTTTCCTAATGGAAGCCCTCAATTTCCCTTAAGAAGCATATCGATTTTTTATATCGGGGAATACTTTACTAAGCGGCTTCCTGTAACCTCCCGAAGCTGTGTATAAAGAAACACTTGTTTCATGGTGTCAGTAAGACAAAAGTCTTCAGACCATCCGTTGATGGAAAATCTGTGTGTGATATAAAGACCCCTCCTAATGACCATATACAGTCCAATTTTTGTTTGGCTAGAATGGAGCCATGTGCATCCAGCCAAGCAAGAACCAAGTACATAAGAAAATTATTAAAACCAAATTCTCAACAGTCACTTATTAACAGGATAAAAATTACCTATCTGGTAATAATTTGCTCTTCTGTTCTGAAATTCCACTTGTAGAGCTCCCAATATCTGCCAGAGCTGTGCACTGGGTTTTAAGAAGAAGAGCAGTCTGAAGACAAAATGTCAGGAAAACATGAAAAATAGAAATATTTATTGAAAACAAAGAGAACACAATATTAACACTATTTTAAAAGGATTATTTGAAAAATGGCTCAACATTTACATTTTTGTGTACACAAACATTTTGTATAAAAATAAAAGTGTTAATTAAATTATTACAATTTGTAAATCACATTAGGGCCTTTTCATATCCGCGTTGGGTTTCCGTTCATGGGTTCTGTTAAATGTTTCAGTTGGAGGAACCCATGAAAGGAAAGCCAAATGAAAACCATAGCTTCCGTTTGAATTACCATTTATTTCAATGGTAATGCTTCCATTGCATTTGGTTTTCCGTTCCGTAAGGTTTCCGTTTTTTTTAGTGGAAACCGCACAGTTGACTACGCTATTGCTTCCGCTAAAAAAAACGTAAACCTTACGGAACAGAAACAATTCAGAAGCCATTTGCAATAGAAGCATTACCAGTGAAATCAATGGTAATACACAAGGAACCTATGGTTTCCGTTTGGCTTTCCGTTCATGGGTTCCTCCAACGGAAAAGTCTAACGGAACCCGTGAACGGAAGCCCAACATTGATGTGAACACAGCCTTATTTAACATGATCATTTCAAAGTCCATCAATTTGTTTTAAAGAGGCTCTGTCACCAGATTTTGCAAACCCTATCTGCTATTGCAGCAGATCGGCGCTGCAATGTAGATTACAGTAACGTTTTTATTTTAAAAAAACGAGCATTTTTGGCCAAGTTATGACCATTTTTGTAGTTATGCAAATGAGGCTTGCAAAAGTACAACTGGGCGTGTATTATGTGCGTACATCGGGGCGTTTTTACTACTTTTACTAGCTGGGCGCTCTGATGAGAAGTAACATCCTCTTCTCTTCAGAACGCCCAGCTTGTGACAGTGCAGATCTGTGACGTCACTCACAGGTCCTGCATCGTGACGGCCACATCGGCACCAGAGGCTACAGTTGATTCTGCATCAGCGTTTGCAGGTAAGATCGACTTACCTGCAAACGCTGATGCTGCTGCAGAATCAACTGTAGCCTCTGGTGCCGATGTGGCCGTCACGATGCAGGACCTGTGAGTGACGTCACAGATCTGCACTGTCAGAAGCTGGGCGTTCTGAAGAGAAGAGGATGTTACTTCTCATCAGAGCGCCCAGCTAGTAAAAGTAGTAAAAACGCCCCGATGTACGCACCTAATACACGCCCACTTGGACTTTTACTTTTAAACACACCCACTTGGACTTTTGCAAGCCTCATTTGCATAACTACAAAAATGGTCATAACTTGGCCAAAAATGCTCGTTTTTTTAAAATAAAAACGTTACTGTAATCTACATTGCAGCGCCTATCTGCTGCAATAGCAGATAGGGGTTGCAAAATCTGGTGACAGAGCCTCTTTAACTGTACAACATGCCTTCAGCACTGGAAGTCAAAGACATAAGAGAGTTCAATTCCTTACCTGACTGGTGTACAGCACAAGTTGTACAAGTTGGGGCATCAGAGCATCTGCCATGGTTAAAGTTTGTAGATTTGGGTGCATGAGGGATGTTAGGAGAACAGGAAGGAGATGGCCAAGCATGGTGGACTTTGTAATTTGCTCTAAACCCTTTAATCTGAAATATAATTACCAAATCACGTTAACTATGAATATAAACACACGCGCACGCACACACTCTCTGAGGCGCATTTACACATAAGTGTCAATAGAGAACACAAAAACGATGTATAATATTGGAGAAGAACAAAAGCTTCAAAAACACACAATACGTTTATTTAAATAAATAATATTTAAAAAAAAAACAAAACAGATGTCGCAACCACAGAAAATAATTTCATACTGATAAACGTGAATAGAACATTCTGCAATATAAAAGGTTTTTTTTTTGGAGGGGGAATTTGAAGAGATTATTTAATTTGGTTCTCAGCTAAATTAGAACAGGAACAGGTCTTTCCAGTTAATGTGGTTTTCCCATCTTAGACATTTATGGCATATCAACAGGATATTCCATAAACGTACCTATCTCGAGAAAGGTGGTCCTTCGACCTCATCTTTGTCTGGTGAGGCAGCCGCATTGAACAAAAACTTAGTGGAGAGGTGGCCAGGATTACAGTTATGGAAAAAGTGTAGCAAAGCGAGCTACGCAGTTTCCATGAATCCAAAGTTATGAAAACATCATAGATCACTGTGCTACGCTGTTTCCATAACTTCCATTCGCTTCACCTTATCCCCTGGCCACCTCTCCAATGAGTCTCCGCCTGGGAGGGTCCTTCTTGAGATAAGTGCGGTCCAAAGAGCTGGGACACGCATATATCAAAAATGTAAGGTATATTCTGTAATATACTATAAATGTCTAAAATGGGAATGCCCCTTTAAGCAACTAGTCCACATCTTTCCCCTACAGCTGACCATACACGTTACACAGCATTGTCCAAATCCATTGTTTTAGGCAGGATAAGCTAAGAATGCACATGGTGCCAAACCTAGAGAGATATCATGGCCAATTGAGTCCCTATCCCCACAAAAGGCATACAAAATATGTAATACAAATATGTATTGCATCAGATTCTGGCTGCATGTATCATCCAGGTTTTGAAGATCAATTTCACAAAATCATATTCAGGAAAACTAAGCCGGTTACATTTGGAATAAATTGGTGGCGCTGCATTAGTTAGGCTATGTGAACACGGTCATCATGGCTTCAGTTCATAACGGAAGCGATTACGCTGTGTCGGATCAGTTATCTAAAAGAGTTAACAGATCCCGCTGACTATAAAGGGGTCCATCTGGGTTTCCGTCATTTCAATGCCAAAAATAACCCTGCTATCCCTGCTCATAAAAGAAAACTGAGACACTGACGGAACCCGCATAGAAGGCTCGGAATGCATGCGTGAAAAGAAACTTACCTAAAACTTGATGTCAAGTTAGGAGAATAAATAAACACTTCATCAAAAATCAAATGTTAGCTACACTGGCGTAAAAATAAAAGTGATCTTTGATCTAGTCATGCAGAAACCTAGTTATATATATTTTTTAAGATTCATTGCCCTTGTGTTTTCAAAACTAACAGCCTCCTACATACATTTGCAGGGAACACTTAGGCCTCTTTCACACGACCGTTGTACGACTCGGGCCGTTTTTGACGGCATCCGAGTGGCACCCGATAGTCTTCACGGACCCATTCACTTTGACGGGTGAATCGGGGCCGTGAAAAATGGTCTGAGTCTCCGATCCGAGGAAAGATAGAACATGTCCTATGTTTTCTCGGATCATGGATGGGACTCGGACGGCACACTCGACCGTGTGCTTGAGCCGTTACGGTTCATTTAATGTACTACTTAGACATGCTGGATGTACACGAAAGTGAAGATTTTTAGAAAACGGACCAGATTCCAGTTGATTTTTTTTTCTACTGACCACTGTGGGTAAAGTGATAACATATTTACATACCTAACATCCCTGTCTGGAAGATCACTGTTGATGAGAGCAGTTGTGACACGTTGGAGCATGTCGAGGACTTCATCACATCCCGTTAATATTTGTGTTGATAAGCCTAAAATGCTAGTCTGAAGTTCCTAAATTAGAGGGGGAAAAAGCAATAAAAAAATTAAACAGACCCCAGATTAGTTAATATACATTTGAAACACAAATGCCGCTAAATGTGTGTCATAGTGTGGTGATCTTAAAATATAAATTTTTTAACTGCTATTAAAAAGGTTTCTAAACTACACACTATTTAAATTTGGCAACATTCGCAAAATCCCAAAACTTGTTGAATGTAAACAGGATGTTGGGAAAAATAGGGCGCTCTCATCCACACTACATAAGGCCACATGCACACAGCAATTCTGTGTACATGGAGGCAACTGGAAGTGTGGTCCTGTATTGCACTCTGTGTGCTGCCATGTGAGGAAACATTCTTCTCTAAAAGAAATTGCTCTGGCATCCATTGGAGCATGCCAATATTTTTGGGTTATAAAAACAGACACGTGCCTTGAATCCAGAATAAAGTGGCCATAGTGCAAGCAAAATTGGTACAGTATGGCGATCAATTACTAGTGATTTTAGTAGAGAGATCAAGGTAATAGAAAATTACCTGTGTAGCTTAGGCCTTGGTATCGATATGGTCAAGAGATCAATCATGTAATCAATCATGAGCAATCATGTAACCACATCAGTCATGGATGCCAGCAGGAGCATGCGCTGAAGTCTCAGTAGGACTCACAGTATTGGGAATCTTAATGCCCACCAGCTGGAGACAGAATATTCAATCTATCTGACTTATCAGTCACTTCCACACAGTGGAGATTTGGTCAAATTTTTTTCATCCTTCTTTTCAGGCCAAAATTAATTGCAAGAAAATAGAAGTATACATCTTTCCATTGTACTGTTTCTATGTTTAGGACCCCCGTTCCTCTTCACTGCATGATCGCAGTGAGGAAAGTTTTGAATGGAGCGGCGGTCGCGCGTGTGCACTGCCGCTCCATTCAATGTCTATGGGGACGACGGAAACCGAGTACGGGGTACGGAGTACAAATAGTGTAAATGTGTTTTCTAGAACCTCTTCACAAAAACACAGAAAAACAATCTAAACAGTGGTCAGTGAAAAGACAAGAACCAACTTAAAGAGGCTCTGTCACCACATTATAAGTGGCCTATCTTGTACATGATGTGATCGGCGCTGTAATGTAGATTACAGCAGTGTTATTTATTTAGAAAAACGAACATTTTTGACGGAGTTACGACCTATTTTAGTTTTCTGCTAATGACTTTCTCAATGGACAACTGGGCGTGTTTTACTTTTTGACTAAGTGGGCGTTTTTTTCCTCATCATTTCTTTAACAACTGGAGCGTGAAAAACACGGACAGCACACGGATGACCTCCGTTTTTTCTCGCACGCATTGACTCTTTTCTTTGAGATTTCCAGCAAGGGAAACAAAATCTCGTTTACCTCCGTAATCTCGCGAGATTACGCGTGGCTTGCTGGAATCTCACAGAAAAGATTCAGAAGTGTCAGGATTCTGAATACACATGACGTCCAGGCTGGATGATCATGTGTATTCATTATCAGGACACTTGATTAACGTTAATCTCTGTTTATGTGGCTGCACATCGCTGCGGTGTAAATGAATGGAGAGGAGTGTATGACGCTGACTGGTCACTGATTGGTCAGCGTCATACACGTAAACACGCCCAGTTAAAAACACAATACACGCCCAGTTGTCCATTTCAAACCTCATTTGCATAAATATAAAATAGCTCATAACTTGGCCAAAAATGAACGTTTTAAAAAAAAACAAAACGTTACTGTTATCTACATTGCAGCGCCGATCACATGCAATAGGAGATAGGGATTTGAGAATCTGGTGACAGAGCCTCTAACGAACGAGCAATTTTTTCGTTTTCATTTTTCACTCCTTGCGTTCCAAGAGCCATAGCTTTTTTATTTTTCCGTCAATAGAGCGCTGTAAGGACTTATTGTTTGCAGGAGAAGTTGTACTTTCTAATGGCACCATTTAAAGTTTTTAGGTTTTATTTTGAACTTTTAATATAATTTTTTTTCACT